>NC_081205.1:20607436-20913686 GCF_902713425.1 Acipenser ruthenus
ACCCTGCAGGTGGACGACAATAGCCAGCAGAGCACCTTAGCAGAAAAATCTGATCCTGCAAACATAAGGACCAAGGGAGGGACCTCGGTAAGAGATCACTACCACTTGCAAAAGACGACAAGCTTGAAATACAAGTTATTATGTGCAGTTATAGTATAAGCGTCTTATACTATAATTAAGGAGGGACTATGTTAATATTTCAGATATCACGCTATGCTAATATTTCAGATATCATGCATCATGAGAACGTAACATTAATTAATTGTGTATTGCATTAAAATGTGTTTACAATGACTTTGGAAGATTTTAGAATGATATTACAGAAACGTTCCAATTTTGCTTTCCTAATCGTGGCTATCTGGGTTTGCAGGAGCTGTAAGTGAAGTGTTCGAATGGCCATCTCCTGTTTTTTTTTTTTTTTTTCAAAGGATGGTTAAATGTAATTATTTGTTAAATATTTCTATTAAGATTTCCTCATAGCACAAAAGAGATTTGAGCTGTGCTAAATTGTGCCAACATGCTATCACTACTATAACTTCAATTAAAGTTTTTATTTAAACTATGTTATTTAATATTAGGTTTGTTTTTTGATTACTCAGCATTGCGACCATCAGTATCACTACTCTGTAATATGAACTTAGTAAAATGTGTCTGGGAAAATCAATTCATTTTCAAAGTAGGCTATAACTACTGTAATTATTATAAGAGAAGTATTTTGTAGTAAAATGTTTTTCAACAGCAGGATACGATTGATCTAAACAACGAGCTCAGCTTCACCTATTTTGAGATTATTCAGAGAAGTCTGTTGTGAAATTCCTAACAATGCCCTTTTGACAATCATGGAGAAGCAGTGATGTTCCCTATCATGCTTAGTGTGGTATTTGTTCTGAAGTTGTGCGATATGCATTTTTTAACGCAAGACTTGCAATGGGATTACAGGAGTGTATTCCTGTCTCATAATATGATGGTTCTTCAAATTGTCCCTTGAATTTGATGCATTTTGACTAAGGTGACCATATGGCTCTGTGTTCAGCGGGACAGTTTGGGATAGTTCAGGCTTTTCAGCTCGCAACCCAATGCATTCTGGTACGTTTTACCTGTCTCAAGTACCATTCTACCTTTAAGAGAAGCAGGACTACGCTTACCAGAATGCATTGGGCAGTGAGTTGAAAAGCCTGAACTATTCCGAACTGTCCCTTTAAGTTATACATACTACGGGCTTGGTTACAGGAGCATTTAATTCTGATACTTGATATGCTAAGCCATTAAAGTGTATCTTGGGAAACTCTTCCATTTTCTGAAGCATGGGGCTTTGTTATATTTATTAGTTATATCCCTGGTAAGATATGTATGTTACTTATTACATACCTTTTTAATAATTCCATTAGCTACACAGGGCAGCAGTGCCTTCTGCAGTGCATAAGATATTCAAGTGTTATTCCTGTTGTATTCAGTCGGAATTCATTATGAATTTGCATCCATTATTTTAAAGTGTTACCAACAATCCAAACCTCTTTATCCCCAAGATGTTCCAGGGCTTCAATGTGGCAGATTGACATCTCTCCTGGGCTGCTGCAGCTGACATAGCAGCATGAGACGTCATGTTAATCTCAGGGGATGTTCTGTCCATGACAACCTGGTATCTGCTTGTCTTTAGGGACACTATTCCGGGCAGATCTAATGTGTTTTGAATGACTGTGACCTCAATAAGTTATATTTTAGTCTCTACAGCCATCAGTTAAATGCCCCAATCGGCTTCAAACCATGGAGCTTGAGTGCATAAGAATATAAGAACATTTACGAACGAGAGGAGGACATTCGGTCCATTTATGCTCCTCCGGTTCCTAGTATCTGATTGATCTTAAAACTCTGTGAGGTTGGGTCTTAAAGGATCCCAGTGATTCAGCATGATTAGGTAACCCGTTCCACACCCTCGCCACTCTGTGTTGAAGAAGTGTCTCCTTCCATCTTTGTCAGTTCCTTGTAAGATTTTCAAGACCTCAGTCGTGTCCCCCTGATTCTTCTTGGTTCTAGACTACTGTAAGTGTCAGTGATATTAGCGGTGCCAACTTGCTGGTGCTCACGCATGGCTTGACAGTCTGGAACATTTTGGTCTTTATCATTCATCAGGGGTTAAAAATTGGAGATGTTGGATAAAGGCGGATGACAATGGTCCAGAGTGGTCTGACAGCTCTGAAAAGCCCAAACATGTGAGCTGTCAAGCACATCAGCTGGGGTGGCTCTGGGCTCTGGGGTTACCTGCATAGGGCCCTGCAGATTTCAGAGTATGGCCAGGGTAGATTGATATTTATATAATCTGAAATTTAGGTCAGGTTAAACAGAGATCTGGGTGAATTGTGTGCTGGTGCTAAAATGAACTGCTGTCTGTCAGTGTTTTCTCTGCACTGTGAAAGATGTACAGACTTTATATCTTTATTACTTTCCAGTTCTCCTTGCTCCCTCTCCGGACTCTGTGGACATTTTATCGTAGTCACTGAATGGAGTCTTTGAATAGATTTCCTTTAACTTGTAATGTAAGGCAAGAGAAATGTCCACATGTACATTGAACCAGTCTTCAAACTGTAGGCTTCCCACAGAACATGCCCACTGGCTGGTTCTGCTCCAAACTCACCCTCATCACTCCTCCATGCAAATTTTATTAACAACAGTCATACTATTGTGCTTCTGTGGACAGTATGTTGACAGTATCATAGTTAACAATACTATGAATTTGAATTCATTTGAGTTCATGCCTACACTGTCACATTTCAGCCATCACCTTTTTTTTCTGTCTAGTTTGAGTTTCTCATGCCAACTGACTGGCATCTCAGCCCACTGAATTAAAGGGCAGGAAATAGTCTTACCGCTCAGTTAAAGAGTTTGCTTCGCAGTCATGTGGTTAAGTGCACTACATCATCTGCTGTGGAACCCATTTCAAGTTGATATAGTCTAGTGCTCTTTCGCTTTTGGGGTAAAGGATTTAGTGCTCTAGTCACCTATGTGGGCAGTACCCACAGGGGAAAGGTACACTTGCTCAATTAATTGTCAAAATTAACTGTTAAATGCTAGCAAATTAAAAGTATATTAATTGATGAGATCTCTTTGTTTAGACTTTTAAGTTTGCATTAATAGTAGAAGGGGTACAAATTGCTTTTTTGTTATAGTTTTAGTTGGTTTCCAAATCAGTATTGCAGCTTGTGTTTATACATCAGCCAGCATGGAAGCACAATTGTTTCAACCAATTTTCTTTTTTTAAGATGTGGGTTACAGTCTAATGAACACAGACTATGGAGCAATTACTGTATGCACTGTTTGAAGACACAGAAGCAGTCTGTCAGCAATATTTAATGTGAAAAATAATGTATGTTTAAAACAAAATGTTTTACCTTGTTGACACAAATAAACAACCTAGACAGCTGGGGGTACATGAAGACCAGGGTTGAATTCCACTATATCCTATACCATAATTTATATCACTAAAATCAGGCCTCAGAGTTTGCTAAGGATCCTTTGTGGCTGTTATGAACTACTCAAACAAGAAAGGTGCCATAAAAAGGAGTTAAAAACATTTCCTGTGGAACGAAGAGGTTGAAATCTTCCTGATATCCTAATGATGTACTGGAAGCTTGACGCGGTGGTATACCTGCTGGATTTATGGACAGCACATGATGATGGTATGATTTAACATTTCATTAAAATGCTGTCTACCAGGATAGCACTCCTGAGGCAAGCTGCTAGTTTCTAAGAATGTCTTGTGGCAGCAGCAATTACATTCTGCACAGCCGCTATAACAAAGGGACTGCTGTTTATCAAGCGGGATTCAATCCAACTGGAGCTGCAGGTCGTACAAAACTGGCTGAGCAGGCACTGCGTAGTGCAACAAAGCATACAGCATTCTGCTGTGTGTAACATTCTTGTATATACTGAGTACCGTTCATACATTTCATATGAGATCTTATAATCTGTGTTCAACATAATAGATGCTGGGCATGATCCAGTGACCAAGCAGACCCCGAGCAAGCATTTCAACCTCTGCACCCTAACTTTGGCCACTCTGCCTGAAAGTATTAATTCTCTCAGGTTCCGCTGTAATATAATAATCAAAAACTCAATCATAAATCCTAAGGTAAACTTTTAATTTGTGTCTTTATCGTGTAAGTCAGAAGCGGAAACGTTTGTAACTGACTTCAAAGCCAAAGATGATGGCAAATTTTGACAGAGAAAGTTTCTTCGCGATTATTTTTGGTGCATTGGGGTGCCACGACAGGGGTGGCGTAGCTACTGTTTTAGCCAACGAAGCTCCATCAATTGAGCTGTCCCTTATAAATGGTTTAGCACTGTAAAATTGTAATTTTGCTTTTCCCCCTGACCTGAAAACCCCTGCCAAAAGTTTACAGTGGTTAGGCTGAGACCACTAAACTCATTTTACGCTGACCTGAGTCAAAGCCAGCCATCCAAAGGTGAAAGGCTAGTGAGCAAGCCAACTAACTGTAAAAAACTAAAATGTTAAAAAATTAAAGAATTCTTGTCATGAGTATAAAACTACTTGCCTTTTTTTTTCTTAAATTGGTAATATATATATATATATATATATATATATATATATATATATAAACAATTTAAGAAAAAAAAAACGTTTACAGTGGGTTTGAGTGGATGTTGGCCCATGGTTTTATGCATGAACATGCTACCACACTGAAAAAAAACAAACATACTGCACAGAAGTATAAAACAACAAAGTTGCCTCCCCCATCCCACAATTACTCCTAACATCACTGGCTTCCTTCATTTAAACATGGGTGCTGATCTTTCTTAACTAAGCCATTTTATGCTTAAAGATGCATTTATAGTACCCAATCCAGTATGACTAAAGAGATATTCCTGGAGTGGAAATACAATGAGCTAAGATAGACTCAGAAAGAAAAACATCTGGGCCAGAGCCCAACCAATGCCCCAAAATATACCAGCAGTAGTGCTAGGGGCTCTGTGCTGGAGGAGTTATGAGTCTTTCATAATGAGACGTTAATATTGTTATGTACTCTTTTAAAGAAGAGCAGGAGTGTTAATCTCCTTCTCCTGATTGAATCTCAAATTCTGACCTGGCTAAAATCTGCCTAACCTGGGTGTGTCTTAAATGGAAATCTCCCAGGTCCACTGCTATAAACAAGGACAGTTGGTCATACCTGCCCATACCAACACAATGCAATAATCATACTAGGTCCAGCTAGACACCATAGATGCAAGTTTGAAGCAAGAAGGATTCTAGAATGATGCAATGATAAGGAAGGAATTCAAGTATGCCTTGTGCAAAAACTATGCTTGGATAAAACAAGGGATTCATGAATCACGTAAGGAATCTGAACTTAGAAAACAGTCACTGAAAGAAGTATGCATGTTTTGTGCAAGGTATATAGACATAATCCTTCCTTATCCTTTTATCTCCTTGAACAGTTCTCGTTTTAAAATTGCATTTGTGGTCTTGCTTGTTCCTAGCTTCATCCATGTGTAACAGGGCTGAGGCTGGGTGCTAAACACACATTGCATGAAAGCATCTTATTCATTATGTATACCAGCTAGGCTTGTCTTCATTCATTGTTATAGAGCTTTGAATCTATTTTCATTTCAAGGACAGAGGCCAGAATCTGTAACTGCAGTGCACCACACAACACTGCCTGTTACACATGCATTTGCTTTATACCATACGTTAGACATGTTTTTGAAATTTCAGAAGCATGAGGTGCTCTAAAACGTCACTGGAATGTGATAGCTGAAAAAGGAAATGATATACAAAGTGAATCTAGAAGACATAACAGGGAGAATGAGTTAGATATTCCATAGTCATACCACGTATTTAAACTTGTACTTGAAAAATGTGCATATTTCAAATTGAACAAAGAATTTAGCACAGTGATAATGTAAGGAAAAGAGAATGCATTTTAAAGCCTGGTAATCACTTTTTTCTGGTAGACTGTATTGTAACTGATCTCCCCTTTTACATTTGTTATGTGTAAAGGTCACTGATGTTGAAATATGGTTGTGAATTAAATGGTGTTTTTGTGTCTGTTTTGTTTTTTAGGAGCCCATGGTGAAGACCAGGTTATCCCAAAACCCCTCTGCCGTGTTTCAAAGTGGATCTCGCGTCTTCAACGTATAGAAGGTTTTTGAACACTTTCTCTGATTGTAAAGAACGACCCAGGATGCTGTATTTGTATAATGTACAAAGCTAAATCTATGCAACAGGATGGAAGTTTTAAAAGGACATTTCATCTCGGGTGTGTATACTGTTCAAGTGATCGGAGCGAACAAAAGAATTCCATTAATCTTACCTGTTGGGCACCAGTTGGTCTCAGTTGTGAAAGAAACACATGGTATAGTAAAGATGAATTTTCATTTTAAAACGGGATATCTCAAGCTATGCTTTCAGGAAGTGTTCCTCGTCATTGGTCATTTAAAGAGTGAAACTGTCCACACCCCTTCAATAGCTGCTTTCACCCTGTAACATGCTTTGACCCTGCTGAGGTGAAATGACCCAGGAAGTGAAGCAGTAACTGACATGCTGAGTCACAGAAAATGAGATATGTTTTAAAATGAAAATACATGTTTGTTGTAACTTGTGCTTCTTTCACACATTTAAGACCTATATGATGAATGAAAGTGCACGGCAGGTTAGATTTATTTTGTTAGCAAACTTTACTTTTTTTTTTCTTCGTTGTTTTAACTTTTAAAAAATACTTTTCCAAGCCACTGAATAATTCCAGTTTTCATAGATCAAATATGCATGTATTGAAATGAATTGTTTAGAAAGGCTTTTGCAAGTTTAGATAATTTTTTTGTGTGTTTTGCTGAACTGGAATGAAGATATAACATTTTGTACATTACAATGATTTTATTTACAGGAAATCCACCAAGTTTTAAAGTATAAAGCAGTTTATGTACACTGAAACCTGTTTGATATGCTGTATACCTTTTAAGTTTGCTAGATTTTTATTCATGGGAACAAGTTAGGTAATTGGCTGTTGTCTGTTTAAGTCTCTAATGAGAATGTATATTTAAATATGTGCTATTTAAACAACATGAAATACATTGATTTAATGTAAAATGCCCCCTTTGTCCACTGGTGTTTTAGATCAAATAAAACAAATGACATTCTTAAAACATGTGTTGCTTCTATTCACCAAGTTCTTGTGCATCTACATTAAAGAGCCAGTATCGTGATTAAAATGTTACGGTGTTGCACACACACTATCTTTATGAACAATTTTCCCTTACCTGAGAGTTTTTGTTGTGTTCTGGTATTCTATTTTCTTCCTTTCATAGACTATTGGGAAAAGGACTGGAAATAAATATTCTAAAATCAAAGTGCATCTGGGAAGTAGGGCATGCTTGTTTAGTTGGATTAAGATGAACCTGCTCATCTCAATAGAAATAAACAAATACTAACACCTTGACAGCTGTCCATCTGTGCGTCACAGTTTTTGCATCTATCTGGAAAACTATCAAATTGTGATGGGGGGGGGGGGGGGGTGTACTGACATACTTCATAGTTTTTTTTTTAATGTATTAATATTAAAAAGGTTTAAGTAGGTATTTTTATTAATATACCCTATTTTGAAGTATATCCCATTACTTTTAGTTACATTTTCAATAAATTTAAAATTTAGAATTCAGGAAGCTGCACATAACACTTGCATTTTTAGTGATTCATGATCTTTGAAATGGGTGAGGAGCTGTAAAGAAAAATGGCATGATTATATAAAAAAAAAGTACAGTCAGAGAAAAAAGCAAAGGCTTTGAGTATTTGCCATCCTCCAGTGTGTTAGCTGACATCTCAGAGGGGGCGCGTCCTGCCTTTAGAAGCTATCCTCCCACACAGTGCCCTGAATGTGTCTTTGATGCTCACAGGATAGGTATCTGCACAGTCCCAGTGTTGATCTTTAGTGACTAGCTTCCCCCACAGCTCCCCATACTTGGATCTTTGAATAAAAGGGAATACAACCTAATATGGTCATTGACGTATCTGTGGATCAGCACACGGCTCCTTTTAAATTGGTGGCCATTAATAATGCTAGATCAGCAGCATCAGCATATTTAGTCACAGAACACAAGCAGTGGGTATGCTGTAAGCAAAGGAATTACCGTATATTGTACAGATATTTCCCTACGAACAAACATGCAGTTTGTCACACATTGGAATTAAATGCTTTTTACTATTACTTCAAAGAGCAAAGATGGTGACTAAGTAAAATCGACTGCCACACTTGCCACTAAATGCATTGAAAGTTGTTTTTTTTGTATTCCTCTTTTACTGCACAAAGTCATACACACTTTGATTGCAATATGGTTTATGAAGATATACATTGTTGCTTGAGCTCTGCATGTGGAAAGAGGATTTTGGCTTAACAAGGAATGGAGGTGGTCTGTTCAGTGTTCCTTATTGGTAAGCGAGTTGTGGCTTTATCCTCTGCTTAAACAATTGAGGGAAAATGCAGTACTTCCCCTGTTAACTGACACTTTGAAAAAATAAATAGTATGAGCCCCCAGTGCATTACCCTCTATTCCAACATGAGGACACTGCATCCCATAGTTTCTTGCCAGACAACAACACATCTGGATAGTGCCAACTTATCTACAGGACGGATGTACAGAAACTGTATAATTCAAGATAATCCTGGGGTTTAAAGTTGAATTTGTCACGCAAATCCATTGGCAGACTCGCTTTGTGCAGAAACTATGCAGCGCACCATCAGACCTCAATACGTGTCCTACAAAAAAGCTTCTTCATTATCAGACTGGCTGTAATCTCTGTAAATCCTGCTGAAAAAGGGGGATATTTCAATCAATTTAAACAGAGAGAGAGAGAGAGAGAGAGAGAGAGAGAAACTTCAAATAACAGATACTCTCACATGATGTTGGGTCTGCTTCTTCATTTTTGTATTATTTTTTACTCAGATAATGAACTTGCTTTACCTTTGCTTCCTGGTACCTGTTCAATTCCTGTGATATTCGAAGCAACAACTCACATAGAAACTAGACCATTGGACAGAAATCGACTTGCAGCACAGGATGTGATTAGGTACCAGGAAGCAACAGCAACTTAAAACGCTGTTGTTTTGGTATTTAAAAAAAAACCTGTGATGTCACTCTTTGGTCTTTTGATTGATTAATTCTATATATCTTCTAACTAAAAGTGGCTGTACACATGTCATTGCCTTCACAGAGACATCTTTTATATCTGCCTTCTACAATTGTACCTCAAATTCTGCCACTAAATTCATTTCCACATATCTACTGGACAGATTCAGGAACAGCAATTTCATCATCAACCAAATTAACAACCAACTGAATCTCGTTATCAAACAAGAATCAATTAGGAAGAAATGTTTTAGTTATATAAACTAAAAGCGTTGAAACCGGTAATAAAATAATCCAGTTTCTCATGCTTAACGGCACTCGAAACAGTAAATTATTTTTACTGATTCAACACTTATCATTGTTTATCACTTATGGAAATGTTTGCATATCCCAAGAGTTCAACACAAGACAAACGGGGGACCACTGACAATGCTGCTAGAGGTAAAAACATGGATTTAAAAATCTTGGTTTTACACTTTTAAAGCAATAACAACACTAGCAACAAACAGGTTGGAATTATTATGTGTTATTACAATTGTAGAAGAATATTATTGATATATATTCATTAAAAAAATAAAAAAAAATAAAACATGCCTTATCTCCACAGATCTTTAAAATCTTTTAAAACTACAGACTTGTATACAGAACTAGGAAAGATAACGAAATTGCATATCACTCTTAGTAATGTAGGAAAGAGAATTCCACTGAAAACAGCAGAACAATAAAGTAAACTTGAGTACTTCCACATAAATTCCTGCTCATGTTTATTTCCTTTTCATTTTATGAAACTGAAATTGGTTATTTGTAAAGTGACGGCACTGTACTCAGTATTTTAAAACATGTTTTAACAGGATACAGCACCAATACATCCATGTTGCTTGTTGTCCAGTTTGGTAGACACATTCCAAACACAAGCAAACTCAATCAAGACAGTTCAGTGACAGGCTATGCTAAATAACACCATGTAACAATTTTTTTTTTTTTTTTTTTGGTTCCTGGGTAGTAAGTGTTATTTCCTAATTGCTTATGCCTCAAAAGTATAGAAAATGGCTATTATTCCCCACAAACTTTGCTTTTGTGACCAGGACAGTGATATTTTGAAATGTACCTATTTTCCAGAACATTCCAGATAGATTCAGTGCTGAGTAAACTTGGAGTAACTTCTAGAACTTTCCAGTAATATAAATAGTAGTATAAATACAGGGGCCTTAAGCCCACCAGTTCAGTTTAGTTCCAGCTGCCTAAGTGGATACATATCTGCATTTTTCTGAGATGGCATCAAGAGGCTGCAAGCATCCGGCAGACGCATTTTGCTATGTTTGCGGCCAATTTATCAAGACAAGAGCGAGAAAGTACTCCGTGGGAGCATCTGCTAAGATGTGTGAGGCCTACAAGGCATATTTTGGCATGCCTGTCGGGGATCAAGACAAACCCTGGGCACCTCATTTCACCTGCGAGCACTGCAAAAAAACTCTGGAAGGTAAGATGGACAATTGTTGCTCAGAATTTTATGTTATAAAATTTGTTAAAATTTTTAAAATTGTAAAAGTTTTTTAATTTTAAAATGTTTTACAATTTTCAATGTTATTGAAAAAATATATCATATATGAAAAATGTTGCGAGAATCTCTTACACATTAGTCATGGGTGAAATAAATGGATTTTTGTAGGATGGTACAGAGGGGAAAAGAGAGCCATGAAGTTCGCTATCCCAAGAATTTGGCGGGAACCCACTGACCACTCAAGCAACTGCTACTTCTGCATGGTGGACCCTTCCAAACGTCAGACTGGCAAGAATGCACCTCCTATCGCGTATCCGGACCATCCTTCATCCATCGCCCCGGTGCCACACTGCCACGAGCTCCCCGTACCCACTCCTCCGGAGAGAGAGCAGCCATCTTTAGAAGAGAGCAGCAAGTCAGAGAGCGAGGAAGATGTTGTAGATCCAGATGACAATTTCAGAGGTGGAGCCGAGAAGAGAAACCCATACTACCCCAACCAAAAAGACCTCAACGACTTGATTAGAGATCTTGGTCTCACCAAGTCCAATGCCGAGCTTTTGACGTCTAGGCTCAAGCAGTGGAACTTGTTGGATGAAAATGTGCAAGTCGCAGATCAGAGGAAGCGTCACCAACCTTTTTCCAGCTTCTTCACCCGTCAAGATGGGCTCTGCTTCTGCCACAATGTGACCAGTCTGTTCGAGGCAATCGGAATCACCTGTAACCAGAATGAGTGGCGCCTCTTCATTGATAGCTCATCCAGGAGCCTCAAAGCCGTGCTGCTCCATAATGGTAACAAGTACCCGTCTCTTCCCCTGGCTCACTCGGTGCACCTCAAAGAGGATTACAACAGCATCAAGACCTTGCTGGACGCCTTGAAGTATGATGAGTACGGCTGGGAGGTTATAGGAGACTTCAAAATGGTTGCATTCCTAATGGGTTTCCATTATTATTATTATATATTTCTTAGCAGACGCCCTTATCCAGGGCGACTTACAATCGTAAGCAAATACATTTCAAGTGTTACAACACAAGTAATACAATAAGAGCAAGAAATACAATAACTTTTGTTCAAGCAAAGTACAAGTGTGACAAACCACAATTCAATAATACAGCAGATAATAGTGATAGTTACATCAGGATATGATTAAATAGTGATAGTTACATCAGGATGTGATTAAATACAAAGTACTACAGGTTAAACACTTGGCAGATTACAGTATTCTGAAGTACAGGATTAAATGCAGTAAAATAGGGGGCAGATAAGAGCAAAATAAAGCACATTTAAATGAAGGGTGATAGTGTCCCAGGATACAAACAGAGGAGTTCTACAGGTGCTGTTTGAAGAGGTGAGTCTTAAGGAGGCGCCAGAATGTGGTCAGGCACTGAGCAGTCCTGACATCTGTAGGAAGGTCATTCCACCACTGCGGAGCAAGGGTGGAGAAGGAGCGGGCTCTGGAGGCAGGGGAGCGTAGCGGAGGTAGAGCTAGTCTTTTAGTGCAGGCGGAGCGGAGAGGTCGAGAGGGGGTGTAGGGAGAGATGAGGGTCTGGAGGTAGCTGGGTGCAGTCTGGTCAAGGCATCTGTAGGCTAGTACAAGAGTCTTGAACTGGATGCGAGCGGTGATCGGGAGCCAGTGGAGCGAGCAGAGTAGTGGAGTAGCGTGGGCGAAGCGAGGCAGAGAGAACACCAGGCGGGCAGCAGAGTTCTGGATGAGCTGGAGCGGACGGGTGGCGGACGCAGGGAGGCCAGCCAGGAGGGAGTTGCAGTAGTCTAGGCGGGAGAGTACCAGGGCCTGGACCAGGAGCTGGGTAGCATAGTTGGTGAGGAAGGGTCGGATTCTTCGGATGTTGCTCAGGAAGAATCGGCAAGTGCGTGCCAGAGTGGAGATGTGCTGGGAATAAGAGAGGCAGGGGTCCAGGGTGACGCCAAGGTTCTTAGCTGAGGAAGAGGGAGAGAGTGTGGTAGATTCCAGAGGAACAGAGATAGAGAGATCAGAGGAGGGGGAGGAGGAGGGAAAGAAAAGGAGGTCAGATTTAGAGAGGTTGAGTTTGAGGTGATGCGAGTGCATCCAAGAGGAAATAGCAGACAGACAGGTAGAGATACGGGAGGAGATGGTGGAGTCAGAGGTGGGGAAGGAGAGGAAAATCTGAGCATCATCAGCATAGAAATGGTATGAGAAACCATAGGATGCGATGAGGGGGCCCAGGGAGCGGGTGTAGAGACAGAACAGGAGAGGACCCAAGACTGACCCTTGGGGGACTCCTGTTGAGAGAGGGTGAGGTGTGGAGGTTGCTCCACGCCAGGTTACCTGGTAAGTGCGGTTGGAGAGGTAGGAGGAGAACCAGGCCAGAGCAGTGCCAGAGATCCCCAGGTCAGCAAGAGATGATAGTAGAATAGAGTGATCAACAGTGTCAAAGGCAGCAGAGAGGTCGAGGAGAATTAGGACAGAGGAGAGAGAGGCAGCTCGGGCACACTTAAGTGAGTTGGTGACAGACAGGAGGGCGGTTTCAGTGGAGTGAGCAGAGCGGAAGCCAGATTGGAGCGGGTCAAGCAGAGAGTGGTTGGACAGGAAAGCAGAGCTGGCGGTGTACAGTCCGCTCGAGGGTTTTGGAGAGGAAGGGTAGGAGGGAGACAGGACAGTAGACCTGGAGGGAGGTGGGGTCGAAGGTAAGTTTTTTGAGGACGGGAGGCTTGGATTACAGATTGGAAATAAGCACATTTAGCAGAGGAGAGAGTAGAGGAGAAGGAGGAGAGGAGAGTGCGGTAAAGGTCTAGGGCAGCAGGGAGTTTGGTTCTCTTCCATTTCTTTTCAGCAGATCGCAGCGTGATTCTTGCTGAGCGGAGCGCAGAGGAGAGCCAGGGATGGGGAGGGGGTTTTACCAAGTTTCCCTGCTATCTTTGCCTTTGGGACAGCAGGGACACCAAGGCGCACTACCACAGGCGGGACTGGCCACAGCGGACCGAGTTCTCTGTGGGGAGGAACAACGTCAAGTGGGAGCCACTGGTGGACCCCCGAAAGGTGCTGATGCCACCACTGCCATCAAATTGGGCCTTATGAAACAATTTGTCAGAGCTCTAGATAAGGAGTCGGCAGCCTTCAAGTACCTTCAAGACTTCTTCCCTAAGCTGTCTGAGGCAAAGGTCAAAGCCGGTGTCTTCGTCAGACCACAGATAAAGAAGATCCTGGAGTGCAATGAATTCCCCAAGAAGCTCACTAGTAAGGAGAAAGCGGCTTGGAACAGCTTTGTCGCAGTGGTTCGGGGCTTCCTGGGCAATCACAAGGCCGAAAACTATGTGGAGCTGGTTGAGACTCTGGTGAAGAACTACGGCACAATGGGCTGTAGGATGTCCCTCAAAGTCCATATCCTTGATGCTCATCTTGATAAATTCAAGGAGAACATGGGAGCGTACTCGGAGGAGCAAGGTGAGCGCTTCCACCAGGATATACTGGAATTTGAACGCCGCTACCAAGGACAGTATAACGAGAACATGATGAGAGACTACATTTGGGGGCTGATTCGTAAAAGTGATTTACAGTATAATTGTAAATCTCGAAAAACTACTCACTTCTAAATCTTTTGTAGTCATTTTTGTATTACTTTAGTATAAATACATGTTAATTTGGATTCATATGTTGTTTTTTTCTGACTATGTGAACGAAAAGACACAAATTCGCCCGTTTTCTCATTGGAAATAGGTACATTTCAAAATATCACTGTTCTGGTCACAAAAGCAAAGTTTGTGGTAAATAATAGCCATTTTCTATACTTTTGAGGCATAAGCAATTAGGAAATAACACTTACTACCCAGGAACAAAAATTGTGTTACATAGTGTAATAAATGCAGCTTTCACACTGCTCCTAAGCGCCTCTAGCTTTGCATTGGGAGCATTTTAAACAACCTGACAGTGCAGAACTTTCACATTTATGTTGCCCTTAAGTGGTTTTAACGGATTAAACTACAGACGTGGTCTCGAGGGTTGTCAAAATTCAGGTCACCCCAAGTTTGGTTTGTGAAGTGGCCTCGCATCGACCCGCTGTTAAAAGGCCTTTCTGTGTCATGCAGACAGAGAACTTTTTGGGATAAATCCACCTTAAGTGTTTTTTCACCTATTGAATAAAACAAAATCTGCAGTTCATGGTACAGTACGTTAGCTTTTTAAAGAGTTTACGCTGCAAAATGGTATGTGTGGCAGCTACGTTATTAACAACATATGATTGTAAAGTCTGGGTCATTAAAAGCTATAGAGCGAAAGCGAGCTGATGTTTGTAACTAACTGTTCTGTCAGTCAGTACGTTAACACATGATAAGATCTTCAAATCAGATTTTTAAACAATCACTTTATAAGCATGTAAACTGTGTGATTTGGGAATTGGGTAATTTCTTTGGGTACGCCTTAAAAGAAAGTTCTTCAGTTTCAGCGTAATGGAACAGCAATTAGCCTTTTCACAGTTTCTGTTATTTTAGGCCTAGGCAGAACTGTTATTTTAGCACGTTAACCGAAAAAAATGAATCCCAGTCAGTGTAGCTTATATATTTGCATAAAAAGTTAGAGAATCCTGGGAAGTCCTTGAAGTTATTCAAAAATATGCCCAGGGCAGCAAAATTTAAAATTTCCAATGCAGACTGCTCCCCACATCTTCAGACACATGTCCCAAGACACCTGGCCTCCTGTCTGTACAGCATTAAAATAGAACAGAACTGGGGCAGGGCAAGTCTGCTGTTTTGTACTTCTATTTTTTGCAGTCTTCATGGCAAGTTTTAGAAAGTGTGTTGTGGATCAGCAACTTGCACATTAGGCTCTGGGCCAGAACGTCTCAGGGTTAAATGCTGGTCAGCCGACTCAACAGCAACATCTCACCCCTTTTTTCTTCTCTTCTTACACTTTTTGTAGTCTTATAAATGTAAGCACACAAATGTATTTTGCTTGGTGAAAGCTGGGATTTGACTATTCTGTTAATAATATGAATTATGTGAAGTTTAAAGATAACATTTATTTATCAATGTCTTTACTCCAAAGTACAATTTACTAATTTTTTGTAACATAAGATGAGTTAAAAATTAGAGGCGACCACTGGACCGATTAATTGTGGTCTCTCAAAGGAGATGATACAAAACACTGTTACATACCTAGTAGGGATGGTACTGAACAGTCGACTAGTCGAATAGAAAATAGACTACCTCAGAAACTGTCGACTAATCACACCCTTCTACACCAAAGCAGCAGCAGCATCTGCATTGTTTTACATTTAAGGTTTAAACTAGTAGTGAACCAGTAATGTCAGTATTTTAATTGTATTCAGCAGTTTTAAAACATATTGCACAAAAAGTGCTACAAAATAAAATTCAGAGCAGCAGACATTATCAAATACATGGTTTACTAATTTATTTATTTATATATATTTATTTTTGAAGTCCGCTATTCAACTATTTTTTACCTCTACGTTCCACCCCCAATACAGTACTTAGTAGCTAGTTCCAATGTGTATGTGAATATGCGTGTGCTTTTCTTAATAAGAGGACGTAAACTGAACGCCATTCTTTATTTGACTGTGTGTGATCCACATGTAAGGTTCTGGCAGTAAAAATATACAGCAAACAACTGATGCAGATTTTACTTTGCAGTTTTAATACAAGAATAATTATCTATCTTTGTTGACAAATGCATTCACGTACAGAACACATTATGAAACATTAAATATCTGACAAATACAGAACATGACTGTACTTCCGCTTAAAGGGCAGACATGTAGTTAAATGTTACTACAAAAGACAAAGGTAATGTCGACAAAAGGGTAATGTGATCAATAAGACATCATAGTAGGGATGACTGAGAAAGTTAACTGCCGTAGGATAGTAACTGCAAGTGTGTGAAATGCCTTTGTATCACTCTACAGATTAGTAATGTCTAGAAGGATTACAATCTCCTGAAGTAAATCTCAAAACAGTCATTAATTAAAACAACCATTTTCAAAGTGAAGCAAAATCCATTAGGCCTTACAGAAGCTCATTCTGTGAAATTCACATCATCGTAAAATAAGACAAGATACAGTAAAGACGTTTATTTTAACACAATCCATGAACAACTAACATTTGAAGATGACATTCAACTTTTTATTTCTGTTCTGTTGTTAATAAAACAAGACTCACCAGTGGCGGATCAAAAAACAGTCACTGATTAGAGGATTCAAATACAGGCCTTAAGGTTATGAAAATCAACATATCTAACCACTGCATGCGATCTCCAATGCGTATCATTCTCATTAAAAGTAAGTAAACAGTGGCCTAATTTTAATAGCTGTGGTATTTAGGTCTGTTTATATCAACTAAATAGAACCCTGCGATATGTTTTTCACTTTCATTTCAACCACTTACACCAATTCATTTTCAGCATGTTCTGTTCACAATCTGCATCAAAACAGGAAGCCCTTTTTCATGCGCACTACTGGCTGCAGTGGGTTAGTTTCAAGTGTATGTGAGCTCAGTTTCCATTGTTTAGGGAACAGTTTGAAACTTTTGGTCAACAGCCATGTGCTGTGGTAAACCAGAAAGCACATGCAGACAGCCACGGTGCTTTACCAGAGTGCTATCATATTGGGATCTTCTCAGGGATTCACTCAGGGTGGTTGTCTTTCATTAGGATGCCCATGTATTTATTGGTGAGGAAGTCGCAGGTTGGGATGCTGCTCACAGCCTGGTGGATGTTCATCGCTGTTATCTCTCTAGGAATTCTGCATCGGAAAGCAAAAGTTTAAATAAATATCCAGTCAATAGGTTGAATAATATCTTGAAAAGCTTTGGCTGTAGTTGACAAATTCCTAACACAAGCGCTGTAATACAAAAATACTGGATATTTTTTGCACTAGTACTGCAAAATACCAAACATACTGTACTAGTCTGCAATTTAATTGCCCAGGGGACTATGAGTGTGCTGAAAGGGTGATCTCTTTTTAGTTTATTGATGATCCATTGTTTTCGTTGGTTGATTAGTTTGGTATGAAGGCTACAAAATAGTTTTAAAGACCTATCGACTCCACCCTGATGAATCCCCACAGTGATGCACAACTACATTTGATTCCAGTACAGTGTTTTACTAAAACACAAAACTGCCACAAGTGTATACAGGCCCATGGAATCATTCCAGGTAAAAATCATCAAATAGTGTAATTTATGTGAGTCAATGTCTGATTGGGATTAAACTGTGTGCATTTAGTGGGTCCACAGAGAAACCAAAGCACACAATTCCAGATCTCTAGATTTTGGTCTCTTGAGATTATTTTAATCTCCAAGTTTTGGCCAAAAATGCAACGTAGGACAAAAATTAGGAGGAGAGTTGGAAGCAAGCTATTGATTTCATTCTGGAGTCCACAATGAACTCTGTAGCTCAACAAAAGCTATAAATGAAAAGTTGTTCAAGGTTTAGCAAAAACAATGTTACCTCATATCTTAGGAAAGTCCTGGGAGCAAAAAAATTATATTGGTCAGTTTAAAAATACCATCACATCAACATTTACCCCAAAGTGGTAGCATTTTTACTCTGTGTTGAGTTCACCTCATGATCTGAATACCATTTCCTAATAAACTGAAATGTAGTTAAATATGATCCCTGGTTACTGCGTGCGGTCACCATTGCATTGATCCTAATGCAACCAATACATTAGTATACAAAGGTAATGATTATACAAGGGTATATCCCCCCACAAATTTGTTTCTAAATAATGTTTCAGTCCTGTATGAAGATAAGCAGTTGATGAATGCCATGTACCTGTTTTGAGGAGACCTTGCAAAGGCAACAGCCAACGCTTCTCGTAAAATCTCAGTTGCAAACTGTTCAGTTGCCTACAGAAAAAAACAACAACAGTATTTTATTAACAAAGGAATTACAATCACTTAGACCTGCTATGGTTGTAACCTTTGGTCTTATTTGCCAACAAGAGAAATCTGTAAGATCCAGATTTGCTATCGTTTGCACACAAGTAACCAGATATCAAGAGTTTAATTAGATTCACTTGCTAGAGATGCAGGAGTTGGACTGGTTACTTGTCAATTGTAATCTCAAATTGTTTTGTTGTTTTGCAGCGAGGTTCTTGTTCTAAAAGCTGGATTGTTACACTGCCAGCACTACCAAGAGACACACACCTATTTCAAAATGATGGATTTATATTAGCCGAGTCACTTACAACACTCTGATGTCAGTGTGGCCAGCTTCAGGTCTATTTTTCACAATAATGGCTGTTCCTCTGGCAGCTTACCTTCAAGATCATATCTTCTACTGCCGGCCCATATACCTTCTTCTCCAGTTCTACTGGCTGGAATGAAATCCCAATCTGCAAAAACAACAAGTAGCATCTGAGTAAAATGCATCAGTATCAGGAAAAAGCAGATCACTACGAACTAAAAACTGAACTTGTGTTTGTTTCAGAGGATGCTGGGATTGATTTGGTATTGCAGATCTAATAAATGCATTATATACCTTTTTTTTTTTTTTTTTTTGGTAATGGCATTTAAAATGGGAGCTTCTGGAGTCCTCAAATTGCTAATCCTAACAATGTCTAATTTCTACAGTTATCAGGAGAACCTTGCGAAGGAGCTACTTCTTTATTTTAAACTACTATACTGGTTAACAAATTTAAGTACTGATTAAAAAAAAATCGTGTTTATTCAGTCTCAGTTCATAATTAAACAATAAGTAAGTGAGACCAAGTGACACAGAGTAAGTTATATCTAAAATAAAGATGATCTCATGGGACCACTCAATCCAATAGGTTCTGTTAGCAAGAGGTGATAGTGCCAGCATCAGAAGCCCATTGAAACTCAGAAGAATATTTTACCTGCTGGGCGGCATCTCTCACAAACTCCGTGGCGGGCGAGGGGCCCAGGTAAAACCTGACCTCCTCGTCCTCGTCCTCCTTCTCCTGTTTGATCTGGATCTTGACGGGCTGCTTCACCCCGACGACGTCCACCACCTCCTCCTCGCTCTCTGGCTCGGTCTTCAGCAGCCCCTGCAGCTCCTGCAGCCTCTGACACAGCTCATCCGCTGGCAGGTACGTGACGGGGCACTCTGCAGTGGAGACAGGAGGGCTAATTGTACACCTTGAAATGACATCTAGAGCAGGGAGTAATACAGTGGAGACAGGAGGGCTAACTGTACACCTTGAAATGACATCTAGAGCAGGGATCAACACTGCAGAACCCCTTTCTCAGAACTGCTGAACAGTACTGTAAATAGTTTGTATTAAAGGGCCATGACAGACAATTTTTGAGGAAACCTCTGCAATACATGTCTTCTTTCAATAAAACAACTACTGCATTGTATATACTGAAATTATACCCCAGCTACTGCATGTCCTTCACTATATATTCTAGGCATGTGATCTATAAAGCATTACCTTGGACATTTTTTTTACTGACAAGTTTATAAATAAAGTATCTGAGAACAGCTGAGGTAAAAATAGTCGAATAGGTCAACTAGTCACCATTTAACACTTTGTTGTTCGTGCACTATATTTTGAAAAACTATTTATTACTGTTCTAAGATGTAATTTAAATATATTAATAAATTGCAACCGCAAATGCACTTCCTTCCATCTGAAACTGCATGCTTCTAAATGACTTCAAGTGATGTGCGATTAGTCCACTACTGGCTTCTAAGATCGACTGTGATTTTTCTATTTGACTAGTCGATTATTTGGCGCTACCTCAGGTATCCATCAATACTCACACCAGACACTTGCTAATGTTGTATAGAACTAGGCATTTTGTTTAAACAGCAATTTCATGGGCTGAGGGTGCATCATTCTAGAAGGGGTCAACTTATCTCCAGCTGCTATTTCATCATACAAAGTAAAAAATAAATAAATAAATAATAATACTGTTCACAGAAACCGGAATTCAATTTAAAATAATTGTGTTACTGTATACCTACTGAAGTCCTGAACAAAATATCTGTAAGTTTTAATATTTTGTCCCTTCACACACCATCGATTCTTTGTTTTCCCCAGTATGTTTACAAATACAGCAATACTGAAATTAAAAATATCCGTCATCTCTCACTGGCCGAACTGAACACAGCAGCATTAGGGAAACTGACAAAGCAGGATTGTAGCCTACTGCTGCCTGGAAAGACCTAATGACTGCACATTTACTGTAAAAATAAATTAAAAGGAGGTTGGTGTATGGTAGCCAAGAGATTAAATGGACTTGTAGAGTTTGTTCAGTGACTACTATGAATCAAATAATAAACTTTGGGATGGTAACTTTATATCTGGAAGTTAAAACAGAAAGTGCAGTATGGAAACACTAAGACTGCCATTTTCAATTAGGGGTAGGTATTGAGACTGAGGATCTGTATTGCAATATATTGCAATACTGAAGACAATATTGCGATACATATTATGTATTATTTGCTGCAATAGTGTCTTTCCATATCTTAAACTACATGGAGAAACAACCTACAAATACGGTCCCTTGTAAAATCCTAATGTACAAACAAATCTCAAACATATTCATGACTATTAGTCTGATGCAAAAGAAGATGAATACACTAGGGGAATACATACATCACAAATTACTTTCTGTTTTACTGAAGATGGATAAATCTCCAGAGGACTACAAAACTACCTTTCAAAAGAAACATGAAAATAACTCAGAATGCAATAACCATAGTAAGACCTTGATCTTACCAGGCTCATTGTCAATCTGTGTTAGGATATCTTCCATGGAGTCTTCTTCGCTTCTCATGGGCTCCAGGTCAGGAGGTGTGTAGCCGCGCTGACGACACCACTGCACAATCTGTTTGCTTTTCAAAGGGGTGATGTTCTGAAACCTCTCAGACTTATCCAAAATCTCCTGAAGGACCTTCTTAACAGCCACAGCTCGTTGCCACTAAAGCATGGAAAGCCAAACATTTGGTTACGTTGCATCATAGTTAACCAAACATTTCCCCTTTAAATTGTGTTAAACGGGATCTTCAAAAAAAATAATAAAAAGACAGATTAGAGTACCAAGCTAAAAAATAAAAAGAATGAAAGAACAGCAGCAGGTCCATGTTAACATATATATTAAAACACTAATCTCATACGGTGCATCAGTAAGTTGGAACAAATTACTAGTCCTTGAGCAATTCATACAGGCGTTAGCAATAAACTCTTTTGGGGCCGGTGGGGGGGGTTCAATGTGAGATGAAAGAACCACTAATGATGAGCGACATCCAAGATAACACCGATTTTCTATTCACAAACCAGACCTCTATTTTTGGCACCTAATCAGTTTATTTAATATAAATGCATATACACAGTTTTAATGGTATGTACAGACAGCAATACAATACTAACAGTATATACAGAACAAGAAAAACCCAGCAATCACAATGAATAAATATGACAGCACAGCACGCCATGGGTTCACAATCAAAAACCATAAATGAATGTACCTCAGCCGCTCTTCGTTTTCCAATATTCCAGCTGTAATACTGCTCCACAGACCGTGCACAGAAAGGACTGGAGTCCTCTGCTAAAAGTTACACACAAGCACATCAACAATCCACAGTCCCTCACGTTTGAACATACATTCTCAAAGCTGAGTGTGCGCCTCAGGCTTGATCCTTGTTAAAACCAAGTATGTCAGTGTCATTAACCCCATGAAAAAGGATATCCACGACCTACACCCACAGTACATGTAAAAATGCTAATTTGACCTACTCATCAACACTTAAAGAATGTCCTTAGCAAGTTTCCTCCGAATGTATAAGATGTTCTCTTGGTTCTGGTAAAAATATGAGTGTGATAGATAGTCAGGCAATCAACCTACATACACAGAACTGTCAGGCTTAGAAATGTACTTTAGAGACAGAGAAGTAATGCGATTAACAAATATACTATACTTTTTTTTATTTTATTAAAACATTATAGAAACTATGCTTACTTTTTTCAGATATGATGAGTGGAAACTTTTTCACCAGGGCTGTCAAAAGTTGGTGTAGATTCTTCAAGTTTTCAGTGCTGCAAAATGTAAAAAATAAATAAATAAAGTAATACAAAAAAGAGAGAGATAATTAAAGCTTGCTGAGCTTCAATGTTAAGAAGGAAGAATGCTCAACTTGTTATAGTACTCTAGGTGTGATGTTGCTGATGGAAGTACTGGAACGAAAGGTGTGCTAATTCACTAGCGTGAAAAAAAAATAAACGAAATTGGCTTATTTCTAAATACCTTGTTTCCATGGACAGCCAACTGGATTGCGCTCAAATTGGCCTGAATTCTCCCAGAACTCGAGTTGATGGACAACTTGAGTTGGTGACATTTCCATAATTTTTCCGAATTACCCGAGTTATCACGTGAGTTGGGCAGGAAATACTACCAATTTTCCCCAGAAATATTTGCGAGTTAAAGGTCATGACGTGAATTCGCTGCAGACGGTATTACAGTCAAATTGTCAACAATTTAAAAGATAAATCCATCTAGATATTTTTTGCATTTGTTTCACGCAGTACATATACCTCTGGCAGACTGGTATGCAGAACAGGGAAAGAAGCACTGGACAAGGGAAATAATGTGTCAGATGTGAAAGTGGACATGAGATGGCAGTGATGAAGCCAATTTGCTTGAAAACATTAAAATTAGACCAGACATTTCCATGAAAGGATTCACAAAAATCTGGAATTGATGTGATGAGAAACCCAGAGGCAATGTAAACTACGCCTGCTACTGACTGTTCTTTTTTATGTTAAGCTTTTTTGTGTTGTTTTTTTTTTTGGCAATAGCTTGTCCTACAACTACTACATGATACTGATCATTCCACTGTGTTATGTTGTGAACAGTAGCTAAGTTTTAAAACTGAGACATAGCAAATGCTTATCATAAAAGTTTACTGGTTACCTTAACATTAAGGGCCATATAAGAACGATAAATACTGTAACTGATTAGAAGGTCTTCTTTGTTGTTCTCCAAGTTGTAGATGCTATAACGTATAAATGAAAAACTGCGTTGCCTTTTTCTTTGTAAACTTGCCAATTGAAAAGCGGCAATTCAAAAACCATCAAAATCCCCCAAGGTAGCAAATCTGCCCAATTTAATACCAGCCAAAATGTCCCGTTATACTGTACGTTCCCGCTCCCTACAGCATTTTTAATTGACATTTAGTGTAATTTCCTCCCAGCCTGAATTCAGACTTCAGAATTCAGACCAGCCCGAGGAGTGAAATCAGACCAGATAATTATTGGGAGACAACTCAAGTAATTTAAAAACATGGAAACGGAGGTGTGTAGGGCCAACTCGAGTACATACCCAGGTTATGTGGTTCATGGAAACGTGGTATAAGTTTTTATGTATAAGGGGTTGTATTTGTTAGAAAGTCGTCAAGGAGTTTCAAATTCAGAAGGCAAAATGTTAAATACAGTGCATAGTTAGACATGGTTTCAGCAAGAGGAAGAAACCAAAAAAGCACTCAAAACCAGGCAAGAGAAATTGGCATGACACTCCCAACAAGTTCAGAACTGCTAGACATTATCCACATCTGAAAAAAAATATTCCCCTGCAGAAAGATTCAGAGAAAATTGATACCATGTCAAAGTGGAGTGGATTAAACTTAAAATAAAAAGCAACAGAAATCAAGTCCTTACTTAATAAGTTCAAGTGATGCCTCTGTGCCTTGTTCTACTTTCACTGCAGTGCTGCCGGTAGCTGAGGGCACTGCGCTGCTGCTCGGCCCCACAACGCCAGGCTCAGACTTCACTGCAGAGAAAAAGCCACAGGTGTCTCCGAAGCATTAGTTTCTAAAAGGTTACTTCATACTTCTCTCTTCACCTGCAACGGCCCTCCGCCCGCATTGCAGTGCTGTTTTTGTATTCTAGCTTTTTACATTCCAATACAGTACACTGAATTAGGGTTAGAACAATGATTATGATTTTGGATGACAGAGTGGGCAGCATATTAATTATTTTAATATGCTGCCCACTCTTTCTATATTAACTACAGTTCATTCAAGCTCCAAGATGTTTCTTCCATGCTAAAGATGTGTAACTAGTGCTCCATGGTAACTCTGAAGCTTGAAAAAATGTTTGGAACTTTACTATGATTTTAAAGCTTAGCTTCATTGCTTTTCAGCAACAACGAATTGACTTGAGCCATTGACGTTATGGGGTTCTAGCAATCCCCTTTGGTCCACTTGAGCTGGAATTGCCCTGTAATTGTGTTCTTTGTTCAATCATAAATATTCACACACATTTCTATACAGATACCAATGCATGACAACTTTATTAGCCTGATCTATGATCTTAGATTCCCCCCCCCACTCCCCCCAAAAATTCTGAAAAATATCACCATGTACACAATAAAAATGCACAGGATAATAAATTCAGCAGGCTGCTTGAACATACATTCACAATCAATTCTAACCTGCTTTCAACTGAAAACCAATTCTGCAGTAAATTTAGTAATTCCCCACTTCCCATTTTAAAATTACTACAGGTAGTGGAGCTCATAGCACGGAAGGCATAAAAGAGTGTCTGCGACCGGTTTTAGAGCCTTCATAGCAATTCTGAAGACAATTCCGAACTTGGTGCAACTCGTGACAAGTTCAATGAAAGTTCAATGCAGATTTAGAGAGAAATAGTAATGCAATACGGGAGCAAGAGATCCCAGATATCAATGATTACAAACACCATAATAAGGGGAATGCAAATGAATATCCCTTGCATAGCAGCAAACACTAATGAGGTTAGTTTGTAACGTAGGAACCCCCTTCATGATCACTGTTTGAAAAGCCACGACTGACCTAGATAAAACAGTCAGAACTGGATGGACAATAAGGGTGCACGAATGGTGCAAGAGTAACTTGAAAACACAAATACATAGAAACCATCATGTCATTTTTGTTTGTTGCTATTTTTTAATGTCTATGGTAAACAAAGAATGGGAACCTTGCGCAGTGGATGTGGTCGGTGTAGATGGGACAGTGCTGCTGGTGATCAAGCTGGTTGTTGTAGATAGTCCACTTCCTACTGCAGCTGGTGTGACTTTACTGGTCGATTGGGACTGGACCACTATTGAAAAACACGAGGAGAAAAGACCTGAACATTTTAAACAGAGCATTTATTTAACAAGGGGACATGTAAGATGCTGTTATATTATGTGAAAGAGGCATATGTTGCTACCAAACATATGATTTGTTTGCACAAAAAAGGGTAAACAATTAAAACACATAACAAAAATCCATGCACATTTTTTTACAAATTTGACCCACAGTGTTCTTCTATTGTTTCAGTAGAACCCACTTTAAAGTAGTGTTAGCTATAACTTAATCTTATTTGTAACTGTATACTTGTAGTAACATGATGTTTTTTTAGTGATTGACTGTGTTGATGAAGACTGTTGGCCAGGCAAACCTGTGCTGCCAATGCAGAATGTCATAACTCATAGCAAATCAAGCCATCCAAGGCTTTTAAATAACCAATAGAGCTGAATTTAGAAATACTAAAATAAATTAAATGCCAAACATTTAGACTGGAAGCCTTTTTCAGTCTTCAAAACCTGACTTTTAATAGACATAATCTTAGGAGAAGACATTTAAAGCCTAGGACAGTGGTTCTCAATCCTGGCCCTGGAGAACCACTGTGTCTGCTGGTTTTCATTCCAGTTGAGCTCTCATTTACTTAACCTGACCCTTAATTGAACTGATAATTTGCTCAATTAGACATTTGAATTGTTTTCAGCTCTGAGTTGCAGAGTTACTTATAAAATGTTATAGCTAACTTGGAATCTGCAACTGGTTAAAACAATTAAAAAGGTCTAATAGCACACCCTGCACAGTACCTTTGCTGACAGGCATAAGGACGGTCTGCACCCCGCCTGCTGCTGAACTCACACCCAGCTGTTTGAGCTGGCTGGCAGGGATAGTCAGCACAGCCTGTTGAGCGTTGGACTGACCTGAATGAATCTTTAGCATGCCTAAAGAAATGGAGAAAAGAGACAGTACTTGCATTAGCTGTATGAGCATATTCTTCCTGTGCTACTGACTGCACACAATACATTTAATGTAAGGTTGGCTTCAGTTGTCTGTTTTTAGTTTCATGCAACAGTAATATAGAACAGGGAAATAAAAAAAAATGGATGTAAAGCTAAATTAACCAAAATAGTTCAATAATAGAAAAAGTCACAATCCAACTATTATGGCCCAAATTCCAGGGACTGATAGAACACATTTAGAAACCAACAAACCATTCCATAAAATCGGATTTCCAGCCAGTTTCAGTCGTTATCTTTGAAGTTAAAGGTCAATAAAAGCCTTCATTAAAACTAGTAAGATATGTAGCCGCTTAATGAAGTTTTGAAAAACATTCCCTTTATCCAGTTGTGCAGAAAATAGTGCTAACCTGACAAAGTAGCTGCAGTCTTCCCGCTCGCTGTGCTTGAGCTGGAAACCAAGGACGCTGCTGTGACTATCGAAGGACTGCTGCTCTTGGCCACACTGACCAGTGAAGGAATGATGCTCTTGGTGACAGTCACCACTGAAGTGCTCACACTCTTGGAAACACTGACCGCTGAAGGGATGACACTCTTGGCAGCCCCGATGACCCCTGCCTGGCTCTGCGCTACTAGAATGGGCTGCTGGACAGCAGGTTTCACCCCTTGGGCAGATGCAGCCACAGAGCTAAGGCTCCCTCCATCAGATTTCTGGAAAGGATGGAAGCAGATTAAATATTACCACCACAGTTACATTTCCTACACAAAATGAACACAGTCTACAGGCAAGCCCTCAGACGAGACACAATACATAAAACATGTTTCATGCTTCAATCATTAAAAAAAAAAAAATGTCCTACAGCTGAATTGTTCTGGCCAATGTACAGTACCTGTAATCAAAAGCACAATTTGGAAAGCTTAACACTACTACTCAACAGTATAGCATGGAATCATGTAGGTTCAAATGAGTTGAAAGGGCAGAGGGTGAATATTTCTCTGGAATCAAGAATCCTACACAAGTTGAAGAAAACAAGAAACATTAGCAAGTCCCAATATTGGAACAACAGAACTGAGAATGATTGTAAACAGAATTAAAAGAGCAGAAAACCCATTAAAAACCAATTAGCTGCAAAGCATGTATCATTTTCAGTGCCTACAAAGAGCTCTTCCAACTAATACAGATTTGAATTGCAACTTGCACGTTTGCCTGAGTAACCAGATCCCTTTCACACCCGATGTCTTTTAAAAGATAAATTACAATGTAGTAATCTATATGATTCATGCTAAACATGTCCATCACTTAATATCAAAAATACAATACACTCGGGTTGCATGTTTTACACACAAAAGCTACTGACCATCTTGTTGCGTGGGTTTCACGGTGCTCATCTAATGACCTCAAGATGGAGGACAACAGCAGCTTTGAATTTACATCACATTTACAGCATTTTTGTAAGTCAATGGTGTGAATGGGAGAGAAGGAATCTGAGCTGCAAGTCTACCTCCCAACCAGGAAGGGAGATAAGTAAGGTTGGTTGTATGCCTTCACAGGGATGGGCCGACTCGATGGTCGATGGAACCGGAATTCAGCCAGTGTGGGAAAAGGGTGTAGCTGTAAGACTGCTGACGACTCTATTGTGATCAGCTGTGTTGCGGGCTGCAACTGGATAGAGAGTGGAGCCGCACTAATCACAGACAGGAGTTTAGCAGTACAAAGGGGAAGCAGCTACGGGAGTACGGCCCCCTTGCGCTGTTTGTTTGTGTTGCTTTGTTGTTGGCAGATGGAGACCATTATGGGAGCTGCAGCTATCGAGCCAGCATGTTCACCCGGATCACCTGCACTGCCACACCATTGCAAGCTGTACCCTCACCTGGAGCACCTTCCCTTGCACACCCCTTCAACCCGTGCACGTGTGGATTGCAGCACTGTTGTTTATTTTTGTGAACCCTTTTTGTTTGGGACTGTAAACCTACCATATGACTCCCATACCATAGCTGGTATAGGGGGTGGATCTTTTTTTTTTTTTTTTTTTTTTTTAAAAGTACAGACATTTTTATAAATATACCCTCTGTCTTGGACATTCCATTATTCCCACACCACTCACATCCTGACAAATGGTCATACTGAAATGCCTTAAAATTGCTCCTTTAAAGATACCGGTATATACAGTATATCTGGTTAAATGATGTTTGAAATGTACTATCCTAGTGTGGATAGAAGTAATGTACTGTCCACCCCTTATCAATCTTGAGAAAAAAGTCAAGCAAAATAATCCTGCAACATTTGTCTTTCCTAGCAAGCTTGTCCATGGTTAGGCAGCCTATTTCATTAAATGTTTTTTTTTTGTCTGGGAATAATGAAATGCTGTTCACATTTATGCAACTTCTGTTCAAGGCATCTGTTATTGCATTTGAACCTGCTCCAACAAACAGATTTGTTGAGGACATCTGTACTCCAAAATTACTTACAGGGGTGCCGGTTGTGGTAAAAAAAATCCCCATTTAAAAAAAATTAAAACAAAAACACCTACTCCTTTTGTATGTCTACCAGTACTGAGTGGCGAAGATGGCAATTTCATTTGGTTATCATTCCCTGCTGGAGTCCTCATCACAAAACACACAATATATCACAATTGTCAGTCACTGTTAGTGAAATGTCAGGGGGTATTCAGGTCACAACAGAGGTGGGCTTGGACAGGGGAAGCTCTCACGGTGCCTCTCAGAACTGTACCGGACTGTAGCTACAAAAATAAATTAAAATCAAATCTTCCCCTCTGCTCAAACCATTTGGGTTCTCCCCAAACGAGGCGAGTTCTTGTTTTGACGGACCTGTGGTGCGGCTCCTGCAGCACTGCTGGCAGCCGAGGCGGCTCCCATGGAGCTGGCAGCGGTAATCACTCCCCCGGTCATTCGCAGGGTGGTGGTCCCAGGCTTCGACAGGTGAGGTGCAGCAGCGACTGTCTTCACTGAGCCGTCTGATAATTTCACTGTAGATGTCTGGCCAGCGACCTTTTAAAAAATATAGAAAAGGAAAAGACAAGCCTTGCATCACAAGGAATTTAGTGATAGGAAAAACAAACTGATAATATTAGAAGAACTAGAAGGAAACAACTAAAGTTATTTATTTTAACAGTATTTTTTTTTTTTTTTTTTTAAAGAAATTTTTTTTGGCCCATGGTGCATGTACTAGAATTGTGTTGCCTTTCAGTTGGTGCCTCCTAACAAGTTTAAAACATCTGTTCTGAATGATTTTTCCACTGCAATATTGCAAAGTGGCCTACTGAGTGTCTATGCACATAACTACTCTAAATCTCTGTTACTCTTTGCGGGTTGTCTAACGCTGATTGTTAACGTGCAGTTAATCTTCAGTTAGAAAAATATGCATGAACAAGCATGTAAAAAAACCTTAACAGCATTATTTTTACAACATGGTTAGTCAGTGTAGGGGATGAGCCATACAGGCTTGCACAGCAGCAAACACTAATGAGGTTAGTTTGTGACGTAGGAACCCCCTTCATGGTCACTGTTTGAAAAGCCTCGACTGACCTAGATAAAATAAACAAGTCAGAACTGGCTAGACAATAACTGCTGCTACATTATTTACATTTTACAGCAAAACCTCCATTATCCAAACTGATTGGGACAAGTTTGGAGTGTTCACAAAAATGATCATTTTAGGTCATGTAAACAGAATAGACAGAGGTTTGAAGGTGGTTAGTGCATTTTCTGATTAGACAATGGGGCAGAAGAGTCTTGCACACAATGTAATAGAGGTGTTTGTAAAATCAAAGTTCGGTGTAATTTAATGTACAAGCCTCAAAACAACTCTTTTGATACTGAGGATTAAATATGTATTTCTGGGTGACTGCTCACAGATTGCTTGTCAAAGATTTTCTTAGGATATCAAAACTGTACCTGCGCAAGGATGGCTGCCTTTTGGCCAGCAGTTACCCTGATCGTCTGCTGCTGACCAGAAGAAGAGGGCAGACTGTGACTGGTGGATCCTGCTGCCACCTGCTTCCCAGAGCCCTGAGGTGCTGGCTGACCAACCAGAAATGTTCCCTGGAAAAATCAATGTTTCGGTTCAATACCAATCAAAAGAACTGTAGTCTGCAATGATTAACTGTCTATTATTATTAGCAGGGCAAAGAGGGTTGCTGTCGCTTTTTTTTTTTTTTAATGTAACAATCCCTCCTCTGGCAAGGACAAATGATTTTTAAAAAGCTAAAAACAGCATAACATTTCAAAAACAGTAATTAGTTGGGCTCAGAACTGGCTAACACTGGGCAACTGAGACCTTGCTGACAGTGTCTGTAGATCTAATAGCTGTCCCCAATAGCCTTTAGAAACAGCTAACTTCTTTATTTACAGCTTTCCTCAAAACCAGTTGCCATGTGGTAAAATATAGCATTGCTGCTTTCTCATCCCATACCTTCTTTGTAAGATCATCAATGTGTACTGCAATGCACTACATCACCCCAGTTGATAACTGCCATCAACTTATTTCTATTGAATTGCAGTTGTTGGTATGTTGTCTATCTGTTTTGTCCATTTCAGGTTTCCTCTGAGCTTAATTACAGTACCCCTGAGCTTAAAGACAAACCACAGAGTTCAGAAGTTAATCAAGCTTATAGCAAATAAGTCTTGCTTCCCTGTGTTTCTGAGTTCTTGATTTCATTTACATTGTGCCGGTTTTGTATTGACACACAGATGTTTGGCTCTTGTCTCCAGCAGTCATGCTTTTATATTCACCCCACAAGCAAGACACCTTAATACCAACCCCATGCATTCTATGTGTCTGCTGTTGCTGCCTGTACTGACCTGTGGAGTTTGCTTGAGAATGTAAGAGGTGTAGGACAGGTTTGGTGGTAGACTGCTGCTGGTAGTCTGAGAGCCTCCTCCTGCACTGCTAGCACTTTGCTGACCTGCAAAACAAATCCATATTATTAGATTTATATTATGTACTTACCACTTTACTAGGTTTAGGGAAAAATAGCAAAAAGTCTACAGACCCTTCCTTCATACCTTGGTAACACTGCATGAATTACTCTGGCAGTGAAGATGGTTTTGTACAGATGTGAACATTTGCTTTCATTAATGACCATGTTTTCCAGCTTTCTACTGAAAGACACTTTCTCTTTTATTCATTATTAAAATACATATTTGTGTAAAAACGTAAAATTATGTGCGAAACTTTTCATAGGTGGTGATTTTAACATTAACATTAAAAGAATGATGGTTATATCCAGTAGAGCAAAGTAAGATGTAGCAAATCGTTACCTGTATTAAAAAGGGACACATTTTTAGGGGTGCAAACACACTACTGGAGGTGTTTCAGGAGTGCAAAATTTCAAATACAGAGGACTATATTTCAAATGAGGAAAAACCTTGTATACTGTGATAAATAGTGGGTTATCGGGGGTTAGTCCCGATAGAAATAGTAGGGATTTCTATTTAAAGAACAGCGATAACTGTACTGTTGGTCACAAGATTTCCTTTTCGTTTGTTTTAAAATGGCTGCCGCTTAAAAGACTACAATTCCCCTAGTTCCTGGAACTCAGGGGCTCTGTAACGGCGGGATTCTGGGTAAATAAAAGGGGAGTGTTTTGTAGCAAGGGGGGTGGTGGTACGGCAGTGAGACCTGTGTGTTGGATTGTTTTTACACATTATAAAGAAAATCCTAGCAGGACGTGCCTGTGGGGGCCAAAGAGTGGAAAATATTGTTAGTACGAAACTAAACGGTGATACGGTGGTACGGTTATACAGTTATACAGCGAGCAGAGGCTGTAAGGGACAGTCTTCAAAGGACGATGAAATACGTGAATACAGCGAGGTGCGCTGTTTAAAAAAAAGACGCGTTTGGGTGTACGCAATCCAACGCAAAGGACGGAACAGTAATACTGAAGACACGGCTCTGAAGTTGGATGTAAACTTACCTGCAACGCTACAACAAGCTGTGAGTACAAGCTCTACAACCGGAATACATATTCCTATACTCAAATGGTGGAAAGGCTGACAAGCCAACGTGATTACCCAGGAACAAGAAAGAGATGCTGTGTTTCTTTTTATTTACTGGACTAAGTGCACCACGTGTGGACACTTAAAAGACTGAAAAGAAAAGGTGCATGTACCAGTGGACTTCAAGTAAATCTTTATGGGATTTAATTGCATTATGTTTGTGTATACAGTTCTTTTTTATTATTAGGGTGTGGATCAGCCACTCCCTAATCAATAGTCAGGGCTTGAAAAGTGAGTTAGTGCCCAGACCTGGGTTAGTTTTTATTTTGGTGCTCATATTTAGTTTTGTCTCTACTTTTGTTTTCTTTGTAAATAAAATCTCACCTATTGGTTCGCCATTTCTGTTTCCGACTCAGTCTTTGGAATAGCACATTCAGTCAGAGTCTTACAAAATAGAGCACTTTCGCTCACACATGGTGTCAGAAGTGGGATGGTCTGACTGAACGCTAAGTCAACATATCCACCAAGACTCCCAGTGCTATAACGATTGAGTAACTGGAAAAAAAAAAAAAAATGGCGGATTTGGCTGAGGTACTCAAAATGTTGGCGCAGACGCAACAAGAAAGCAACCGACTGATACAGGAGCAGTTGAATGAAGCTCGGCAGGAGCGAACGGCCATAATGCAGCACTTGGCTCAGGGGAGCCAACAGCCACTCAGCAGTGTGCCAATTCGATCCACACATGTGATCCAGAAAATGACAGAGGGAGATGATATTGAGGCGTTCCTCCTGGCGTTTGAGAGGACTGCAGCTAGAGAAGGGTGGGCCAAGGTCAAGTGGGCTGGGATACTGGCGCCCTTCTTGATAGGCGAGGCACAGAAAGCCTATTATGACCTAAAGCAAAGCGACGCAGACAACTACCAACTATTAAAATCAGAGATCCTGGCTCGAGCAGGGGTCACAACAGCCTTGAGAGCCCAGAGATACCATGCGTGGAACTACAGCAGTGGTACGGGCCCTCGATCTCAAATGTTCGACTTGATTCATCTGGCCAACAGGTGGTTAAAGCCAGAAGTCAACACTGCATCCCGGATAGTAGAGATACTAGTGATGGATCGTTATCTACGGTCACTGCCTGCAAACCTTCGGAAATGGGTGGGACAGGGAGACCCCTCTACTATTGACGAATTTGTCGCTTTGGTGGAACGACAACTCGCCGCCGAGGATTTGGCTCGGCAACCCTCTACCAACCCAGGATGGAGACAACGCAGCAGCCCACGACTGGGTAAGGCAGAGGGCTTTAAGAGGGTAGAGGAGCGGTCACAGACTGTGAAGGGACAATACAGAGACAATGACTTTGGGAGTGGGTACCCGGGAAATAGTGGAATGTATCGATTTGACCATAGTAATATCAGGTGTTACAAATGTCAAAAATTAGGACATATTGCAAAGAATTGCACTGAGAGTGAGGAACCAATGCAATGTAATGTTAATGATAATTTTTGTGGAAGTATTATTGTGGCTAGCACACCCCAAGGGAAGTATCCTTTTTTAGTCTCTGTAATGGTTAACGGGAACACAACTAACGCCCTTGTGGATTCAGGTAGTGCAATTACCTTAGTGTCACCTGAGTTTGTAGACCCCTGCCTATTGACTAAGAATCTAAAAACCGGCGTTACTTGCATCCATGGGGATGTAAAATATTACCCTACTACTCAGGTTGTAGTAGTTTGTGGGGAAGTGAAACAAGAGATGAGAGTAGGGGTAATCCCCAGGTTGCCTCACCCAGTAATTCTTGGTAGAGATTTTCCAGGGTTTGAAGACTTGGTGCAGTTAAACGGGGAATTGGTTAATCCCGAAATAAAGCAAGAGAGGGACCTAGAATCTCCTGAAAGTGTAGTAAAACTGTTTCCCTTTGCCAATACAGAGTGTTTTTTTGAGGAAAGTTTTACCGGAAAAATATTAAAAACTAGAAAGCAGCGTCAGAGAGAGAAAAGGAGAGGGGCTCCAGTCACACACGTCTTAGTCACGCAGAGTACAAAACGAGTCGGGAAAGGGGTGGCAACACAGTGCACCATAGACGACATATTAGCAGAAACAAGAGCACCAGTACCATTGATAGAAACAGAGGAAGAAGCAGGTAGCTGGGATGAATCCTTTTCTCCTAACAGCGACCAGTTTGCTCGGGCACAAGAGAACGACCCGACATTAGTCAATGTAAAGCGACAGGTGGTATCAGTAAATGGAACACTGGTAGAAAATGCAATCATTAATCCACAGGAACACTTTGTAGTAAAAAATGATTTACTTTACAGAAATACAATTATTAATGAAAACCCGGTAGAACAATTACTGGTACCACCCCAGTTTAGGAATTCAGTTTTGAGATTAGCACACAACCATTTATTCGGAGCTCATTTAGGGGGGGAGAAGACACTTCAGCGCATCTTACAAAGATTTTATTGGTTAGGGATCCGAAAGGACGTAGAACAGTTTTGCAAATCTTGCCCAAAATGCCAGAAGGCAAGTCCTCGACCCCATTTAAGAGCACCCCTAGAGTCTATGCCCATAATCGACATCCCATTTGAACGGATTGCTATGGATCTTGTAGGGCCTTTGAGCAAATCGGCTCGAGGACACGAATATATTCTGGTGATTATGGACTATGCCACACGTTATCCTGAAGCTATTCCCTTAAGAAATATTGCATCAAAAACTATTGCTAAAGAATTGGTACAGGTATTTACAAGGGTGGGGATTCCAAAGGAAATATTAACAGACCAGGGTACACCATTTGTTAATCGGTTAATGAAAGAATTATGTAGCACGCTGCATATAAAACCTATTCGTACCTCGATTTACCATCCACAAACGGACGGATTAGTTGAACGATTTAATAAAACGCTAAAATCAATGTTAAGAAAAGTAATTAGTCATGACGGTAAGGATTGGGATTTATTGCTACCATATCTCATGTTTGCCATAAGGGAAGTCCCACAATCGTCGACCGGGTTTTCACCATTCGAACTTTTATATGGGAGACAACCAAGAGGTATACTTGATATTGCAAAAGAAACCTGGGAAGAGCAAAAATCTAAAGGGAAAAATGTAGTTGATTACGTGATAAAATTACAAGATCGTATTGAAAAAGTAACCCCCATTGTACAGGAACATCTGAGACAGGCGCAAACGAGACAAGCTACTAATTATAACAAAACGGCAAAGCCACGCTCTTTCAATCCGGGTGATAGAGTCATGGTTTTAGTTCCCACCCCAGAAAGCAAATTGTTTACCCATTGGCAAGGGCCGTATGAGGTCATTGAAGCCGTAGGGCCAGTGAATTATAGAATAAGTCAACCCAATAAACGTAAGCCGGAACAATTGTACCACATCAATTTATTAAAACCATGGGTAGACCGCGAAGTATTGACTATACACGCCAGTGAAATAGATAAGACACCTGTAAATATGGGTGCAGGATTGTCGTTGGAGCAAAGGAGAGAAGTGAAAGAGCTAGTTAAAAGAAATCAAGATGTGTTTTCCCAGTTGCCAGGAAGAACGACGGCCACCCAGCATGAAATAATCACACCCCCTGGAGTAAGAGTAAAAGTAAGGCCATATCGTATACCTGAGGCTAAACTGATCGATGTGCACAAAGAAATAGAAACCATGTTAAAGTTAGATATAATTGAGGAATCCACCAGCCCGTGGAATAGTCCAATTGTTATGGTGGCGAAACCTAACGGCACTTGGAGGTTTTGCAACGATTTCAGGCAGTTAAATAACGTATCAAAGTTTGACGCATATCCAATGCCAAGGGTAGATGAATTAATTGAGAGGCTGGGTAAAGCTAAATATCTAACGACATTAGACTTAACTAAAGGTTATTGGCAAATTCCATTAAGCCAGGAGTCTAAGGAGAAAACTGCATTTTCAACGCCCCGGGGTCTGTTCCAATATAAAGTAATGCCCTTTGGCCTACATGGAGCTCCCGCATCGTTCCAAAGATTAATGGACAAAATACTGAGGCCCCATGTAGAGTATGCATCAGCATACATAGATGATATTGTGATTTTCTCAGAGACATGGGAGGAACATTTGGCTAGGGTACAAGCAGTTGTACAAAGTCTCAGAGAAGCTGCACTAACAGCTAACCCAGATAAATGTTTTTTTGGTTTGTCTGAGGCCAAATATTTGGGGTATATTGTGGGTGGGGGTACAGTAAAACCACAAGTTAGCAAGGTGGAAGCTATCAAAGAATGGCCAGTTCCGCAAAATAAAAAACAGGTTAGGGCATTTCTAGGCTTAGCTGGATATTACCGCCGGTTCGTACAGGACTTTTCATCCATCACAGCTCCACTGACAGACTTAATTAAGAAGTCCGCACCAAATAAGGTAAAGTGGACTGGGGAGACAGAAAAATCTTTTAATCGGGTGAAGGAACTGTTGTGTAGTGGTCCTGTGTTAAAAGTTCCAGATTTCACAAAACCTTTTATTGTACAGACGGATGCATCGGAAGTAGGGTTGGGGGCGGTGCTGTCACAAACAGTGGACGGAGAAGAACACCCGGTTATGTATTTAAGCCGCAAGTTATTACCTAGAGAGAAAAGGTATGCCGTGGTGGAAAAGGAATGTTTGGCAGTACGTTGGGCTATAGAAACACTAAGGTATTATTTGCTCGGTAGAGAATTTACTCTAGTGACGGACCATTCACCGTTAAAATGGATGAAGGAAAATAAAGAGAAAAATGCGAAAGTGACAAGGTGGTTCCTGGCATTACAACCATACAAATATAAGATAGAACACAGAAGTGGGTTAAAGAATGCAAATGCAGATGGTTTGTCCAGGGTATATAGCAAGGGTGATGAAACCGCTCCAACCAGTAGGTTTGAGCTGGGGAAAAGGATATGTGATAAATAGTGGGTTATCGGGGGTTAGTCCCGATAGAAATAGTAGGGATTTCTATTTAAAGAACAGCGATAACTGTACTGTTGGTCACAAGATTTCCTTTTCGTTTGTTTTAAAATGGCTGCCGCTTAAAAGACTACAATTCCCCTAGTTCCTGGAACTCAGGGGCTCTGTAACGGCGGGATTCTGGGTAAATAAAAGGGGAGTGTTTTGTAGCAAGGGGGGTGGTGGTACGGCAGTGAGACCTGTGTGTTGGATTGTTTTTACACATTATAAAGAAAATCCTAGCAGGACGTGCCTGTGGGGGCCAAAGAGTGGAAAATATTGTTAGTACGAAACTAAACGGTGATACGGTGGTACGGTTATACAGTTATACAGCGAGCAGAGGCTGTAAGGGACAGTCTTCAAAGGACGATGAAATACGTGAATACAGCGAGGTGCGCTGTTTAAAAAAAAGACGCGTTTGGGTGTACGCAATCCAACGCAAAGGACGGAACAGTAATACTGAAGACACGGCTCTGAAGTTGGATGTAAACTTACCTGCAACGCTACAACAAGCTGTGAGTACAAGCTCTACAACCGGAATACATATTCCTATACTCAAATGGTGGAAAGGCTGACAAGCCAACGTGATTACCCAGGAACAAGAAAGAGATGCTGTGTTTCTTTTTATTTACTGGACTAAGTGCACCACGTGTGGACACTTAAAAGACTGAAAAGAAAAGGTGCATGTACCAGTGGACTTCAAGTAAATCTTTATGGGATTTAATTGCATTATGTTTGTGTATACAGTTCTTTTTTATTATTAGGGTGTGGATCAGCCACTCCCTAATCAATAGTCAGGGCTTGAAAAGTGAGTTAGTGCCCAGACCTGGGTTAGTTTTTATTTTGGTGCTCATATTTAGTTTTGTCTCTACTTTTGTTTTCTTTGTAAATAAAATCTCACCTATTGGTTCGCCATTTCTGTTTCCGACTCAGTCTTTGGAATAGCACATTCAGTCAGAGTCTTACAAAATAGAGCACTTTCGCTCACAATACTATCATCCCTACATTCATTTTACATACAGTGCTTTAAGTTGATTTTAAAAACAGATCAAATTGATTACAGAACCGGTTCCATAACAAGTCATATTTGTCTGCCTGTGTTGTTTACAAGACAAGCAATGTGGCAGCAGCAATATAACTGGCTGAAGGTGTTTTGTAATCCGATTGGTCGACATCAAGGGGCGCAGACCTCTGATTGGCAGAAAGGACTGTTGACTGGTATTACCTGAAGGGTTTGAAGCCCGCAGTATGGCTCCCTGGGGTATCAGCAGCAGCTTCCCTTTGCCTGATGGATTCTTGCTGTTGGTTGTCAGATATAGTTTGGTGCCTGGAGGCAAATTGGCCAGGTTGGCAAGATTATTGGCTGGCAGCTGCAGTGTAGCCATAACTAGAGGGGGGAAAAAGACAAGAGAAAAGTTATTACAAAATAATTCTGAAGTGTAAAACACAACGTTTCCTTTCTAACAGAATAGCATGTGTGCTAAACTGTTTATCAATTAATTTCATTTCAAATCAACGAGCAGAGATATTGGGCCAGCTATCCAACCACCCACCCAACTCCCATTCTCTTACTGAGAACCCTTTATTTAATAAAGGACTAGTTTTTGTTTAATCTATGATGGATTTTAAATTGTAAGACTATTACATTTGTCCAATGACTGAATACAGCACAGGCAGCAGCTGGGAACAGTTTAATATTGCTTTGACAGTCCACTGAACAATAACACAACATTACCTTTGACAGTTTAAGTGTTATATTTTAAATGAGATATCAACCTGTAGCCCTGATTGGCTGGGAAACCAATCCTTATGCTCTGGTATATTCCAAAAGAATATTCAAATCATATCCCTATATATATGTTTCTAATGTAAAAACTATTTTGCAAAATCAGATATAATCCTTGCCCAGATCTCTAACATTTTTACATTGTCTCACTAATACACACACTTAGATATTTTTAGCATTTATAAAATGTGTGCAATTATGCTAAAAAAGATATCATTTGAAAATGAAAAGCTACACTAGCCCTCCCCTCACTAGTGCTTTTTTTTTAGTTTTTTTTTTTAAATAAAGGTTTATTTTAAATTAAATTCAATTTCACTAGTTTGTCCTAATCCAACATTTAATCCTTTAATACCAGAAGCAGTGTATGTACTGAACCATCAATAAAGCCAGGATTTACACAAAACATTAGAAGTGATGAGGATGATGCCTCTATCCAGTAAAACCAGTGAGCCTGCTTTTTAACATTCCCACTGAATAAGCGGTCTGCAGGTCCACATGTGGGCCAAAACAATAAAAAGCAGACTTCATAGCATAGCCTATGACCACAATGTGGACCATGCAGCGGATGCCCCATAATAACCTGGGACACTATCGTACCTATATACATTCCATGACTGCCTAGCAACCTCAGAACATAGAATGGCTTTTGCACTTGTTAGGCAAGGCACAGGCAGACATTTTTTTAGAGATGTGCAACTTGAAAGAACCATGTTTTAAAATTTTAAATATATCACCATTATAAAAAAGTGAATGTGTTATTTGTTTATCATTTTCAATCATATGCTCTTATCACATCCCTTGTGAAATGCTACTGTTCAGCAAATATTTTGAGTGAAAAAATCTGTAGAAGCCTTGCCAACACTGGTGCAAAAAATGCAGAGCCACATTAGCATTGAAGCAGTTTATTGGAAGTATGACACACTTCAAAACACATACTATGTTGTTACTGGTTCTACCTTTCATGTTTAGTTTGTGTACAATAATTTTTTTTTTTTTTTAATAACTTTAACAAAGAACGAAAAGCATTCAGGAATGGCACAGGGGCTAGTCTACTGTTTACCGATCCCTACTACTCATGTAGTTCTGTGTTAAACATGGTTATTCTATCTTGTTGTTATATTGATCTCAATGAAGACAAAAACAATTCTGACATATATAGATTATAAATTAAACAAATCATGTCTAGAAATGAGGCCCAATAATGCAATTATTTACCTTTTTTCAACATCCTGTTCTGTGATTTATTTAATTTGCAAGAATGATTTACATTTTTCAGAATTCAGAATTTAACCAAACGTTCAGAAATATTTAAATCCCAACAGTGGGAAGCAAACACACTGAAGTGTTTATTATTTTAAACTCCAGTTTATCTTCCAACACCACAATGTCCCAAAGCATACGGCTAAGTCAACTCTGGAATTCTTGAAGAAAATCGCCAGACCTCAATCCAAGAGAATTGCTTTGGACTTATCAGAAGAAAGCTGTAGCCAAGCTCTGTGTATCCAATCTGTCTGAGCTGAACGAAATATGCAAGCCAGAATACAAGCAAAAGGACACACGACATACTAAAGCAGGATGCCAATACTTTATATTAAATATGTTTGTTAGATTTTTTTTACAAGATTCTAGTACCCTCAATTACTAAAGAATACCATAACCAAGCTTTCTAACAACTGGATAAGCTATTCCCTGGTGTAAAACTTTCAGTAGGGACGGATGCCTCCACAATATCCCTGTAGCAAGGGATATACATACCCAGCCGGGGATAATACAGAAATGCATTTAGATATGCTTCAATACCATCTGTACCTCCCAGAGAGACACAATTTCAGTTCACAGCAGAGCGCACAGAAACACAACCACTGCACTGAGTTACTGATCAGCTTTGGTAAGCAGGGTTCTGTGAGAGACCTTTTTCAAAGTCTATGAAGAATGTAGTATATGAAGGCCCTCATCTTCCAAGTTTCTTGTTGGATTCAAGCCCAGGACACAATGTAATGTCACTGCTACCAGATGGTAATCTGTATGTGAAATTAGTTCTGGGGGTCTCCACCCTGTTACTAAGAAGCGATAGGTTGGCACATTGCTGCTAGACTTCTATTAATACGGATGCTTTTGCTTGCTGCCTGAAAACAAGCCAAGGACCAGATGGATTGAAGTACCCTTATAAAAGTTTACTAAAGTTAAAGTAAAACAAGAACAGATTGAGAGAGAGAGAGAGAGAGAGAGAGAGAGAGAGAGAGAGAGAGAGAGAGAGAGAGAGAGAGAGAGAGAGAGAGAGAGAGAGAGAGAGAGAGAGAGAGAGAGAAATGGGGGTCTTCTTTGAAGGGAAAATGGCATCCATATCACTGTGCACACCTTTAGAGGGGATTAATCAATGTCCTGGCAATATCCATAACTTAATGCTTTGAAACCAGTGTCTCTTCAACTCACCATTTGACTAAAAAATAAATAAATAAGGATTAAATCTGCTCTAGGGCACTGTCATGGTTATATCACTGTACTGGCATGAAAAAACCAATCAGTATAAAGGAGAGAGCATTCATTAGAGGGAAAACTGGTCTGATTTTCTCACTGTTGTTACATACCATGGCTACTAGCCAAGACCTCAAAAAGCCCTTTCATCCTCAAGGGCTGCAAACCAAAAAGCTCAAGCTGAACTGTGACTAGATGACCTCCAATAGCACCCACTTATCAAGCCTGGAAAAATGGTAAACTTGATAATGCTCATCCGGTACCAATCTTTCTGTATCACAATCTCTAACAGAAATAATTAGGAATCAAAGGCATGTTAATTATTTGAACAGCAGCAACCTTATTACTGTACAGAACTGTACGTTTGATATGTTTGTAACACCCACCCCACTTCAGATATAAATACTAAATTTAAGCTATCAGTATCATGCAATCCACCATAAAGTATCTCCTTACATTTAACACTTTACTTTATTCCGATTACATTTTGAGTAACATATCTGTAATGGTTCCTTTTTCAGTTAGGCAACTAAACGTGGTAACGCATTACATTTTATGTGAAAAAATAACGTAGTACGTTTTTTAAAAAAAGACTACAGCTAATTCATAACACGTAATTTTTATTTTTATATCATCTTACTAGAAATAGAATCAGAGGAGGGAGCGAGTGGGTTTGATAGCTGGATCTTCAAAGAATATTTCCAGCTGCAGCCTGACCAACCCTGTAAAATGTAAACTGTGCATGAAAAGTAACTATTTGTAACTGTAATCAGTCACATTTTTTCAAAGTAATAAAATACTGTCAGTAGGTACAACTGTATTCAAGTAATTTGTAACTGTAATTTGAAGGTCTAGGCAGATATTATTATTATTATTTGTAACATTTTATAACAACAAACTTTGTCACAAAGAAATCAAAATCTCCTCATCTTATATCAAATTTGAATACAATAGAAGATTGTCCAAACGATACAGATAAAAGCCCATTCAGTCACTCCAGATTAACACTACCTGATGTCATTTCATCTGACACCCACTGTGCTTTTTATTACCAACAAGCCTGCTTTTATGAATTAGAAGCACAACAAACAATGCTGAATTGAACCAACCAGCTTTTCCATATTGTCTGCATTTAAAAACAAAACATTAATCATTTGATTTAATATAAGCAGACTCCATGAAGTTCAATACTGATATAAATTCCAGATGCATTAACCCCTTGAAAATGAGAAGTGGTATCTACTGTGCAGGCTCCCCAAATGTTATGTGGTTGAATGCTTCCATGGTTGCCAAAATCAGATTAGGGAAGAGGGAGAAGAGAGGGCACTATTTCAGCGGTCAGTATCATAATATAACATATAAACAACCAATATTCATTTGGGGGACCTATTCGCTTTGGTACCACAAAATCAATCAATGTTTAAGGAAATCAGCATACTAGATGTGTTCCCAAATGAGGCTGCAATCTCAACTGATCCAATCCCTGGTTTTACAATAAACAAACAAACAAACAAACAAACAAACAACTACTAAACAATATATAGGTATATAAATTGTAATGATATGTTACCTGAGCCTTGCGCTCCAGTCTTAGGGGCCCCCGAGGAGGAAATCTGGGCCTTGGTGACAGTGTGCACTGACTGGGCCATCACTGTTGCGCTCGCTGCACTCACTATAGCCTTGGCCACTCCCTGTGCGATCACCTGTTTCTGCCCGATCACCTTGTTGGCCGAAGAGTTGGGTTTGGCTACAAGGATCTGACCACCACTAATAGGCATAGTCTGTTTGATGGCTGACTGCAAGGTAGAGCCCATAGGAATTCCCACAACCTGCGAACAACAGAGCAAGTGGTCCACTGAAATGTAAAGTTTTTGTGATTGGTTCAATCTGCACTCGACAATCCAGTTGGTTACCGGCATTGCGCAAATGTTTAAGATCAAGTTTCTGTATAAATTAAATCTGCTAAAACAGAGAAAAAAATCTTCAGTTTTTTTTTTTTTAAATGCGAGCTGGTCTTAATTATTGAGTTGGAAGCATATCAAACCTCTAACAGTGCAAGTGAGTCTCTTTATAGCGGATTTCTAAAAGTCATAGTATGTATGACGTCAGGAAGGGTTCCATTTTAATGACTCAAGGGTGGCATTCTGCATCTGCCATCATTTAGATCAACTGAATAGAGTAGACCCTTACACATACTGTATGTATCCTACCCCTAACTCTCTTTATATCTAATGTCCCCTGGTGGGGACTGAAACAAAATCTTATAGTCCCATTAAAAGTACAAATATACATTACAGAAGAGCAGTATAGAAACCAAAATATCTTATTTAATATCATGAAATCAAAGAAAATACAAAATGGTATCGTCTACCTGAAACCATAATAGTAGTACAGTATAAAAGTTAGATTTTGAAATATCATGTTTTTCAATTGTTGTCAGTTTTACGTTAAGTATATGGAAAACTACAAAGACGTACGTAATTCAATATGTTAAATTAACATTATTCAGAAGGTTTAATTCAACTTTAAAAAGCAAAATTTGTTCATTCTACTGGGTGATGCAAAACTTTTGGTCATAGCTGTATATCTGCTTTGCATTGTTCTAAAAAGAAAAAACAAAACCGTAAGTAATTAAACTACAGTGCACCACCTTTAAACTGGGGCCCTTTATACTGCAGAACCAGTCATAATTCCATTTCAACTAACAAATGTATTCTCGTTATGAGGCAGAACGCAAATAACACAGATCTCTATGGTTCACAACTATTATAAAGCATTATAAAGGGCGAGCAGTGTAGTATAGTTCAGCGTGTGTGTGTGCATGTATTGATGTGTCCATACCTTGCTCTGTGTGGTCCCGGTTCCTACAGTGCTGGCTTGTTTCTGGGGCGACAGAGCAATCATGTGGCCTCCCTTCACTGTGACAAACTGCTGTGCAGTCTGCTGCAAGGTTGCCGTGGAAACCATCATCTGCTGCTGCTGCTGCTGTTGGGGTGCCTCTCCAGGTTCCTGCTTTACAATGACCTGGTTTAGGAAGAGAAATGACTAAATGCTACAGTGACACACCAACAATCATTTTACATTACTGTGCAGAAACACTGTTTCTTGGTGCCCTCATTAATATTATTATCTTAGCAGATGCCTTTATCCATGGCGACTTACAGTTGTTACAAAAATTACAAAATATCACATAGGAGGAGAAAATAAAGTAAATTATGTTTGAGAGCTATAAGTAATTGCTTATAAAACAGTAAATTCCATTAAGAGCAAGTAGTAAATACAATAAATAGACAAGAATGACTTCAAATAAGAGCAATTACAAAAAATGTGAATACTGTTACCTTTAGGAGTAAAATAAAGTACAAGTTACAGAAAATATTATTATAATTGAGAGCAGTAGTAGAATACAGCAAAGTGTGGAGCAGTTGTGCAAGTACAAGCTGATGCAAGTACTGATACAGTTGGGTGCCATATAGTCCAGTATAGTCAAGAGTAGTGAGGTTTACAGATGCTGTCTAAACAGGTGTGCCTTGAAGAAGTGTCAGTTCCACCACTGAGGGGCAAGGGTGAAGAAGGAGCAGGCGCTGGAAGCGGGTGAAGAAGGAGCAGGCGCTGGGGGAGCGGGGGGGGGGGGGGGGGGGGGTACAGCTAATCTGCCAGGTGGTGGAGGAGCGGAGAGGGCGAGAGGGGGTGTAGGGAGAAATAATAGTCTGGAGATTGGAGGGAGCAGAAAGGTCAAGACAGCAACAGGCGAATACAAGAGTTTTGAATTGGATGTGAGCAGCGATAGAGCCAGTGGAGGAAAAAGCGACAGGAATGTGCCAGAGTAGAGATGTGCTGAGAGTAGGAGAGGGAGGGGTACAAGTTAATAAAAAGCAGCACTGGCTCGCTCCACAAAAGTGTTACATGTGAACATATGAAAATGTACAAACAAGAGGAGGCCTTTCGGCCAACCTACACCTGTCCGTTTCCTAGTAGCTGGTTGATCAACAACATGACTACTGTAGTTAGTCCATTCCATATTCTAGGACCTGGGATTAGTCTGGTTGCTTGTCGGACTCTCTCTGATAATAATGACTCATGTCTTCAACTGCAAAAGTGATTCAATCACAAACTGGGACAATTGCATATATAATGCAATGATGAAATGATGAAAGTTATTGCCACAGCTAATGTTGCTTGTGTTAACCATCCTCATCTGTTAGGTTAAAATTACCAGATGCTTCAGCTGATCAGACATGTGTACTGTAAACATAGCACATTTTGTGCTGCATATTTAACTACATTAAACTGCTTACAGCACTGTAGTGCTAAGTGCTTAAAGGGGACGTGTTATGTACAGCTATGGCCAAAGATTTTGCATCAACCTATAGAATGAGCTAATTTTGCTGTATTTACCTTAACTACACATATTTTTCCTATATTGATATGTGTTTTCAGTTTGTTTAAACAAACACAGCCACTAATGAGTTCTTGCGTGCTGCCACGTGTCTTCTCCTTCCCACAAATCTACTGAAAAATGACACTGCAATGTAGTCCAGATTTTAATATGTGTATAATACAATCTGTACCCCACTGGCAGAATTTGAGCATTCGAGAGGATGTTAAACTAGGCAAAATGAGTTGGTTTCAGAGCCCCTACAGTTGTAAGAGGTGAAAACAGTGGCCTGCCCCATAGGGTATAATAGTCTATAATTACATTATTTATTGGACCTTGTGCAGCGAAAACATTTTAAAATCTGAATCAGGGCTTAACACTGATTTATAATAAGAATCTTTATTTTTAATATAGTGCCTTTCACAATAAAAAATTGCCGCAAAGCACTACACGTGAATAAAAACATTGACAAATATTAATAAAAGAATACAAGAAAAGCAATAAAAACTAAAGAAACTCATAGAACAGTAAAACAAGGCAGAGAATAAAAGGAACGTCATTTTAGCATAAAAATGCTTCATTATAAAATCTGGTGCTTTCCTTACAGAACTAGGCAGATCATTCCAGAGCTTTGTGGCACTATAACTGAATGTTCTATCACCTGTGTTATTTTTAAATTTGTGGGACAGTAAGCAACCTAGTATTCTGTGATCTGAGTGGGTGTCTAGGAATATATGGTATAAAAAGATCATTTAAATAAGATGGTGCAAGGCCATTTAATGCCTTATAAAGTTGAAAGCAACACCTTAAAATCTATCCTGAATCAGTGCAGAGATGCTAGCACAGGAGTTATGTGATCTCGTCTCTTAGTCCCGGTTAAAATTCTAGCTGCAGCGTTTTGTATAAGTTGCAGTCGAGATATAACATATAGGTAAAGTACCTTGCTCAAGGGTACAACAGCAGTGTCCCCCACTGGGGATTGAACCCACAACCCTCCGGTCAAGAGTCCAGAGCCCTAACCACTACTCCACACTGCTGCCCTACATTACAATAATCAGTTCTAGAAGATACAAAAGCATGTATCAATCTCTCAGTATCTGAATGGGAAAGAATACTTTACAATTTGGCAACATTTCTTAAATGGTAAAAATAAATGTATGTAATACTCCTGATGTGTGTCTCAAAAGAAAGATTTGAGTCGAAGATCATACCCAAAATTTCTGAGAAGGGAACTCAGTTGAAAAAATCTTGCCTCTGACTTTTCTATGGAGCCTTCCGGGTTGCTATTGCACTGCAACGTCTCTTTGCTTGCAGCGTGACAGCTCAATGGCACAACATACCATTACACATTTAATGGTATTAAACAATAGCTATTACGCATTTAAGATATGATTTGCAATTGAAAACAGATATGATTTACATTTATAATTATTCTTAATCTAAATTATAATGGATCTTTAATACAAGTGTACAAAATGCCCCCAAATGAATACTGATCATGCTGTATCCTTCAATAATCAATTCATAAATAATATAGGGAGATTTCTCTTTCAATGGAAAAATCTGAGCTAAAAAGTCAATTTCTGGATTTCTTGAAGTATTATTCAGAGTACATCATTTCAGTTGTCCTGCTTAAACACCTTTCAGACAGGCAACTCATAAAGCTACCAAAGATAGAATCTCGCTTGCTATTAATAACACAGTGCTTAAAAAAAAAAAAAAATTGAAAAGTCATCTGCTACAATGCAGGGAACCTTAAAAAAAAAACAGCAGTGTGGATTAAAGGAAAAATGTGTTGAACTAAAAATGCATGTACAAATTACAACATGAAAAGGGTGGACCTATAATACTATACTGTTGTGAAAGGTGTGTCAAACAAGATATTCAAATGTATTTCTTACCTCTAATTACACATAGAGCATCATCAACACTTTAAACTGCTTCTGCCTAGTACTCCTTCACTTTTTGTATTACATTTAATAACCAAGTGTGGGGCTTGAGCCTTGAAAGCATATTAAAGTGACTACGTTTTAAGGGGCTGTCCTGGGACAATCAGTTTGTTGCTAATGAATGTTACTCAAAAAGGCAAAGGCAAATGCAATGTATCCCAAAAAGGTTTTTTTACACTTAATATATTTAGTGTCCATAACTATTAAACACTGAATAATACTGAATTTTGATGAAAGAGACTGTCATTGAATTTACGTTGCTTTTAATATTTCTTAGTATTTTAGTGGCTGGCTTTCTGAGAAGGAAGGGGTTAAGATATATTATTTATTAATACCACAAACGACAATCTTCCCTATCTTTGGGGACACGGACATCAAAGCTACTTCTTCCTGTCCAAAAAAGCAGCCTTCCACTGTTAATCAACCTCGACTGAAATAGAAAAACTAGGCCAGAACTTAGGCAAACCCTGAAGCTACTATGCTTATGGTAGGCCAATTCCCTGAAGAACACAGTGTGCATCAAAACACCTGGCAGTAACAAGAGAGTGGGGGAACTTGTTCATACTGATGCTGCAAAAGACCTTGGAAAAGAAACCTTCAAACGAGTTTGTAAGATTGATGGAATGGTGCTGCATTGGGCAACTGTTTTTTTTTTGTTTTGTTTTCAATGGGCCTAATCAAGTGAAGTTTTAAAAGAGAGAAAGACAAAACATTTGTCGTGTATTTTAAAATCATTTGTGTCATAATATATTTACAAACTTTTTTTTTTTTTTTTTTTTTTTTTAAATTACCATTACATACTATATAAAGTCTTCACTCCAACTATTCTTTATCCTTCAAGAACAATTCCAACAGTTACCTAATAATCTTGCGGACATGTTGAATTAGTATAAGTATGGAACTCTCCAGGAATTATTAATTCAATAATATCTATTTAAGAATATTAGGTTAGGTTGAGCCTCATAGTTAATTTTAGTTACAGGTTCATCTAGTATTATTTAAAATGATAAATCCTAAGGATCACTCCACCAATCAAAATGCCTATCGGGCCATGGACTGCATGCCTAATTTATCTACTATAAGTTTTGACTTAATTTTGTTTTGGTCCAGTCTTTCTTGTCCAAACTTCAAACTTCATTTTATAAAGCCCTGGTTTAAATAACAGTGAAAATATGAAGCCACTAACAAGGTGTCTGATATCTCAAAGCTTCTGGTCTTTTTCATCCAGAAAAAAGGCACCCCTATTATGACACCCTTCTTAAGTAAAAGTGCAAAGTGAAGGATGTAGCTAGATTTTCTCCAAATAGTTTTCATTACACTGATAATATGAAGTCAGCATATGAAATAGTTTATGAGATATTAGCAGCTGAAGTATAAAACGGTGGCGTCCTACAGGGATGCTTAATAATAACAAAATAAAAATAAGCATGGAGAGCTGTATTAAACTGGTAAAATACCTGGCATGGGATTTTCATGTTTTTACAGTTGCCAGGAGATCCAATTCCTGGTTTCAATCGGTGAGTTCGGCTGACTGATCAGTTCATAATTTTGAGGTCCTATTGTAATCTTTTAAAAATGTACCCGATACAAAGACATTTCATAAAACAAAAATAAGCCACCCAATCTATTTCTGTAGTTGGGTTGATAAACACTCCACACAAAACCCCCAGTGCTGATATAGACCAGCTTACCTTTGTGAAGGCACCAAGTCCACCAGAGACAGGCTTGGGGCTCTGCACCTTGGCCTGGCTTCCAATAGGGCAGAGGGGGGGCATGGCTGCAAACAGAGATTCTTCCTGTCAATAAAAGTAAACATTATTGTCTAGCTTTACACTTTCAAATTATTTACACACAAAATGTATTCTGGAGAACACATCACTAAATCAGTACAGCACACTAGAGAGATTTGCATAGAATTTTTATTTATTTATTTATTTTTACATGTGTTGATAAAAATAAAAAAATACTATAAAACTATGCAACAAGAGGGTGAGTCAATTTTGCACAGAGACATGTATATACATTTAACAGAAAAAATGAATTATGCCCAATAATTCAAGCCAAGCAGCAATTCTGCCAAGACACTAAAGCAATGTATTAGCTCTCCTTTTATCTGAGCCTTTAGAAAAGTGAGAGAGGAAGATTTAAGATTAGAAGACAGCTTTATCAGAACAAATAAAAAATGTCAGTCTGAAATTGAGCCCCAGTCTAAGCCCAGGCCCTTCACCCACTCCCTTGTCATCTTGCACCGATACCAAGTTCTTTGAAAATGATTTATGTCTAGGTTTTAAGCCTGCCCAGGATCTTGGCTCTTTTGTTGGTAATAGCAATACAAAATATGACATTTGCTGCCATAATGTCAGATTACACTGCCTGAATCTGTATACATAACTGCCTTAACTGGTTTCTTACGACATCAATGCATATTTTACGTTACTATGAGTCCAATGCATGCCCTATGCAAAGTTTATTCAAATGTGCTGAACAATTTAACTGTCTGCATAATTTCTCCCTATGCACTATCAATGTTTCTGGTTTCATAAAACACTGCAAGAAACATTTCCAAAACAACGCGTGAGAAGATGCAAGGCTTTGTATAACTGTATGAAATATAAACATGTTGCTGTCTCTAGTGGTGTCCCGATATAATGCAACAGCTGCCAACACAAAATTGAATAATGGTGTACAAACCCATCTACAGAAAAGTCCCATGGTTGGGAAGGGAGACCTACCTTCACAGCAGAGGATATAAAACTGCTTCCGTGGATCTTTGGTGCTGGTGATTTGGCTCCTTGGGAGGCTTGAGAAATACTTGACTGTTTGCCAGTTGGACTTCCTGGTTCAAAAAACATTCAAACAAATCGTGAATTAATTTAGTCAGAAGACAGTGAAGCCCCTAACTCTTCAACTGTTTTAACACTGTAAATCAAGGTCAGGTTTTCAACATTGACTTTTTGCAAAGTATTGGAAGACCAGCCTTGGAAGAGAACAATTGGGTATGGGGCTTGTGTTGCTCTTTTACCTCACCATCTCTGAATAACCATCTCCTCTTTCTAATTTAATGAAGACCATCTCACAAATGGTGTTGTTCCCCAAAATATTATCCATTTACTACCAATGCAGGATGGTTTTTCTTCATTTTCTCAGAAATGACAACTGCCAAGACAGCATTCAGAACACATGTCTTGTAATTTAGTAACATTTGGAGGAATGAATATTTGTAATATGTCATTTTCTTAAATTACTTTGCTTATATTAAAAGAGGAGAAGATTATCTATTCAGTGGTGCCAAGATATTTAGTAAGGAGACTGAGTGCTGTACAAGGAGCAATAAAAGCCCCGCCCTGTGTTTCAAGGGTGTAAAACTGAAGGGATCACTATTTAACTGCAATTGATGTTGCCGTACCAATCATCTGCCCGGGTTTGTCCACAATGATATAGGGGTTATTGATCACAGAGGAGCTGTGTTTCATGTGCACTGGAGTTGAGGTAGAGGTGCGGGGCAGGGGGGAATGGCTAGGAGTTGAGATCGGAGAGCCTGTAAAAAATAATGAAATAAATAGCAGTGTTAAATATCTTCAAGCTGTATGCTGGCTACTCAAGAGATCAGGACAAGGAATTACAAATACATTACACATGTGATTAAATAAACATGGAGATTTGTATTCCTGGTAGTGCAGCTGTGCAACAGAAAAGTTTAGAGGGAAATACAAATTGTGCAAATGTACACAGAAACAAACCATTGAAATGGGGTTCAAATCTGAAATTTCTCATCCCTTTCTTACTGCTCCAAGCACATTTGGTGCAGGTGTGTATGTATCACTGGATATTCCCTTTATTTTTCATTTCAGACATTACCATTACCACGTAGCCTTCTGGTCTCCCTGCTTTGGCTATCTGCCCCATTCAGCTCATTAAAAATTCTGCTCTTTGTCTTGTTTTCTCCTCGCAAACCTCATTCTACCTCTCTGCTTCACACTCTCCACTGGCTAGCTATCTTTGCTCACATTCAATTCAAGAACCTTGTACTTGCCTACCGCTCTCTTCACCACACTCCCCCTTCCTACCTCCAATCCCTCGTGTCTCCCTACACCCTCTCCGCTACTCCTCTACTGGCCGACTGGTAATGCCTTCCCTCCACTGTCCATCCTACTGTGCCCGCTCCTTCTCTTCCCCAGCCCCTCTGTGGTGGAACCAACTACCGGAGAACTTCAGGACTGCTCCGTCTCTCACTGCCTTCCACCGCCTCCTTAAGACACACCTGTTTAGACTGCACTTGCAGATCTCTTAATCTACCCCTTCTACTATGCACTGGACTTGCCTGACCTAAGCACCATGTTACTGGATTCTCAGCTGATGCACTACTGCACTACTATTATGTCATTGTAGATACAAATTGTTTTAATCCTATCTTGTTACTTCTTATCTCATATTATATTCAAGTAGTATTTGCACTTGGTGTAAACTACACTCTATTTAAATATTGTTTTTGTGACCTTGTATTGCCTTGTAACACCTGTAAGTCGCCTTGGATAAAGGTGTCAAATAAACTAGTAATAATAATAATAATTATAATAATAATAATAATAATGTTTGGCTATTTGAATTCTGTGCTTTAACGGTTTGATTTTTTTTATACTTAAAATAGCAAAAGAAATGTCTATATTATGAACAGACAGCTTTTGAAAGAAAATAAACTATAAATCAAATATTTAAGCACATTTATCGTCTCTCCTGGCTCTCTATCAGAAGATAGGAAATAAGCCCCTTATAAAAACTGCAATTTGACTAAATACTAGTAATACGAATTAGACAATTTACATCTCAAAAGCTAATATAATTCAAAGCACTTCAGCTTACTTTGCTGTTGAAGCACCAAGAAGCAGCAATGCACATTCATACTTCATCTCTGGGAGTAAGCAAAACTAGATTTATCCCCCGCTAGGATTAAATTGGTTACTAGAGATTAATATTTAATTAAGTAGCAGCTTATAAGAAGTACCAAATAAACAAAAACAGTGAAAATGATCATTAATTTTGAGACAGTTTCGGCATAACATAATTACTCACTTTATCACACTTTTTGTGTTTTGGTACTTAAAGAAAGGAAGGGTATAATTGAAATTGATCACCAGTCTGGGTAAAATAATAACTTGTATAGGTTTCTGTCCGACCGATCATTATCTGTTGATAATTGACTACGATTTGCAAAAGACAAGGTCAATTGCTTTTAGGAATCATCATTTTTAAGACATATTTTAGGTTACATGTTCAACTGCCTTTTAGCTAACAAAATAATTCCATTAATACTGCCACTGTCTAGCTAATTCAAACAGGACACTTTGTGGGTCAAGGTTATGAAAATAAAACCTTTAACAAGGTATGCAAGTGTCTTTAGTGTATTTCTGTCTTAATATTTAATCGCTATTTTAATAATGACAGCGGTATTCAGATCAGCAATCCTTTACATTTGAAGAATTTAACAACAACATCTTTTGTAGAGTCTCTTTTATGATGTCATTGGACGCGGTATTACCTGACACAATCTTGCAGCTCATGGTGATTGGCTGGAAGGACTTTCCAGGGGACTCCGCTGGGTTGGGGGTCTGCCCCTGAGATACTATCTTACAGCTCGCTGTGATTGGCTGAAAAGCGGAGTTGCTGTGGGAACCCAGAGTGATTTTTTCTGTGGGTTTTGGTCTTGAAGGAGTACGTTCAGAAGAGTGGAAAGTGTAAGCAGTGGACCTCCCAGCTTCACTTTTAATCGGAAATCCTAGAGAGAGAATTACAGGAAAGAAATGTCAAACTGCGTGATGTAAAAGTAATTTCAGAATAGTGTGACTGCATGCAAAATAAATATTAGATGCATGCCAAAAGGTCAAAAGGAAAAGGCAATATTAATTTGGAAGCAATTTATAGAGCAGGGCTGTATTTCACGTGATCTCTAGAATTGTTGAAACAAACTACACCCTGCAAAACTAAATAAAGCTGCTTCCTATAGTCCTGTAATCTGATCCTGCACACTGTATGCACAGCAATCACAGGGTTAAGCTACATTGCATTTGCTTGTCATGCGTTATTTAATATATAAATCTGGTCTCCCTCCCAATTGGATTGCTTATTAAAGAACAACCTTAAACACAATAGTGGTCTAAGTTGTCAAAAGAAAACCTTTATTGTGTTATGGTGTTGAACAAATAGGCCACCCTATATACACAAAACAGAGTTTATTATTGTTTAAAAAGCACATTAAGACAGAAGATTTATGAGCTACTTGTCTGAACCTGCATTTATGTAACAGGCTTTTATCCAGCCATGTGCATTTTTTATTATGGTAAAGCACAGTAGGATAAATTACATGTGTAAATTGCTGCTGTTCATATAAATATCAAATTCAATTCCCGTCACAAAGCACTGTACTATAATAAAAAATACAACTAAATAAGTAAAAAAAAAAAAAAAAAAAAAAAAAGAGAACAACTTGATGAAACAAACAATCTATTTTGTATTGATTTTTGTTTAAAAAGATGAAAATTAAATGTAATAGGAAGGTATATATTATCATACCACCTGTAAATCAGTTGTTCAACATTTCATGGACAACAAGTAGTGCTATTGTGGTACCAATCATACCATTTCACTTGCGGTTTCAAACTCAATGCGACAGCCTTATAGAAGAACAATAAAGGAGCAGATGTCAAGGGATGAGGAGCAATAAGGGGTAAAGAAGTTGTATAACGATGCATTGACATATCTTATCGAACAGAGGTATGTATTGTTTGCATTGTGACACCAAATGCAAAACATAGCTCATTGTAGTTCACAAAATGCTTCTAGCATGAAGAATAAGTGTTTTTTATAGTTGGTATGAATGCATAACCTTCCCTACTTTATTCTTGTTTTTTGACAAAATGGTCCTTCATTAAATGAGAATTTCTATTACAGAAAGGAATGTAGCCCATCAAAAACTGGCAATGGAACACAATTGTATATATTTTATCTACAATAAAAATAAAAAAGTGACTACAAATCAGTGGCCTTGGGTTTTAGGAAGAGATATCTGCCTTCTCACCTTTGTCAGCAGCCCCTAGGGTCTCCTGAGTGAGTTTGACAGGGGAGGAGGTCCGGCCTGCTGCAGCGAACCCAGAAGCCGGCTGAACGGAGGATGAGGATGAGGACACAAGAGGCTGATGAGAGGGCGGTTGCGCTGAAGAGCAGGGGAAGGAAACATAGTCCTCCCCCAAAGAGTGCCGATGCAGTTCCACATCCACTACCTGTTGCATCAAAAACAAAACATGCTTCAGTACTTTCTGTTACCTCGGTTGGTTTTGCCATGTAATTTTAAAATAAAGTTATAAATGATCAGACAGAGCCTACTTCTGTGACGCTTGAAAACAAATCATTGTGACAGAGACAGAATGATTCTGGTGATAAATCTCTCTCCCGACCTGTGAGGGCGCTGTGTAAAGGGAACAGAGTGCCCTGGACTGGATGGCCAGACAATTAATCCCCAGGGTTAGAAGGAAGTCGGTCACCTAGAAAGGGGGCGAAGCTACGACACACTAAATCATCGACCCGGAAGGGAAACGACGTGGCAGCCGTGGATTGGAGGAGCGGTTGCACTAGTTAACCAAGGGGTCTTGATTGAAGGTACAAAAGGGGGCGTAGCGAAGTGATCTGTTCATTGTTATGGTTAAGCTGAACTGGAAGGAATGACGTCTGTTACTATCATGAGTGTTTTGTTTGTTTTGTCATTATTAAATATACTATTTGTTGTTATTTAGACGGCTAACACGATCCTATGCTGTCACCAGAGGCCAGCACAAACGCAGACTACACCGCACTTTGTTTCACAAATAACTGTATTTGCACCACAAGCACTTTAGCACTCACTGTGGACTTGTGTTTGTGTTTTGTGTTATGTGTGGGTGTTTAAGATCGGGACTATTATTTTGGGACCAACCCATGGATTAAAACAGCGCAATACACGCAGCAGTATTGCCAGTTTCTCATTGTTATTGTTTACTGCAGTTTTGTCATCAGACTTTGGATCATAAAAATAAATAACACTGCACCTGGATTACCATTGTGCTGTCTGTTCATTGATCACTGCTGCATTCCTGCACCTGCACACTTTGCCACAGTCATAATAAAAATTATCGACCGACAGTCAGAAATACACCAGCTTTTGAGGTCACAGGGAATTTTTTTTTTTTTTTTTAAATAAATTTAGTCGTTGCCAATTATTTTTATTATTTTCTCCCAATTTAGAATGGCCAATTATTTTTTAGGCTCAGCTCGCCACTACCACCCCTACGCTGACTCGGGAGGGCGAAGACGAACACACACTGTCCTCCGAAGCGTGTGCCGTCAGCCGACCGCTTTTTTTCACACTGCGGACTCACCGTGCAGCCACCCAAGAGCTACAGCATCGGAGGACAACGCAGCTTTCGGGCAGCTTACAGGCAAGCCCGCAGGCGCCCAGCCAGACTACAGGGGTCGCTGGTGCACGTTGAGCCGAGGACACCCTGGCTGACCTAACCCTCCCTCCCCCCAGGCGATGCTCGGCCAATTGTGCGCCGCCCCCTGGGAGCTCCCGTCCACGGTTGGCTGTGGAATATCCTGGACTCGAACTCGCGACGTCCAGACTATAGAGCATATCCTGCACTCCACGCGGAGGGCCTTTACTGAATGCGCCACTCGGGAGCCCTGTCACAGGGAAATCTTGACTTGTATCAAACTTTGCTCCACTGTTTAAGGATGCTTAACAAAAAAATTGCTTTTCAGTGTAATAGGGTTAATATTACATTTGAATCTATTTATGCTGCAAGACTTCTCATCTTTTTGTTTATATTTTTGTGATTAAATCAATCAGACAAATCTCTTTTTCACGGTAGACCTGGTCAATAAGGTGCAAAAAAAAAAAAAAAAAAAAAAAAAAAACACAGACAAATTAGCACAACTAATACAAACAATTTAAATCAGATTACAAAAAACTATTTAGGAGTGCCGTTCACAACGAAAGCATGTCTCGACTACATAAATGTCAGTTTTTTGTTTTAACTCTTTTAAAGGGATCAAGACAGTAAGTTTCAGCTCTTCCTGAAGTTCATTCCAAGGCCATGGAGCCAGAAAACCAAATGCATTTTTTTTCAAAATTCCATACAAGCCTTATTAATTATTAGTATTTTAGAAATACTAAAAGAAACTTCGTACATGCAATTGTCTAGCAGTATCTTCAAATGCTGAATACGTTTGAGATTCACTCTATATGCTACTTTTGGAGTGTGGACTATACCCCTGATTGATGAAGTGTGAATGGGAAATGTATTAATTATCCACACACCTATTTGAATGTACCAGTAGCCTGTTTGTCTGTAGTCCATCTCAGGTGGGTCCCTCGTTCATTACATGGTTGGATTTGTATTCTGTGGCCCTAATCCATGTAAACATTATTTGGAATTTTCATTGTAAACCATTGAGCTTTTTTGATTTGACGAATGCAGTGCTAAGTTAGATGGCTTAGTGGAAGAAGCACTTGACACAAAGTCTGCCGTTGTTATAGACAATAGTAGTACCCACTTCCAGTGAACACCAACCAGAAGAATTGAGACTATTCTGTTAGCGTACATAAATCAGTATTTAAATAAATCTTACCGTTTCTGCTCCGAGTGTCTGCAAACCAGTGTAAGTTCTATCCAGCTGGGAAAAAAAAAAAAAACACATTCATTAGTTCAAAGAAAATGACAGCCTTTCACAATGGGAAGCCAATTAAAATTGCAATTAAAAAAGCTGTAAACCTCAACTAAAAATATCATTAGGAGTAGCAAGCATATCTTGCCTTTCCATTATCAAATGTATACCACACACACACTGTATTTTTGTTTTTTAATACTGTAAATTGTAAATTCTATGAGGATAATCATTTGTGAGCCAAAATTGGCGTGATTTGTCATGTTAGGGAAACTAGCTTTGTAGATTGCTGAAAATTCAAGTTTGTGTATCGTACTTAAAGTACCCTGCAAAATCAGAAAGGCAAAAAAAAAATAAAAAAATAAAGAGAAATCTCTCACTTAACCTAAAGAAACGTCCGTAGAGCAAGTTTTTTTTTTGGTTTGTTTTACATAAAACTAAATAAAAGTTGTGACAGTACATTCAAAGCTTTCAATGATATACCTTTAGATGGTGAATGATATCAATCCGTTTGTTTCTGGGATCCTTAAAATGTATCTGAAATCGGACAGGAAACTCCCCCCACCCTCGTCTTGTCAGGTGAAAAGGTGGCTCACTGTAAACAAAGAAAAATTGAAACCAATATATTTAAGGATACAGTGGATCAGCTGTTCTTAATATCCAGCAGGCCATTTTTCAAATTACACATTCTGATTTAAGCCAGCAGGTTAACAATCGAACTTCACAAAAATAACCTAGAGCTTTCCAAAACCCAAACAATTTTCCAGAAGTGGATTTGTTTTCATCTAGGAAAGGGGGACCATTTTTAATTATTTGTTCTGTACTATTTGTTTTATATACTATAGTTGGAAAACCTAAGGTCACAGTGAGCTGCATTCAAAGTGAGTGGGATAACTACTTGTTACAACTGTCCATGTAAAGATTAATCTAATTCAGGAGAGCAGTGGCTCCCTACTGTAAAGCCTTCCTTAACTCAGCCTATCAGATGCCAATATTATTAAAAAGTATAAACAATGTTTGAATGAAGTTTCAACTCTAAACCAGCAAATGGTGCTGTTGTCTGGTGCTTGAACAGAATGCATCAAGCCTTTTAAAATAATAGCTTGACATGCATGTTTTCAAATATAGTATACCACAGAGAGGTAAGAGGAATTTCGATTTAAGACCTTTTTTTATTTTTCGATCAGTATGTTTTTGTCCTGCCTGTGCTCAAAGCATAAAGCTTACATAATTACTGTTAAAAGCAAATTATTTTAATGTTACAAAGCGACACAGCGAACACTTTCAGCATTCCTGCTCTATATTAACTCTTCACAAATGGTTAAACTGCTTTCTTCCAATGGCGACAAGATGATACATGAACTGTGTCCTCTTGTCACCAGAACTTTTAGTTAAGATGTTAGTAGAAAAAGAAAACATAGTGCTTTACAGGTATGGGCGAAAGGAACGGCAGGGACGGAAAGACTCCCAGTGCACAGCAGTTCGCTCCACTCCTGGTTTTACTAGGAGTTTAATAAGACACACCTGAGCTTGTTACCTATAAACTTTGGCTAATCAAGCTTGTATTAAAACCTGGAAAGGGTGAATCTGCTATGCAATAGGACTCGTTTCCATCCCTTAACTGTATCTAGAAACCCAAAACATTACGTCTGATTAAGTGTTAAACGGGACAGTGAGTCAGTTGTCAACCAGGATCTACCAGCTCCTACACCCTCAGGCTATACTGTCTCATAAATCATACTTTACCATATTTTATGATGATGACTTAAGCATTAACTGTCTGTGCCTTTATCTAAAATGTAATTATTAATGCCAATCAACAAACCGGTTTGCTACTGTTTTACTTGTTTTACTGTGGCACATGGATCAGTCCTTTTCTTAATGAGAAATGACCTAATTTAAAGAAACCTCATCTCTTTAAAACATACCTGACTTCAACCAGATCGTTAGGTTTGTAACTGGGGTGAAGGAAAAACCAGACTTTCTTGACAAAATGGTCAATGCTTGGTTCCCTTCTTGAGCCCCGTACATACACCATCCACTTGTGGGTTGACTGGTCATTCTCTTCTCTCTTATCAGGTGGAATGTACCTTGAAGAAAAAAAAGAAAAAAAAAAGAGAAAAATACATTGTATGACAACAGAAAATGTAAATTTTCTAATAAATCCCATCACAGTCAATGGGTTTGCTGGCTGAAACTGTAAAGTCCCAATTCAACCTGGTTTGATCTTGGTCTGGTGCAGATGGAAACGAACAGGACTGATTTGAAATTGCTTTCAACTTGGCACCAGTGGTAGATGAAACAAGGTGAAGGATGGAAATGAGCACTGAACTAACCTCTTACTTCTTTTAGGGGACACATAGAAGCCTGTTCAATGGTCTGTCAGTTCATGTGTGTGTTCTCAAGAAGACACATCCCCAGCAGTGCATGTAATGCAACCCCTTTCAAAGGACTAAATCAATCTCAAAGCGAACTGGGAGGTTATCACGGCGGTCTCACTGAACTGAAAAGGGGTCTGGAATTTCACAAGGCTAGCTGACAGATATCAAGGACAAGGACCATGACCACTGCTGATCCAGGATCAGGTACTGGCATCTTAGGGAGCTGCAGCAGTTTTTAGTTTTGTTAGTGGACCAATAAAAAATACAATTCTATCTATAGTAATCGCTAATGATTCAAAGCTATAGGATCTGTTGCAGCAATCAACACCATCAGCCTTTCCAATGGCCACAATATACTGCAGATGTATTGCAGTATATTGAGGTGGGAATTACAAAGGTCAGGGTGTATGTCAAAATATTTTTTTAAGTTGTATTTTCTTGTGCATTTATATAATCACAGACAAACAAAATGATTGCACTGTATTAGACAAAGCAAGTCTTACAGATATTTCAGCATAAAGGAAATACAAAAATAAATAAATAAATGCTGTGCTGTGTTGCAGCTTGAAAATAAAACATCCAATCATGCCCAGCAGGTAAAGCAAGGGTATTGCCCAATGATGTTACAGTTTGCATGCATTAAAAGTTCCTATTGCATTAAAATTACTTCAAGAAATGAGTAGGAATTTGTTTTGTTCAGTTTTGTTATTCTGTTCATGTTTCTTAATACAATTATATACTATACTGGAAAGTTACAAAATACATTCAGAACAGAATAGCAGATTTAAAAATAGTTTGTGTTTATATAATAAATCTGCATTTGAGAAACTGTACTATATTTTAAAATGATACTAGTATCACCTTTTATATTTATTATTTTTGCATAATTTCATGTTTCAATAGGCAAATAAGTTGTGTTAGGCAAAAACTGTATTGGGTAATGTAAACCAACTGGATGGTAAACCAGGTCTTCTGGTGAAGTTGCTAGATGGCTAAACAACGGAAAATGGTTTTATAACAGAAATAGCGATAACCAAATGTAAACTATCATACAAAAAACTCAAACAAATAGCTCACATTGGGCAGACTTTCCACAACACAAAAGCATTTCTAAACAATACAATAAAATCTGTATTTCCCTCTAAGCCTCACCAAAGAAAACAGCTTTAAACAACCCAGTATGATCTCTTCCGCTTCAAGTATAAAATTATCAAAACAGCTCTATCATTATGGTAAAACAAACCATTTTATAAACCAGGGTTTATATAAGAATGTGTTGACACCAATCATAGTACATCACACTGTTTTTACTTTGAGCACAAACTGTACTAAATAAGTGTTGAACAATACATGCTGTATTTTGCAAAATACATAGCAATAACAACAAGAATACAAAAAAACAAGAACCCATTGCAACATAGTTAATATATTAAATCCTAATATACACTGGCCAGAATCAGACAACAGGTGTAGGGTATAATTTGGTCAAGTTAATGTAGACAATCAATTAACACTATTGTGAAGGCGGCATTGAATATACTTGTTTGGATAAATCCGTTTTCTGTTTTTATGAATCTTTTCATTCAATGTTGTGACTTTGTAAAACGGATTCTCTTAAAATACATGAAGATCTATTGCAGAACGTCTTCAACTCATTATTTTGTTACTTTTGGCAACTGGACAACGCCTGTCCCTGCGCTGCTCCCAAAACTTCCCCACAGTACAGAAAACATCAGCCTGCTCTGATCTGTGTTATCACCCAATTTAACAACAAGGACGATTAGGATGGAGACACATTGTACTGGCAGACCTGCAGTTTATGAGTGTGTGTGTTTACAGAATTTGAGGGGGCTGGCTACAGTCACATTTCAGTTCAGATGTGGCATTTATTTCTCTATTGTTATGTGTATTGTGTAACAAACCTGCCAGACTGGTCGATACTCGATGACAATTAAATAAAACAACTAGGCCTAATAATTTCACCATAACACACGCACACAATCCACAGGAATAATTGTAGCAGTCAAGGCACTACAATACAAGTTCAAAGTTCCTAACTAAATGCTAAATTTCTCAGTCGACTGTACAATATTCTAACCAAGCACTAGGAAATGTGACTGCCAAGGCTGTCACGCTTACATTTTTTGTAAATGGGTCGGTCGAGGTCAGATCAATCACCCTCGAAACTGAAGGTTCATGGATTTTGATGCTGTTGGGCAGGGATGTTGGTGCCATAGAGATATAAGATTTCCTCAAGCTTCATGTCTCTGGGTTAAACGATTTTTATGTGAGAGGTCTCCCAGATCCCAATGACATAAAAGTACCAATAACTTTTTTATTGTTAATGCACCAGTCAATTTTTTTTTAATTTAACGTCAAACAGAATTGTGACCTTTGATCTTGAATGGTTGAGCTTTGACCTCACTTGGACTGTCTGTACACACCATCATCTAAGTTTGTACCAAAAACCAGCCTGGGATCTTGAATGGATCAGGAGGTATTCACTCATTACATTGTGTCATTGTAGTTTCATGAGTGATACATTTAGGAATGACTGGAAAGTGACTGGCTGTATACAGCACAAAGAGAGCTTTCCGGCAATAGTTTACTTTTTACTGTAGCATTAAAATAAGAAAAAAGTTATTGGTACTTTTATGTTACTGGTCGGTTCAAATATTTGGTGACCTCTCACATAAAAACCGTTTAACCCAGAGATGTGAAACTGGGTGAAATCGTATCTCTATGGCACCAACATCCCAGCCAAACAGCATAAAAATTGGGAGAGGTCAGAAACCTTCCTGAAGTGACTGATTTGACAGGGACTGATCCAAATGTGCAAACTACCAGCAGTAAACTAAAGGGCACCATTTAAACAATGGGTGGGGCCTTTTCAAGAAAAACAAACAAACAATAAAATAATAATATAGTGAAAAAAAAAACAATGTCTTTCAATTGTGCATTAAACATTGTTTCATGTTTACTACAGTACTAGGTAGTACATAATACACCTTTCTATTAAGGTAGACAAATAACTTTGATACATAAGGAAAAGTACAGAGTATTTGGAAAATCTCATATCTAATTAACATGAAGCACGATCTTAAGCACACACCAACTGTTAGTAAAGTTTCACTTTTATCAAACACTCTGCAAATCTACAGGTATTTTACCCATGTAAATTAAGATTAAAAGATTAAAAATAATCTTATTTTGTAAATAAAACTGCTTTACATTTACATAAATTGGCTATATATATATATATATATATATACACACACACACACACATACCTCTCTCTCTCTCTCTCTATATATATATATATATATATATATATATATATATATATATGGGGCACTTAAATTTTCCCTTCAGCCGATTATCAAACAGGTTGATTACCTAGCATCTGTGTGTTGGACATTAATGCTTTATTAACAAAGCAATCTAGAGAGGTGAAAAATCTTGATGTCCAAGATAGCAAATGTGCAAGAAAGCACTGCTTTCTTAATGGACAACTGCTATTCTGCCTCAGGCCACCTGGAATGCCATCTGTAACAAAACAGGCTGTGGTTTTTATGTGAGCGTCTGGGACTGGGACTACATTGAGACCACCAAACGAATTTCTCCATTTACTTAACTGTATCAGCTAGGCACGGCTTCAATGCCAAAGTTTCAGCCCACTTAGACACCCATTCCCAGACTGCTCTGGAGTTCAACAAAGCACCTACTTGGAGACATTTCCAACAACAATGGTTTTCTTCACATAGAGCCGTGAAGAGTCCTCTCCGGTCGTGTGGTATGTGACTCGCTGATCTGTATCCTGAACAGAAGACACGCCAAATGTATCCTGTGGAAAAGAATATGCACAGAAATCCTTGATTTGCAGTTTTTGGATTGGCTCCCTGCAGCTAAAACTATCCGTTAGTAATGCAAACTGGTCAACAGGGTTTTCTTTCAGAAGAGTAATCAACAGACATCAAGGAATTATTAATTCATTGATTAATTGATTATTCATTAATTTTATTGCAACACGAAACTGCATTCAGTATAGATTATTGATCAATACAGTGTTTTTTTCTTAATCGTTTCCTCTATGTAAGGGATTTACCATGGAAAGAATGGGTCCCCTTTTGGTGTGAATTATGGATTTATGGATGTTAAATCTCTTGTACAGTAGCAAGTTTGTGCTACATATTGCATCCCATCTAGTATTTGTGTGTGAACTTGACAAGTAAGTGAAAAGAAAGAAATCTTCACAGATTTGTTGTTGATGTTGTTGATGCTGAAATCACTGAGATCCTTTAAGACCCAACCTGACAAAGTTTTGAGACCAGCTACAAAAGAACTGGACAAACATAGATGGCCCAAATGGCCTCTCGTTCATAAATGTTCTTATGTTCTTAATAATAACCTGGGCTCTACACTTGGGGAACATCCAGACTTTGTTTTTTAAGAGGTAAAGGCAACAATTGTGACCAAATCATAATACCAGGTATCCTGTGGCAACAGTGAGGGGTTCATGCAAAACTGATTGTAATCTCAGAGATATATATTTTTTTTCCAGGAAATGAAGTTAATGTTGGATGAAAGGTAATTATCAAAAGGTGCCCTTTTGGCAATTGCAGATGATGGATGTTTTACTGTTGTTTCCCTTGGTATGGGTAATTCCTGGGATATTTGTTATGAACTGTATTTTAAATTGAACACTGATAAGGTAAAGTACAGGGATTACAACTTCAGGACAGGCAAATTTGAAAAAGCAGGTCTTAGTGTTAAACCTAAAATATTCAGCAGACATGCACTAGTGTTATTCATGACTCTAGAATGGATGGCAACGGACAGTGCCTTGTTACCTTCCCTATGTTTCTGCCTGGTCTTCGTTCCTGTCTGCCTGGCTCTTCTTTATAAAGATGCTCGCCTTCTTTATCCAGCTGGCATTCGCTAAGATGAGTGAGGGACTCTGTTTCGGAGTGGACCAGAGATGGCGTCTCGGACCCCTGGTTGAGAGGAGAGGACGATCTAGAAGGAGACTCAAGGAACCTCTTAATTGCTGGGTGGTTGAAAACTGAAGGATCACACTTTGCGCCCTAAGGGAAAAAAAATGGACAAAAATTATAATGGAGGACTGGCAACTAATTTATCTTAGTATTAACACTTCATGTCTGATAACTATTAAAGAAAAAAAAAACAACATCAACCCAATTTCACTTTGTGGATATTAAAAGCTTTTGGACATCTGATATTAGAAGAAATGCCAACAGAGATTTCTATTAGCTAGTATGGTACCAGATTGTAAATAAAAATACATGGAGGTATATGACAGGTATGACTTAATGGAACTATTTTGTTAGCTATTTGCTTAAATGTCATTCCCCAACCGCTTAGACCAACTATAGGGAACAGAAAAGGATGTGTTTTTAACTTCTTTCCTTTACTTGGAAAGGACTATACTTGGATCATTCCTCCAGTATATCTTGATGTAACCAGAAAGAAAAAAATGGCATGAAATACAAGTCAGGCGAGTAAACAGGAAATAAATAAATGGCAGGTGGCAGTTTAGATGAGGCTGCTTACTATCGATAAAGTTAAAAAGAAAGTGTGTTTATGCCCTGGAGGCTGTAACTTAGAAATGTAATGTTTTTATTATTTGTAATTCATAAAATATCGTTGAAGAATCAATGCATGTGTTCTAAACTACAGTAAACATGCTTAGCCACTGTGATTGTCGTGTTGGCAACAATCCATTGCGCACGGCTTGACCAAGCTCTCAGTTTGATAAACCACTGGAGCGAGTTAGCCATCTCTTAACTCTTCTTACCTCTGAAACTTTAGGCTGCCCTGCATTTGAATAGTAATTTGCCACGATGCAGGCCCGAAGCTTATCCATCATCCTTCTTGCTTCGTTGAGCCGCTGAGAAAACGAAACAAGCGTTTGTACAAAAGTATTGCATCTTTCATCTGATGCAAAAATAAATGAATTCTTCAACAAACAAAAAAAAGCCATTTTCCCCCAAATTCATTCTTTGGTAGAAAACACACCTGTGACAAACGCACTGTTAATGTTATGCACTGCCAATTTATTAGACAGACCTGCCCTGTAATCTGTGCTTTGACCTGCATTACAAGTTGGATACTAGCACTAGTCCTGCACCCAATCCTGGGTTTCAGAACCCTCTTTTGTTTCAGTATATTAAAATGGCCATGACAAAGTGAATGGAGAGTGTGGATAAGTGTTATTTGAGTCTGCTGGTTTACTATAAAAGCCATTTTATGTAATAGTGGTCTTAAACTCCTGGCTCCTGATAATTTAATTCAATGCAGGACCCAGGACATTTACAAAATGCCAGCAAGTAGTGGCTTCAGAAGTTCACCTCACTGAAGCAAAGCAAAACCTCTGTAAAGTCAGTTCTGCCTGTGCTTTCTTTTCTACTTAGTTATCACATTTAACACTTTTTTTTTTCCCCTCAGATGACAACTGAACTGTTGGACAACCTAATCAAACGGGAAAGCTGTCAGCTGTGATTCAGCTGACAAAACAGAATCGTCTCCCTACTATCTTGATTATCTATATATACCAAAGAAATTAGTTGCACACTACCTGCACAATAACTTCGATCTCATGTTCTTTATTTTTCATCTCAATTGAAAATTGATCCTTAATGATGGCTTCAATCTTCTGTATGGTGGCATCTCGGGCTGTGTAAGCAAACAGGACATAATTAATAAAGCTTGACAGCATTGGCCAAACAAAGAGTGATGATATGAGACAGAGTGATTTTATGTAGGTTTATGATAAATTATTTGCCATTCAGTAATGTGTACAATGAAAGTGCATGGCATTTCAACTTGAATATAATGAGAATTCAAGTAAGATTTAAGATCATCAGTTTATCAGGCAATGACTGATAACTGAGAATAACATTATCATCCATTCCCATCCCCCAAACTGTTTACTAAACTATGGTACATGCCTTTCTCAAACTGACATTGCTGTTCTAGTTGCTTTATAAATAGATCATAAATAGTTCATAAGCGTAACGTACCATTCTGCTCAACCACTTTGTGCCTTTTGTTTTGATGCACAACAGAAATGTCTTCATAATCGGGGTCTTTATCTTCAATTTTTCTTTTGATGCCCGACATCCTCTAGAATTTATATGCTTTCTGTAACAAACAAAAGTTAAACGTGAATATTCCAGCTGTAACTTTTTAGGATTTAGCTTCTATGGTTTATTTAAAGGATTGTTGTCCCATAAAGTTTTAGCAGAGCTTTAACTTCTTTGAAGCTACATGTAGTTTCTGGAGCATATCTATTTGGCTCAGGGATTGACATGTATGCCAAGGGGGAGAAGGTTTGACTTCCACAGCTAAAACTACATTTTGAGGGGGTGTAAACAATGTGGACTGTAAGCAAACTAGATTTCTGATAATCCTTCATTTCACAATTTCTGTAAATTATAAATGTCATGTTTTGAGTGTTCTATCAATTCCTTATTGTTATTGCTTAGATCCCTATTTGAAAGGCTTAAAATTTGTTTCTCAAAAGATTCCTCAAGACTGAATGTGAGGAAGGAGGTGGGGAAACATATTAGTGTTTCCCCACCAATAGTGCTCCCTGGATAGTTCAGAGTCATACACAACACACATGATATTTAACATAATTTAAATATTAGTAAAATTACGGTGATAAAAGTATCCCTTAGTATCCAAGATGATTGAAAATCATATAAATATATATTTTACTGATATAGCAGCTCCCGTAGGTCTTCCCAGATACACCAGTGCACATACTCTGCAGGCTTTTTGGGAGGCTTTCACATATTGAGTTTGGGATGCACCGGTTGTTTCAGTGCTTAATTTGTCGTTTTGGGAACTTTTGGGAAATAAACTTGCCGGATTTTTTTCAAACTATTGGTCATAGCAGGATTCTGATTATTTTTTTTTAAGTCGGTGTCCTATTAATTTATAAATAAAAAGAATTATCGGTACCGTTAACTGTAGTGCCTGTCAAATACTAAAGCGAGCAACGTATTAATTAAGGTAAACGACTGTGTTATTAATAATACTTTAAACTAAAATAAACAAAATCAGTACACGTTATCATAACAGACAGCAAAAATGGTGTCCGGAATCAATCAGGAATGCCAAGTTCGTGTCATGGCAGACGTTTTAAACGTTTCATTTATTTTTAATTAAAGTTTAAAGTTAGCCAACACTCTAAACATGTAAAGTTAATCCAGCAATTCAAACAAATTAAACCTGATTTTATATCAAAGCACACCTCCTATATTTTGCTGTACTATAGCTTTGTTAACACAGCACCTAACTCGGGTACCCTCATCAATCGAGCACCCCGAAAGCCTGCGGCCTGAAGTTTTGGAGACTCCCTGATACCCAAGCAGTTTGTTTATGCTTTACCCATAAAATAAACGTTACAATGGAACATATGCCCCCTAACTCTCCGCCATTTCTAGAGTTTTGTTTTGTTTATAAAAGTCCATATCGGACCCCACAAAGCGAGGCTCTCCTACCTGCTAGAACGGGGTTCTGCGTCGAGAAGTTGCAAAGCAAATCGGGAATATATAAAGTCCTTAGTTGCCAGTGGGGTGAGAGCCGGTTGTGAGAGAGATTTTTTGTAATGTGGTTGCACGATATACAGCCTTGTAAGTATTGGGAAATGTGCAGCAGATTTGGGATAAAGACAATGCTTTCTTCTGATGCTACTTCCAACGCCATGTAATAGCAAAAGAGCTAGGCCACGCAGTATTCCTGCTTGACCAACAGAGGGTGCCACACAGCAGTAACAAACTCGAACTGGCACTGCAGGTAACTACCAAACCTTGTGACAGCCCAACAGATTGTTATGATAACATAAGACCATTCAAAAAGTGATTATTTTAAATTAATACAGTTCTTTACATTATGTTGGTGGCTAAACGTGACACCTCCGATTTTTTTTTTTAAATAGTTGCATGTATTTTAGGAAACACGTTCAATATTAATAATTACTATTACTATAACTAAAAAGAAGCTGTGTAATTATTTCTGATAATATTGTTTTGAATTTTATTAATAGTGATAGTAATATATATGTATTTTTTTCACACTCAGATATTCCCAAAACTCAGTGCCCCATATAGTTTTATTTTTGCTTTACTTACTACGCTAAAACAGAGCTTACAGTATGACATTTATACCCCCTGCTGCTGCAGTTAGTAGCACGTGGATATCTGTTTTCTTCAGTGATAGAGAGGCCAGATAGCACAAGCTGGCAGGAAGCTCGTGTTTTTGCAGATACTCTGCCCAAAGTCTGTCTGTCTGCAGTGCACTGCAGGCTAAACTATAGAAGAATACGGTACCCAATAATCATGTTTTTTAAACAGTATCAGATGACACTGAACAAGTCCATAGGCAATGAACAGGCAGATGCACAACCTTTCAGCACACTACCACCAGGGGGCAGGCTTTAATGGACAACCTCTGCAATCGCTATACGGTATTACAGAGACCCCTGAAACTCAATCTCTGTTCTCCAAATGGATCCATGCTAGGATGTTCATCACCGAGTTGTCCAAATTGTTGCCCTCCCAGAAATCTCCATCCAGCACTGTTTGGTGGCTTGCAAACCTGCAAACAAGGATTTACAATCCCGAACCTCATACCTTCAAACTCGTGAAAAGCTCACCTGCATAACTTCAGTCCATAGATCCATATATATATATATATATATATATATATATATATATATATATATATATATATATATATATATAAAACACTGTGATTCTGAAAAGACTCCAGAAGCTGACTTTCTGAGGTGGTTTGAAAAATGACCTGGGCTGTGCAGCGGTAATTTCTGTCCCCTCTGTAACTGATTTTAAACTGACTCACATTTTGTGAACTGTTGAACTTTCAGTTGTTTTGGGATCAATTAGCAAAAAGGCTTTTACAGCTAGTTAAGGATATGACAGGGAAATGAAAGTCATTGCTTCTACAAAAATGCAAAATATAACTGTACAGAAATGTTGCTCCAGCCAAATGGAATGCTGGCAGCTGGATGCATTATTATTGCTGAGTGTGAAGGTGCCACGTATCCAGTGGTTACTGAGAACTGGATTTTTTGTCAGCTGACTAAGGGATGGAATGGATCCAGATTCATATCAAAGCGTATTAAGGTTTCCTGTAATAAAAGCATTGCAAAGTCTAATTAAGCACAGTGAAGGCACTGTAATGCCTAGAGAGGTATGGCAAACCATGCTAAACTATGGTCAATGCAAAGTGTGGCCACTGGACTTCAGTTTATAGAAATGGGTAGTTTTATTTTTTTTTTAAAAAGCATAAACAGTTTTTTTTGTTTGTTTTTTCACTGATTCCTGAATAAAGAAAAGTATATTTAATTTAGAGTTTAGTTTTGAGAAAGGGAACAGGGGTTGTGGCAGGCAATGGGGACTAAAAGTCAAGAAAACAAAAGGATAAAGAGCAAAACAAACCAGGGTCCTGCAAGAATGTGTCTTACGAGAGGGAAGAATTTTTAAACCCCTTTCAGAAAGCTGTAGTAAAAAAATAAGCTGTGCAGAATTAAATACATTTTCTTAAGGAGCACTCCAGTTATCAGTTTAACATATACAGTACATAATAGGCACTGTATATAAGTTTCTACTATTAAGTTGTTGTTTTTTAAATCTATTTTCATCCCTGTTGCTGCAGCTGATCCCTTTTACAATTCATTTGAATACAATTTTATTAGCAACACGTCTTGACAAACATTTCAAGTGAAAGAGAAACAGGACAGAGAGAGCATTGGGGTACTCTAATACTGTACCTGTGAACAAACATGGAGAAATTGGTTATTTTGGCAAGATCCTTATAAAAGTTTCCCATAGTAAAAGCATAGCAAAGTGTAATAAACACAGTGAAAGCATGGTAAGCACTGTAAAGCCCAAGAGAGGTATGGTATAGTACATTACAAAGCATGGCAAGACATGATTAATTATGGTAAATGCATAGTATAACCCTGGGGAATGCATGATAAAACAGCAAAATTACTGTGTGAATTTGCCATGGTAACTTTAAAAAGGGGCTAAAACATTACAAAGCAAAAGTTTTACTAAACAATAAGGAACTCAAGAAGATGCATGCAAGGGGTTTCAGTTATGATTGTACTGTATATATATATTATTTATTAGCAGATGCCCATATCCAGGGCAACTACAGTTGTTACAAAATATTACATTACAGCTAAGAGCAGTTATAGTAAATAGTAGAGTATATATACTGTATGTAGAGTTATTTTGGTGATTTGTTACTATACAGTTTTGGAATTAACCACCTTTAAAACAGTCATGTTTCTTAATTTGTCACAAAGGGAAAATGCAATATGTGGCATTGTTTAACATTAATATCTCAAGCATCTTAAAGCTGTTTTTGTAACATTGAAATATGTGGATTTTCAATCTTTTTTTCTGGATTAAAACTGGATTAATCTGAAAGTTGCTTATCATAACTGAGTCCCCTATATATATATATATATACACCCACACAAAAGGTGACTGTAAATATGTGTTGCCTGAGCATAGTGGAATGCTGCCAATTAAATTAAATTGTTGAACTTGACTTTTTCTTCTTTTTTTTGCATATTTGATATGTGAGGGATAGAACATGCGGACAGAGACTCAGAGACCAAAACTGCAGAGTGAAGCACCAAAGCACAGATTTATTAAAGAAAAATAAAACAGAAACACAAAACAAATAGGCACAGGGCCAAACAGAATCAGGCTGAGCAATGCCTTCACTGACTTAAGAAACCAAAGACCGCCAACAAACAGAACTTCCACATGGTCTCTCCTCCTCCAGACAAACGATTTCTGCTTCTTTATATGCCATGTGGCCTAGTTAATCATCAGTTAATCAATTACCTACTTAAGGCTGCAGCCACATTCTCACATGTATTTTGGCAGGGAGGAATTTAACCCCCTCCCTGCCAACCCAATATTCCCCACAAACACATTAATTGCAAAAACTGCAAAGGGAGTCATGTATGACACTGCTCTGTGGGACTGAACTTATGATCTAATTGACAGAGAATGATAAGGAAACTCTAAATAAACTGATAACACCAGTGTGTACTTGTGTCACACGTATCAATAGAAACTTGATGAGGACATTCTTTAACACAAGTCATTGACAGGAAATATAAAGTGCTCTTTTAAGTGCTCTGCACACTTAAAAAAATGTGTTTGGTGGCTGGCGGCCAAATTGTATCAGGTATGGTCTGGGGCCAAGATGGCCCCAGTCACACAGTTAAATGTTTTATTGGTTAAATGAAATAATATGGAATATGGGCAGGTGGTGAATGAATTATTGATTATCAATGAACCCTCGGCCACACCCTATAAAAAAAGAATGAAATGTTTGTTTGGGGGTTGTGGTTCACTGAAGGTGATGCTTAACTTCGGGATAGCCGAAGCTTGGGTGCTGTTTTGTTCAAGGATTTGTTGTGAAGTGTTTGTAGAGTTTTGTTCAAACCTTTTGTTTGTTCCTGTGTTCGTTTTGTTTGTTTGAGAATAATAAAGGCGCTCTAACCCACAGTTCCTGAGTCGTGGCTCTCTTTCAAGGGCACAGGCCTGGGGGCTGCACTACAATGCCATATTTACAAATTCAAATCCAGTTGTGATGAAACTTGACATTAATCAGCACAGGTGCATGTATCTGTGTATATCACACGTACACAGTAATTATTACTTGGCATATCAGAAGTATATTTGAATATGTATACTGTATGTAGACCCCTTCATGTCGCAATGACATTTTATTTCATGGTGACTGATTGCAATGTAATGTATTGCCAAAGGGTGACGTGCAGAGAAATACATTTTCTCATTGATCCAAATATGTATTTACATCTGTGGCTGAGGATCAGTGAGACAAACAAGTTTATAAATCACAGTGATATGTCATGCACCAATATACTCTCCAGTCTACTCATCTCATTCCAATATAAAACTGAAACTTGTGTTGGTGCCTTTGGCAGTCTACAAACCCCCTATAGTTTTACATCTACTTCCAATATGATCCTGATTGTACAATTACTTGTAATTGACATGTGTCTGTTTGAGCTTTTCCAGGCTTATCTCAGCCTGGACTGGTAAATCTGTACCAGATCCTCAGTCCGTAGACCTATCCAGGAATGTTCAGTATCACCACCTGCTGGAAAATAGGAGGCTGTGTGGTCCAGTGGTTAAAGAAAAAGGCTTGTAACCAGGAGGTCCCTGGTTTAAATCCCTCCTCAGCCACTGACTCATTGTGTGACCCTGAACAAGTCACTTGTGCTCCGTCTTTCGGGTGAGACGTAGTTGTAAGTGACTCTGCAGCTGATGCATTGTTCACACACCCTAGTCTCTGTAAATCACCTTGGATAAAGGCGTCTGCTAAATAAACAAATAATAATAAAATGCCTGAAAAGCCACAATTATAACTAATAGAAAAAGAGTATATCAACTAAGGCACGTTGAGGGAACCGTCACACAATCCACTTTGGAATAAAATAATTGTAAGTTTATAAAGTGTTAAATAGGTCTTATCTTTTGTACTGGATCAAAGTAGGGCCTATTATGTTTAAGGCAGAGCAAGTGAACAGAAGTCTCCCTGAGAATGTTGATATGCTTATGGTATCATAAGGATATGAACTTGCTCATCTGAGTAAGTTGGAGAGACTTACAGTGCAGCAGTTTTAATCATAACATGGCATTGATTTCAATAGGATTTCATAGCGGTCCCAGTAGTAAAAGGAATCAGGGTTATGCAATGCCAGTCTGTGTAGATTCCTAATCCCTTTAAATTTCGGAGAAACTGGAGTTTCCGCTGATATACATCTTGCACCACCGTCTAGTATGACTGGCTACACTTACGAAACACTGTTGCCTTCGGCCACAGGTAAAATTACAATGTGCATCGTGTTGTTCAGAGTATCACATGGTTTAGAGGTAGGGTTTAATTATACATTAGCATGGTATGTTTGCGGGGGTTATTTCACCATCATTAAGCGGAAGCTTTCTGAAATCCAGCCAAAGATAAATGACTGAAATGTTATTCATTGTCATGTAACCAGCCTGTTTCATTACTGTGAACTTTATTTAAAACCTATTTTTTTTTAATATACTGTATATATAATGACTTTGTCTGTTGCTGATAATGTACCATTCAACAGTTGTGGTGCTCACGGTCTAGGCAGAACAAACACATTACCAAGTCTTATCGAATGGTTTCATGTAGTTGCACTGCAGTGGCAATGCAAAAGTTCTACACGAATAATATTATGAGCCATTGCTAGAACAGAACTCTTGGAATAGTTATAATCTCAGGGCACACAGTGTAATGGGAGACACCAGTCTCTCTCTCTGTCTCGGATGTTTCCACTAAAAAGACCTTGTACACTCAATGCACCCTGTAGTTATTCCTAAAGCAGCAGTGTGGAGTAGTGGTTAGGGCTCTGGACTCTTGACTGGAGGGTTGTGGGTTCAATCCCCAGTGGGGGACACTGCTGTTGTACCCTTGAGCAAGGTGCTTTACTTAGATTGCTCCAATAAAAACCCAACTGTATAAATGGGTAATTGTATGTAAAATAATATGATATCTGTATAATGTGATATGTTGTAACAATTGTAAGTCGCCCTGGATAAGGGCGTCTGCTAAGAATTAAATAATAATAATAATAATAATAATAATAATAATAAATAATATGATTTCTCCAAAATGCAACCCATCCCTAATCAATATATACAAAAACCAGGAGCACAATGAAGTGGAATTGATCTGTGATAGCGCGTTTCGCTGGGTCGTTATATGTCAGTGTCCATATAGATCACACAGATATTCCATGGATTCAGCATTGCTGCTTGGTCTCTGATAGGGGAAAAGGGGGACAAGTGGTTCCTGCTGTTTATTCATGTTTAAATATAGCAACACATGGAATTTAATGTAATCTTACCCGTTTTGCACTTTCCATTAGCTACATAGGTCTCAAATGTGCTGTTTTGAAAGAAACTCATGTTATAGCAAACACACACACACAAACACACACACACACATATACAGTACATATATATATATAGTGATAAAGTGTGGGGTAAAGTGATTGAGGGCAGGTACATAGGGCCACGCCTGGAAAGAAGCATATACCCTTTCTGACCACTGAGATAAGAAATGTAGTTCAGGGAGATAATGGCGACAGGCTAAAAGACTACATTTCCCAAGGGGCTTTGAGTGGCTAGATTACAGTAGAACGGGTTGCACCTGCGCTTAATTAATGATGAGTATTTAAATGCCCTACCTATGTCAGTATCACATGATTCCAGTTGTATCTTGTAAATTAAGGCTTCCTGTAACTTTGCCGCTGTTGACAGTATTGCCCGTTATTATACATTTACATGTTCGCCTGCTTTATAACTTGTCAGTTTGGTATTTTGTGCTCTAAATGCAGTCTCTGAACCTTATTTTATATTCGTAACCAGCTTTGGGCAACAATGAGCTGCACTCTTTGATTAACTGTGTGAGGTAAAGTACTGACACCATTGCTTGCTGTCTGAAACTGTGATTAGACTGATAAGACAGTCATTGGAGGTGAAGTCACACTAACGTTTGTGCTGTGTACACTTGATAGTATTTGATTTACTGGCCATTTAAGTGTGCCCGAGCTGCCTCTCTCTCCTCTGTCCTAATTCTCCTCGACCACTCTGCTGCCTTTGACACTGTTGATCACTCTATTCTACTATCATCCCTTGCTGACCTGGGGATCTCTGGCACTGCTCTGGCCTGGTTCTCCTCCTACCTCTCCAACCGCACTTACCAGGTAACCTGGCGTGGAGCAACCTCCACACCTCACCCTCTCTTAACTGGAGTCCCCCAAGGGTCAGTCTTGGGTCCTCTCCTGTTCTCTCTCTACACCTGCTCCCTGGGCCCCCTCATCGCATCCTATGGTTTCTCATACCATTTCTATGCTGCTGATGCTCAGATTTTCCTCTCCTTCCCCACCTCTGACTCCACCATCTCCTCCCGTATCTCTACCTGTCTGTCTGCTATTTCCTCCTGGATGCACTCACATCACCTCAAACTCAACCTCTCTAAATCTGACCTCCTTTTCTTTCCCTCCTCCTCCCCCTCCTCTGATCTCTCTATCTCTGTTCCTCTGGAATCTACCACACTCTCTCCCTCTTCTTCCGCTAAGAACCTTGGAGTCACCCTGGACCCCTGCCTCTCTTATTCCCAGCACATCTCCACTCTGGCATGCACTTGCCGATTCTTCCTGAGCAACATCCGAAGAATCCGACCCTTCCTCACCAACTAAGCTACCCAGCTCCTGGTCCAGGCCCTGGTACTCTCCCGCCTAGACTACTGCAACTCCCTCCTGGCTGGCCTCCCTGCGTCCGCCACCCATCCGCTCCAGCTCATCCAGAACTCTGCTGCCCGCCTGGTGTTCTCTCTGCCTCGCTTCGACCACGCTACTCCACTACTCCGCTCGCTCCACTGGCTCCCGATCACCGCTCGCATCCAGTTCAAGACTCTTGTACTAGCCTACAGATGCCTTGACCAGACTGCACCCAGCTACCTCCAGACCCTCATCTCTCCCTACACCCCCACTCGACCTCTCCGCTCCGCCTGCACTAGAAGACTAGCTCTACCTCTGCTACGATCCCCTGCCTCCAGAGCCCGCTCCTTCTCCACCCTTGCTCCGCAGTGGTGGAATGACCTTCCTACAGATGTCAGGACTGCCCAGTCCCTGACCACATTCCGGCGCCTCCTTAAGACTCACCTCTTCAAACAGCACCTGTAGAACTCCTCTGTTTGTATCCTGGGACACTATCACCCTTCATGTAAATGTGCTTTATTTTGCTCTTATCTGCCCCCTATTTTACTGCATTTAATCCTGTACTTCAGAATACTGTAATCTGCCAAGTGTTTAACCTGTAGTACTTTGTATTTAATCATATCCTAATGTAACTATCACTATTTAATCATATCCTGATGTAACTATCACTATTATCTGCTGTATTATTGAATTGTGGTTTGTCACACTTGTGCTTTGCTTGAACAAAAGTTATTGTATTTCTTGCTCTTATTGTAACACTTGAAATGTATTTGCTTACGATTGTAAGTCGCCCTGGATAAGGGCGTCTGCTAAGAAATAAATAATAATAATAATCCTATTCACACGAGGTTTGAAAATCAGCCTCCTGATTTTCAGAAATCAGATATCCCAACAGCTGTTTGGTATTGTTAGTGTCGTTACCAGCACATGTAAGTAAAAAAAAAAAAAAACAGATAAAGGGTAAAGGTTATGTATTCAATTACAAAAACTACATTGTGTCTTTGGAGAGAGTCCAGCGAAAACCTACAGTCAACAACGTTAATCATAGTCACTATGTCATCCACAGAGACCAGGACTGGAGGATTACCTAGCCATGTTGTTGATGAATCATTTGGATCCTGTAAGTGCTGATTAAACAAAGTTCTGGAATCAATTGTGTACTGGGGAACGATAAAGCTCTTGTTAGTAACTTTTTTATGTTCTTATTTCTTATATAATAACATGCTACAAGTATTCTTCAGTATAAATAACTACTTTAAAGATATACAGTGTATTCAGTACACCAACAAGTACTGACCTGTACCTTTTGAAAAATCCCATTGAGATACCATTATAATCTTATAACCTAAGGAAATTCTAGCAGAACCAATAGTAGACATACTGTATAGTGTAGCAGTACAGCGGTCCTGTGACGGTGGCATTCTAGTACTCATATAGTACCATGTCTTTGCAATGGATTACCAGTGTGTATTGGTTCCTACCACTGTCATGTTATCACTGTAGTTCCATTCATTCAATGGCTCATACCATTTTACTGCAGCTGCTCTTGTGCTTCTAATGTCGTCCCTGGTAGAATTTTTGCCTTGACATGAATTAAAAACCGGTCGAAACTTGTGCAAAACACAACTGTTTGTGCAGGTCTCTCAGGTCAACTGAAATTGCAACTGCATGACCATTGGTCTTGGGGAATGGTATTTGAAGCTCAGCAGAGTTTGGCCCAATCATTACTTGGATAGGTGACCTCCAATGAATATGCTATTTATAGTATGAAGTGGAGTATCTCAGTATCTTCAGTGGTGACCTCCAATGAATATGCCGTTTTCAGTATGAAGTGGAGTATCTCAGTATCTTCAGTGGTGACCTCCAATGAATATGCCGTTTTCAGTATGGGGTATCTCAGTGTCGCCAATGTCCCATTATGGTGTTCCTATGTCTTTTTGATGATTAATAAAGAGTCAACAGACACAGCTTTGTTATTGTAAGCAGGTGGTGTTAATGAAATCCATAATACGGGAAGCCCACTGTCACTAAAGGATGTAATAGTTTAAAAGTGATGACAATTCTGGAGGATAGAGGTGTAGACCCTACTGGAACAATAGAGATGGTAAATCACTTACCCAAGGTCAACCAACACCACACTTAAATTGCACACACACACTATATATATTATATATGTTTTTCTTTGAACAGTAAATATATAAACAACATGTGCAATATCAGATGTTAAATAGTTCAAATAAGCAAAGAAAACCTGAATTTGAATACTGTACCCTGAACTGTCCCCTTTAGGGTGACCATATTATATACTGGTTTATCGAAGTGATGGAGGTTTTGATAGCACTGGTAGACTAGACACAACACATGCTCATATTAAATATAGGTCAATGTAAAGCAGACTTTTCTCATACGTGGCAGTATAAACTAGCTTCCTTGTCTGCTTTGAAATATCATATACAGCATTAGGTTAGTCTGAGGCTCGACACTAAAAAAGAAAATCCCAGGAAGTGACCTGCTTTCCCAAAAGGCATTTCAGAATTAACCGTTGGTAAGCTAATGAAATGTGTTTACCTTCTGTGTTAAAAACCTGCTTAATAAATATTGACAAAAAAAAGTTACACTCTAAAGACTGTGGTTGTTTAGTCTAGGGGAGTATACTGCTGCTTGCTTGTATTTACATAAGATACTTGTGTATTTATAAAGCTATTTAATCAATTGATTTATTATCTAAGCGATGAGTCAGCTCTACCTAAGCAATTATTTGTATGCCGTTCTCTCCTACATCGCATGTGTGAAAGACTAGGAGACTGACAGACTTTGTTTACTTTACACTAATCATTATGACGCAGTGCAAAAGAAACTGTCCATTAGCAATACAGGATATTAAAGGTGTAGTAACTAAGTCTTTTACACATGGTGGAAACTGTAGCAATCTACTGGTGAATAAGGTGTTTACAATGTAAAATCAGATTATAGGACAGGTCTACGGACGGCTATGGTAAGTCTGTACAAGATTGTAGAGTATGACAGACAGGTCTGCATAAGGGTCACCATTGAAAGTAGCACGTTCTAGAGAATTCTTTTTTTTTTTAAATCTTCCGTTATACATACTGTAATGACAGGAAAGAAATCGTAATCAACTTACTGATTTTGTTGGGTTGCTGTGACTGTTCCGTCACAGAAAACTTGAATGACCAGCTCTGTAAAAGTCTCCCATAGTAAAAGAATAGCAAAGTGTAATAAAACAGTGACGGCATGGTAAAGCATAGGTCAAGTTAAAAAAAAAATTGGCCAAACCCATTTTTTTTTTTTTTTACCAAGGTACTGCCAAAGTACTGTGCAAATTTAGTGTGGTAAACTTGTATTAGGGGTGGACCAAGTTGCTACCCACACTATATAGAAAAGTCCCCTGTGGTTCACTGTCACCTGCAGATGTTTAAGGGAAAATATCTGTGAGGTTCATCTCCAGAGACAATCACTGACTTAGTGGGACTCATCAGAAAATATAAGAGTGTCCCATTATATGTCATCATTTTCTGTTTTGCTTGCATGTGTCATGTTTAACCTCCTAATGTTTGTGTATTTTTTTTTGCCTTTAACGCTTATTTCGGCTCCCCCTAGTTTATAGGGTTTCTGAAGTGACATACAATATGTTACAAAACCATCGCTGACTGTTCTCCAATACTTTGAAGTTAATGAACACTCAAAAATTAAAACAGGAAAACGTAACAAACAAAATTCTTTTAATATATGAAGGCATCAGTGTAACTCTCATACAAATACATTTAAATAGAACAAGTAAAATAAAAAGAACAGTTATCACATCATACAATAATATAACCATGACAGGTACATTACTGGCTTATGAATAGAAAGCTAAATTGGCTTATCACGCCGCCTTTAAATAAAATAAATGCTTTGCTTCGGTGGATCTTCATCACAAAAGACTGCCGAAGTTCGCCATCGCTCAACGTTCAAGCAGCCTGCAAACGCACACTCAAGCACAGTGGTATCATGGTCTGCGTACGGTCCTCATCCTGCCAACTGCTCCTTTTCATACAATCACCCAGGACAAACACATCATGCGGTATCTATCATACAAACTCAGTCCACAAAAGGTTACCAAAATATGATTTTTTTTAAAACATAAGAAAAAAGTAAACCTTTTAGCTATTCGCGTAAATATTCACTAAACTCTCGCTGCAGTCACAAACTCGCAAGCCTGCTCACTCACATCACCCTCCTACTGAATTAAATCCTGAGATGGGATTACATCCTAGAAATCGTATGTGTGTGTGTGTGTGTGTGTGTGTGTGTTTTTTAAAACACAACCTCCTTGATTGTCCTATCGTGTCTCTGTTCTCATCCTCTTAGCAGCACACTTTTAGGCACTATCATTTTTAATTAGGATAAAGAAGGAAACTCTCTCAAAGGATGTCCTAGAACTCGTACCTGGGGCTCTGAAGGCACATGCCTTGCACCTTGGAAGATCGTTCCGCTACGTACAAGGAATAATGTTTCTTAAATGGGCAATATCCATTATTATTGGGTTTCAATATGACAAGGATTGGTCCGGCAGGGCCTTGCTACTTCTACGAAGCACATTATCATTTCCAAATACTTCCCAATTTAGCCCCACTCCTCTTCTGAGGTTCACTAGTCAGGTTTTCTTTTTTCAACTAGGTGGTTAAATACACCCTGTGTTAGGATGTATATGCCTGTATTGAAACTGAATGTATACCAAACAATTGTCATACAGTGCCTTTAATTTACAAGGACTGGTAGTACAGGCATTGATAGGCACTGTAAAGCGATTTTAAAATGAGAATTCAGGTCCTGGGGGGGAATAAAAACCTGGAACGACTTACGGACCGGAACAGAGAATCACTTTACATCACATGTGACAGCTGCACTCAAATCCCTTGCTAAATTGCATTCATTTTTATTACATTGATAAATAATAACAAAACGCTCAAGCCAAGCAATACAACAGCTGTATTTCTAAGCCCAATCTTCCAGTGAAAACAGGGTTTTTTAAAAGCAACATGCGAGTGCTTGTGGAAGGCACTGCTGTATAAATATGCACTTGCACTCAATAACAGCACTTTGCTTAATAAGAACTAGGCTCTTTGTTTAAATTTTTTTAAGGAATTACATTGGAAATCCTGCCAGTTATTATATCATATTAAAAGACAGAAAATCCATTCTGTTTTGTTTCTTGTTCCTGGTGCTTCTTTGTGCCTGTTTGTAATCTTGGGTTCGCTCACGCTACTAATCTGCCCATCTCCGTCATTGAGAACTCAAAGAGCTTGCAGGCGCCACACACTTCTCTTTACATGAACTCAAGCTAAAGACGTTTACTGATACAGTAAAATAAACACCTATTTACATTACAATATTTAAATTATTCAACTATCAAGAAGGCTTTTTCTACAGAACAAAGCGCACTGTTGGGGCTCTCTTTCTTGACGGCTATAAAAAGAAAAAGAAAAAGAAAACAATGAAACAAAAAAGATGTGCAAGCCTACGATAGAGCACCATGTACAAAAAACAGTCGATGCATTACAAGAAAATATCAGCTTATTAACAAAGAGCCACAATTATAACACTGAATAGAAATACTAAAGTAACTAAAATTGGTATAGCGTGGTTTGTGTATGCAATACAGTGACATTTCATGTGAGTAACACTAGCGCAAGCACGTCATACCCAATGGATGAGCAGGTACATTACTGGCTTTGACATGCAGCCTTTAAATAAGATGATCGCTCTTAATAATCTGTTTTGTGATGATTTCTGATATTTTTAGGATGGTGGTGTTAATTCCAGGCGTTACACTCAGAGATCAGAGATCGCTGATGTGAAACTGTCGTTGGAAATTGTTATGCTGCTTAGTGTGTTGGTCTGGAGCAGATCTCTTAGCCACTGACTGGCTTGTTTCACCAATACACTGAACTATGAATCTGAGCCCAGTTGACATCACAGCTGGGGCGTTTCAGCCCAGGACTAAGGCACTTTTCCAAGTGTGAAGCAGCAGGCATAGCCAGGGTACAGAGCTTGCAATACAAAGTATCTGACATGCTGATTTGCAGCCATACTCTAGAACAGTAGAAATGAAAATCAGTGAACCTGATCTGGTTTTCAATGGCCTTTTACACTTGATTAACAAAACCGATCTGATGAATGAAGGCACTGCCTTGACCAGCATGTTGTGCATGTTGCAGGGCGTATTAGTGGTATTCTGTAGGTACTTGGCATTAGGAAGAAAAACTAAAAAACTAAAAATAAAACAAGTCCACCTTAAATTACTACAACATTATTGCCTTCATATATATATTAGCCTATTCCCCTTATTGATGTACATTTTTAAGTTGTCAGCGGTATGTACAGCTTTGTCAAAGCTACAAATGAATGAATCGCAGTTTCTTGCATCCAGTCTAAAGGCTGTTTCGTAACTGCTGTGTTTACCAAAAGTTTCAGTTCCTTGATACAGTTTCCAAGGGGGGGTTGGGTCACAGCTGTTTATTACATGAGTTATCAAGAACAGCTGTTTGGCCAATAATCTCAATTTTAAATTATTATCACAATCTTATATAATTAAAAACAAAAACCGAGTAAGGCAATGTTATACAGAAAGTTACTAACTTGCACTCACTCCTACCAAAATGAAATCCAAAAATAAAAATACACCACTCCAACGAAACAAAGCTACGAAAGGCTCTTATCTCTATTCTAAGATATTTCTGCGGGACTGCCGATAGTCTCCTCAAATTGTGGATTTGAAGTGTCCGTCCCGGTTTTGAGTGTCTCAGGGCCTGTAGTACTTCTCATTGTATCTGTGGATGGTCACACAGCCGTGGTAGGAGATGGGCCGGGGCATGGCTGCCACCCCTGTGATGATTCCTGTAGCCGGGTCGTAACACAAAATAGTGTCTGTGGCTTCTCCATTCTCCCCCCTTCCTCCCAGGATGAAGATTTTGCCATTACATATTGACATTCCACAGCTCTCCTGCGGGGAAACAAAACCAGGTAATGGTGTTTCTACACAAATAACTGTTTAACCTTATCTGTTGCACACAACCACATATCTGGATGTGCGTACAGAAGCAGGTTTTTCAACAAGTCCCCAGTTTCTGAAATTCTCATTAGTTGGTGTTTAAGAATGTCCATGTTTTATCACAATCGGACAACCGGTTCTCTAGCCATAATATGCACCATAAGTGTAAAAAGGCATACTCTCAGTAACTTAAATGTAAAAATGGGAAGTGTAAAACATGTATACCGGGCCTGCCAGCATGGAATAATCAGGGGGCTTTCAAATGGAACGACGCCCCCTACCTGTTTGTTGAATGTGTGCATGACGTGCATCCAGTAGTCCTCAACGGGATCGTAACAGTAGATGGACTTGGTGAGGCCTCCGGACACGTAGATCAGGTTGTTCAGAGACACGGCGGTGATGCATCTCTTTGCGATGGGGATGTTTGCACGCAGCAGCCACGTGTTCGACTCAGGATCGTAACACTGGACCTGAAAGGAAAGGATTACTTTACTTTTTTCTTTACTTGATTCATTCAAACCTTAAGACACACAATCAAATTCTGGGGTTAAACTATAAAACACCAAGGGCCATATTTTCAGTGTGTTTTGTCTTGTAATTCAAAAGGTAAAAAGGCCTGTTAATTTTACAAAACGAGAACCAAAACAATATAATACAAGTTTTCTAAAGCACCCTCAGTGTTTGTTTATCATCTTGTAACATGGATTTTTCTACTTTCAAAAATAGTTCATTAAAGAATGGAGGAAATGCTTTTAAAAGAGAAGACATTTTTGTCAGAAATACATTTGTCTGCTTAGCATTATAAATCTTAGATGCTTTAGGTATGCTTTTTTTTTTAGGGTTCATCTTTCACAATTTGTGTAGATTATTCCGGATTTCAGTGTTTTAACTATTCAAACACAATACCGCTGACAAGATCAATGGCAGCTTCTTCATGCTGAGAGGAACAGATACTGTAGCACAGACTTGGTTTTGGTAACATAATAAGTGTTACATCAGACGCACAACCATTTTAATACATCCCTCCAATGTGTGCAGTTCTTTAAATAAAAGACACGAATCCGGTATTGAATGTAACTGTTGTATTTAATAACAAGAACACGTTTGATGAACTCTGTTGCAGCTCTTGACTTCCTAAATTACTAGTGGCACACGCACTAAACACACTCCTCTGCTGAATGCAAACATACCCCTGTATGCAACAGCACATTCACATCACACTTTTCATGGAGTAAAGTTATGCAGTAAACCTGTAATATATAGTAACAGCAAACTGTTGTAGACTTTTGTGCTTTGTTGTTTTGTCTGTCCAACGTGTTCTAGAGATCATACTGAGATAAAAAAAATATATAATAAAATAAAATGGTGGACAGAAATATATACTTTTTGTAAGTTTACAACTGTCAGATGTGCAAGACGTTGTTGAAAATATGCTTTAGTAATTGAATTTTACGTTACTGCAACGTGCCCATACAAGTTAAACCATTTGGGAACTGCTGTGTTTTATTTCAAGCCTATTTGAAACGTCATTAAAGAAAATAGTAGGTTATGGCAAAGATGCAGCTCTCCTTTCTTGTAAAGGTAAAGTAAACGGTTATGTTTTTTGACGTTTCTGTTGTAGGGGGAGGGGGCTAGTCAGGGATATATTTCCATTCGGTAATAAAAATACTATTAACTAAAAGGCTCAAAACTATAGATTGTACGTGTCCCTTGTTAGTAGCTGCCAGTCTGTTTTTCATTCAACAGTTTCCTTCAGTTTTCTTGACCAGTTTTTGTAGATTCGGTATTCGGCCGAATCTTTTGAGATGGATTCAGTATTGGGCCGAATCCCAAAAAATTCGGTGCATCCCTAAAAACTAGCAAATGAAATATTGCCGAACAAAATGAGCTGTGGTGAAACTGAGCTACGGATCATCTTTCTAACAAAGTACAGCAAATTCCACACTGTCAGCCAACTGCTGAATTCCCAAACTGTCTGCCAAGCTGTTCTATAGCACAGCCACTTGTTAAAGCGATAGCCTCGTGAAATGGGACATTTGTGTTGTGTGCTTTCCCATCACTGCTGTACAAAAGTATGCAAATGTATGCCTGCCTTACCTTCGTTGTCGTTGCTTTACACACTGACTGACAGTGTCTGCATTTCCTACCATTCACCAGGAAAAAAAAGTAATTCAAGATGTCAAGATTGGATCAGGCTGGCTCTAGGATATCCAGTTACTAGTATGCTCCTAGTAAAAGAAAATGTATGTACGGCCTTCTATGGCGAAATAATTGTGGACAAAAGCTTTTTGTAGGGGCTGTTTGTGTCTAGTGGGGTATACAGTATACTACAGTTAGTTATAAGACAAAGCAGTTTCATAGTGGGGTATATAATAAACTAGTTAGTCTAAAGACAAAGCAGGTTTCACAAACAGACAGAAATGCACACTTGTTTCAATGTGTGTAAGGGCCCATTCAAACCAAGGTCTGGTTAATTTGAAAGCAGATAAATGCTCTAAACTACCTGTTCCCTTCAGAGTTAGTTTTAAACTAACCAAACTGAAACCACTGAGTCTGCTTGCAGTATGATTTGAAATGCAAATCTGTTTAGAAACGTGGAAACAAAGCAAAAAAAAAATAGCTCTCTTCCAAGCAAGTTATTTTTCACTGAAGAGTGAAGAAGTGTGATGTAAATTTTGAACTGGGTTACAATGTACGAAATTATAAAAGATCTCTAATGGACAGTTACATATTTTAAATAAATGCCATTATGTTTGTTTTAGTTATTTTTTATATATTTGAATATACAAATGTGAAGTACAAAAGTAAATATAAATAAAAATGATCAGGGCAACATTAAGGTTTGAAATTTAAATAATGGTAGTGAACACCAGACATCACAATCACTAATGCCGTAGCATGCAGGGGAATGAGGGGGAAGCATTCTGGAATGTGACCACTAACTATTCAGGAAGATTTTGTCTTATTTGTATATTTTATTGTGTTTTTGTTTACCAACTAATATCTAATCTTGAGTCACCAAAATAGAACGTGCACGTATCTGTGTAGATGCTGATAAATGCCTTGATAAAGGCCCTTACAGTGCCATTTAGCATTGTAAGGGTAAACATAGATTAGAACACATTGTTCTTGATGAATGAATTCGTCCTTCTCTAGCACGCCATTAACCCGAAGACAATCTCTACTGTAACTGTGTCTACATGTGCAATCTCTGTGTAAAGAAAGTCTTTCCTACCTTCTGTCTGAAATGCCTTTTGCTGGCTTCCATTTACTCACTTAAATGCTTGGTTTAATCTCATCTACACCATTTAGTATTTTATGAAGTTCAAATAAATTCCAGCTTTAGCTTCTGGGATTAGTCTATAATGCCAACTGTTAAGTTTCCAAAAGCGTGATTACCCTGCTTCGTTAGTTAGTATTGTACCCAAAGAAAACTCTGTGACGATATTAAATGAAAATTAAATTAAAAGGCTTTAAAAAAAAAAAAATAATAAAAAAAAAAAAAAAAAAAAAATGCATGGCATCACAATATCAAATACTAGAGTATTGCACAAGGTTCCTGACACTGATCTAGTATGACAGTGCTGTAATTGATTACCATGTGTATAGCAAAACAAAATTCTACCAAATCACTCAAAACATTGATACTAATCAATTACAAGATCTCAAAAGAAGATTTAATTACATTTTTTTCTGAAGCCATTCGATCAAAAAGACACTAAACATATATGACCCTGGCCCTTTGTACAGTGAAAGTATTGTACTGTAAAAGCCTTTAGAGCAGGTGTGTGTATCTAGAGATCAGCTGCTAATGTGGTGTCACGTTATACCTGGGTACAGAGCCAGGCAGATGGTGTTCAGCCTGAAACAGAAGAGAGGTCTGGAATCACACCTGCCTCCCGCCCACTATAATGTCTTGTGATCTTGTGCGTTAGGCAGTTGTGTTGCTTTAGCAGCAGCACTCAGTTAATTTAATCTAATTCCTAAAGTTTCACCAGCTGGTACATTAGCTTCATGTTTGCATCTCAGATTGGATGCAAAACAAGACAGCTCATAAAACTGGCCCAGTGCACCACCCAGAATTAAAAAGAAGAAATATGATCCCCTTTTTTTACATTACCAAGCAAGAAGGGATCATCTATAACCTCTCACTGCTGCATGCAATAGTCAGACTATGCTGATTTAAAGTGATTTCCATTACACGAGAGTAGATGTTAAAACTTCATGCTGATTTGAACTCGGCTCTCGCCAAGATAAGCACCAACTAAGACGTAGCTTTACAGTAAACTAATGTGATCCATATGCGTCTCCATCCATTTACGTTTCCTTCCATATGATGATGTAGATATCCTTCTGTCTGGTGTTAATGGCTGAAGTGTAATGCTGGCTCCAGGGATCAGCTTATTTTGCTTCCCTGGCGCATCAGCACACACAACGGCTGCGATGCTGGCTCCGGGGATCAACCAAAGTGCGGCCTCCCCAGCGCATCAGCATGACAACCGTCTGGATTGAGCTAAGTAGGGTACATCTCTGGGGTTTTCAAGTGGGCACCTTCCATCCTCAGTGTTTCGTCGACTAGCCCACGACACCTCAAGAGGGCTCGACGGTGATTCTGGCGTCCCAGCATCAACCCCCTCCGTCCCCCACTCAACTCAGCCCAGCTTACTTACCTGTCCCCAGCCAGAATCTTTCCGTCTCAACCACAGCCAGTTGCTGCTCCTCTCTGCTGCTTCAGATAAGTTCTTCACTGTGCGACGCAACTCTTGGCCACTGAATCCGACGTCTCTGAGAAACCGGGTTGTAGAGTGTGCCACAAATCCTCGACAACCCACTTCCACTGGGTAAACCCGAACTCTCCATCCTCGCTGTTCCGCTTCAGTGGCTAGTTGAGCATACCGCAGTTTCTTCCTCTCATACGCCTCATCTACAGCGTCCTCCCATGGCACTGTTAACTCTACCAGGTGAACAAGGCGTGCTGATCCAGACCACAAGACAATATCTGGTCGAAGGTTAGTGGTGGCAATCTCAGGTGGAAAAATAAGCCGTTGACCAACATCTGCCAGCATATTCCAGTCTCTAGCAGCTTCCAGTTGTCCTGGGCGAGGATTGGTTTTAACACCTTTTCTTGGTGGTTGCTCTCCTGGGCGGAGGAATGTTGTCTTTTGTGTGTAATGTTTTGATGGAACAGGTGGCAACTTATTGGTCATGTTACGCTTGTCTTCCAATGCTAAGGCCAAACATCGCAGCACCTGGTCATGGCGCCAAGTAAACCGTCCTTGGCTAAGAGCCACCTTACATCCTGTCAAAATGTGCCTTAATGTTGCAGGTGATGAACACAAAGGACATGAGGGATCCTCTCCTACCCAGAGGTTTAGGTTCTGTGGTGATGGGAGAACATCATATGTTGACCTGATGAGGAAACTGATCGTGTGCGTTTCAAGGTGGAAATCCCAACCTCTAAAACTACCCTTGGGGAATGTAAACAAGATGCTCTGGGGGTCCCCAGAAAATGTTGTTAAACACATACTTAATGTACAGAAAGTGTTTTTCTTTCACAGCTGTGGTGAAAGACAGGCCTTGTGAAACTAAATTAGAGATGATACACATTAAACTTTTATTTTCACTGCAGTACAGTTTTTTGTTTTCCGTTGTGTGCCCAAATATTTTACCCCAGTGTTTCTCCCAAATTTTCTTCCTTCACTGCAGCAACTTCCCACATGCTGCAAATCTATTTATTCCTTCAAAATATTATTAAATAACTTAGGAGTTAAGTTTTGGGAATAGTAAACTCTATAGAGCTATTTAAAACACGGACCTTTAAAAAAACAGCCTTCCGAACAAAGTAAAAAAACATATGAGACACTTCACTTTGAAGCCCTTGCCAAGAGTTATCTGCTCAAAGGATTCCAACAGGACAAGGCCGGGTTGTAATACAACACAAGATAGTTAACATTTTCCTTGTTATTTCCCCACTATCAAATAAATGTGTTCCTGGGCAGTGTGAAGCTGTGCACTGACCTTGTCGGAGCAGGTGTTGTCATCTGGCCCTCCTCCAATCACAAAGAGCTTGTTGGCACAGCTGGCCACAGCAGGGGAGCTGACTGCCTCTTTCATGGGTGCAACTTCGGTCCAGCGGTTCGAGAAGGAATCGTAGCACTCCACGCTGCTCAGACGATTCTGCCCGTCGTAGCCCCCGACCGCATACACCTGCAAGCAGACAGCACACACACAGTCAGCATGCTCCCTTCTTTGGAATCATATCTCCCATTAGAAATCATGTAGAATAGCTGGATCATACTTCAGTCTTCCACCACTGGAAGAAGGTTGTGTGACGTGACCAGTTAGATTTGAGAAAAACTCCCTTGGCGCAACAGTCACACTTTTGAACTTCACCCTTAAGAACTCAAACACAGTTCGCTATAAATATTTCACTTGTGTAAGAAAAGCCTATAAGCATAGACCTCAGAATGACTATTTTCATTTTAACCAAATTATTATCTTTCACTTACAGTAAAGCTCAAATGCATGCTTCTGTTATGCACTAGATAAGGTATGGTATATATGTAGTCGTCATGAGATTACAGATGGTCTAGGGGTGTTAACAGTATGGTATAAACAGCTGTACTGGGACCAAAACAGATTTTGTTTTCTGCTTTTTCATAAACATTCTCGCGCAGACAATTACAAACAGCATACTTGAGCGATAACTACAGGACACATTGAGTGTACATGGATATAACCTGATATTAAACTGGAGTCAACATGTTTATACTATTGAGGGGAACGCTTGCCTCCAAGTACACACTGGATGCAGTGACCGATAATCAATTTGTGAGGAAGGTATCAATGCTGTTCACTGAGTTCAAGCTGAATATACAGAAGAAATTTAAAATAAAAGCAGAAACAAAATGGCCTGTTTAATTAACGCTAGACCAGTGTCTCAGAGGATGGAAACTTTAATACAAGTTCCCAGGGCACTGCTAAGATTTCAAATAGAAGCAGACACACAGACTGTTCCTATAAACATACACCAACCAAGCTTATAGGGCTGCTGACTTGTTTTATGATGAGCTGAAATGTATCAGTTTGGTTGTTTGTTTTCCCTGCATGTTTCTGTGAATAATAGGAAACGTCCTGCAGGCTTGTCAGTATAACAGGTGTAGCTGGTTACCTGGGAATGGTTACAGAACAGTCATAAGTGTTACACAGCCAGCTTAACAATAGCATCCTAAACGTGTCCACCGGAATCAATAATTTAATTGGGCAGTACATACAGTAGCTAACATGTTCTTTCAACTACTTCTCTTTGTGATTCCCGAGGCTCTTAACTCAAGTGTATCATGTTACTGTTTTCAAATGGAATCTGCATTCACAACACACAGTGCTTTGTATTTCAGGGTGCGATTTGCGCTTCCGGCACAGTGTAATTTAAAACAGCTTTTCACTATCAACTTAACCTTCATAGTATCTTCCTGTCACTGAAATGTAATTGAATTAATGCTGAATGTATATAAAGTAAAACTATTTATTACTAATACTTTCTAGTCTACACATTAATATCTTACTATAACAGCAAGTATGTCAGTAACATACACCCCCTGCCACTGTTGTAAATTCAAAATTCAAGCCACAGTAAGATGAATACGTTGATGACCATGACATATATAATACGCACAGAACAAGAAATGGAAACAACAGCTGATTAAGTGATATTTAAGAACTAGATACCAGTAGGTAAGTGAATGGGGAGTTAATATCATGGTAAAGTATATTAAATCACTGATTTACTTCTTGTGTTCTCAAGATAGATGTAAAAATGTAAGTGTGATATACAGATGGGCAGATATACAGACACCACCACCATATATTGCTCTAACCCCCAATAATGTATGCAAAATAATGTTAATACTGATAATTGAATAAGCGTTATTTCCAAATAAATGCAAAATGTAAAGTGTGACATGTATCAAGAACACAGCGGCGTAGGAGGCTCATCTGTCTGGTGGTTTCAGCTCAGTCTTCGGGAGGGTTCACATCAGTTTTTGCTTGACCGAATGGCAGGGGTGTTCATGTCTGGTGAGCTTGCAAAGCTGTGAGGGGTTTTCATGGTGTCTGTGCCGGTTAACAACTGAATCCCAGCGCCACAGTCCTTTGCCTTGAGCTTGAAATTCACTAGTTCTAAGCTCAATGTAACTTTTCTAGACAGTGACCATTTGAAGAGCCCGATACTTTTTATTTGACTCAATGAGAATGAACTGGTTAATCTGCACCCTTTGCACATGTATTTTTGTTGCAGCTCTTAACCAGATCCAGTTATTCTGCTTTCCGTTACTCAGTTTAAATTAAACTAGGGCAGTCCTCAGCTCTTTATAAACATCTCCAACAGTCTCAACATTTTTAGAGGATGCCTGTTTGAATGTCTTCTTTGTATATATAGTGCATCGTTTTCACAGAGAGGACTGTGTTTTATGTTCTGTTCAAAAGGCTTGAATGCTAGAGAAAGTACCTTACTGGCAAACTGCCCTGATTTCAAGGTTTGGGATGAAGATGGGCTCCTAATTTAACCGCATGGTTGTCTTTATTAATGTCAACAGTCTCTCAGTTATCATGCAACACATTCAAGACTTGACAATGGGGAACAGCTGCAGAGACTCAACGCAGTGTCATGGTTTGCAGTATCACACACAGTCTTTGGTAAAGAAAACAAAGCGTTCACAGATAAAGTTCACGATCCGTTGCAAACACAGAAGTGAACTGAACTGAACTGAACAAGGTATTCCAAAGCAGTAAACATGTGGAAGATCTGGCAGCAAGTAGCCTGGTAAAACAGGAAATACACTGTTCTCAGGAAGTAATGTAAACCCCCATAGTTAACCCTTAACACAAATTTATATATATATATATTATATAATCATGTCTACATTTCTGTTTAAACGTTTACAGCTGTTTGGCCCTAACTGATAATCAGTACTGTGAAGAAAGATACTAGTTTAAAGTGATGGTTAGAACACTTAAAAAAAAAACTGAGAAGATATACTAACATAAACTAAAATCCAATGACAAACGTTACGACTCGTCTTTTTCAGTGTTTTCAACTGAGAAAAAACATGTACAACTGTATGTTTGTGTGATTTTTCACAAGTCAAGTCCAGTCTAAACTTACACTTGTAATAACTTTCAGATTAATTAAATGATAAAGGATTATTCACAAAACATTGACATTGAAGTGGTAATGGCATTCCCAGAAACCTTGCTCGAGGAAGACATACATTTTAAAATTCCTTCGAGAGCCACATCCTTCTTTGGAAACCCTTTCCTCCTCCCCCAAGAATGTACTCTCCCCCCATCCCACCATACTGCTCTGCATAAACAAATTCACATACACATACACACACACAGACCTCCTGTACTTATCAGGAATGAATACTGAACGAAACCATCTGTTTCTAAAGATAAACTCCTGGAGACATCGCCCGAAGGTAGATTCATTTACTTTGTGTTCGTACAAAAGAAAGTCATACACAAATGTACAACTTTCAGCTGCTGGTTCTATACTGGGTAGATCGAGCTCTAGTATGGATATTTTGATCCTAAACCAAGATCAATCAAAGTATTGATCTGACTGAATCTCAAATCAATACCCGATTATTCCTATTCCATACACACACCACCATTGTGTGAAGAAGTGTCTCCGACCTTCTATCCCAAGTCTATCTCCACTTCATTTCTAACTGGGTACTCTGGCCCTGGTTTCTGTGCAGAGTTTACAGTATTGGATGGGGTTAACATTCAGTGTGTTTATATGGAAGTAATATACCACTAGTATTCAGAATACTGATTAATCTGAATATATATTCCGCCATGTAAACAGCATGATCGGAATATGAAGTGGAATATTCCACCTCTGCATATTGGGAATATTGGAGGTGGCATGTTCCACTAGTATACACATACACACTCTTCAAAAAAAGAAATGCATAGATGTTTTGAATGTACTTCTGGGAGTAGTCCTGTGTCCCATCTACAGAAGGCAGGTATCCGAGCAGGAAGGCCAGTTAGGGGAGTGATTTTTATGCCGTAAGATCGTTTAAAAATACCACATCCCTGGTTAACAAAAGAGAGTTTGGGGTACCTGATGGCCAGGGTTGAACACCATTGCTTTTTATTTATTTATTGATGTTAATATGTATTTGGATCTTCTACAGTTGGATCATTATTTCAAACTCCCCTGCATGCTTCCTGAATTAGCAGTGCCCAGATTTTACCCCAGCAGTATTAATATACAGAGCAGATTTTAAATGCAATGCCAATGAGTGTGTGTGGCGGAGTGTCCCGCCCCTATATATTTATTTATTATTATTTATATTATTGTTTGCGGCGCGTCGCATATTTCTTATTGTTTTTATATTTAAAAACTTTGTGAGGATGCGTGGCTGATCAGCTACTGATTATTTAACTAGCTGACAGTCACGCATCCTTACTAAACGCGTGCAGACTGTGGCCGAGGGGTAATAAAATAATTAACAGCTAGTTAACCCCTCGGCCAGAGTATAAGAACCTGCAGCTGTCCATGCTGCGAGAAGATTGTAGAGAGGAGAGTACGGGGAGCGGAGAGAGCGAGGAGAATAAAACAATTGCTATATTTAGATATACTTGTTTCTGTTTATTTGTTTGGCCAACGTGCCCTTTGGTTTCTGTTTTGTTGTTTTGTTCAAATCGCTTGTTTTGTTTATTAATAAATACGCTGACCGCAGTAGCATCCAGCTTCACCAGCCCATTATTTTGTTTCTGGTATTTCCTGTTCCGTGACGTCACCACACCTCACCACTGCAAGCCATCCTGCCACATATGGTGTCCTGCGTGGGACAAACAACTCCTCCAGGAGCCGGACCAGGAAAGAAAAGGTCTTTTTTTTTTTGTTCGTTTTTTTCGAATAAGTGTTTTTGTGTTTGGAGAAAAAAAAAAAAAAATGGATAAAGTGGATGCCTACATGGAGAGGTGGCATGAGCATCAGAGGGAGTTGAAGGAAGGAGTGCCCATATGAAGACCCCCTCTTTGTGTAGGCCTTTGATCGAGGTGAGGTGGAGACTGCGGAGGAGTGGATCCACCTGAAGGCCATACCATTGCCGCAGGTGGATCAGGAAACCTGCCTCACCTCCCTCAAAGGGGAAGAGTGGTGCTTTGCCGTCGGCAAGGTCGGGCACAAAGCACCCGACCAACCCCCTCCATGGCTCGAGGTGGAACTGCTGGTCCCAAAGAAGGGAAGGAGGGGGCGGTGCCAAGAAGGCGAAGAAACAGGCTACAGCGCCCAGAAGGGGGAGCGCGAGCATCCAGCGCCCAGAAGGGGGGAGCACGAGCATCCAGCGCCCAGAAGGGGGGAGCCCGTGCATCCAGCGCCCAGAGGGGGGGAGCCCGTGCATCCAGCGCCCAGAGGGGGGGAGCCCGTGCATCCAGCGCCCAGAGGGGGGGAGCCCGTGCATCCAGCGCCCAGAGGGAGTGAGCCCGTGCATCCAGCGCCCGGAAGGGGGGAGCCCGTGCATCCCACGCCCATGAAGGTAGAGCCCGAACGTCAAGAGCCCAAGAGAGGGAAGCTCAAGAGTGGATGCTGGGATGGCTACCTTCGCCTGGTTGAGGCCTCAAGTTGGTGCCCTTCCTGCGGGAAGGGGGGGTCACTCCGTTGTCAACTGCCCCCGCCCTGGAGAGGAGGAGGAGGGATGACTGAAGGGCAGCTGGGAAGCATACCTCAGCGCACTTGAGGCCATGAACAGGTGCACTGCCTGTGGGGAGTGGGGCCACTTTGTGGTCAACTGCCCCATTCTCCAGGAAGAGGAGGAGAAGGAGAAGCACCGGTTCCCTGCAACAGGAGGAGACTACACGCTGTCCCCACCTCCACCACTTCCACCAGCAGGAGCAGAGCAGCAGGAGCTGCCTCTGTCTCTGCCACTTCCACCAGCAGGAGCAGAGCAGCGGGAGCTACCTCTGCCTTCGCCACTTCCACCACCAGGAGCAGAGCAGCGGGAGCTGCCTCTGCCTCCACCACCTCCACCACCAGGAGCAGAGCAGCAGGAGCTGCCTCTGTCTCTGCCACCTCCATCTCCACCTCCACCAGCATAGGGTGAATACCTGCTGGTTCCCTCTCCACTTCCACCAGCAGAGGGTGAATGCCTGCTGGTTCTGCCTCAACCGCCATGGGAGAACAGCTTGCCGCTCCCAGCTCCACCAGCAGAGGGTGAATGCCTGCTGGTTCCGTCTCAAGCGCCGTGGGAGGACAGCTTACCGCTCCCAGCTCCACCAGCAGAGGGTGAATGCCTGCTGGTTCTGCCTCAACCGCCGTGGGAGGATTGCTTGCCCCTCCCACTTCCACCAGCAGAGGGTGAATACCTGCTGGTTCCACATCCACCATCATGGGAAGGACTGCTCCTGCCCTGCCTCGCATCGCCCAAGGATGCCTACCTCGCACTGCCCAAGGATGCCTGCTTCGCACTGCCCGGGGCTGCCTGTTGCTCCGCATCGCCCGGGGCTGCCTGTTGCTTCGCATCGCCCGGGGCTGCCTGTTGCTTCGCATCGCCCGGGGCTGCCTGTTGCTTCGCATCGCCCGGGGCTGCCTGTTGCTCCGCATCGCCTGGAGAGCCACCAGGGTACGAGGGAGAAGTGGAGCTCCCGCTGCCGCTTCCATGGCCAGGGGCTCCTCTCCCGAGTTCGCTCCCGGAGGGTCCGCTGCTGCTGCTGCCGTCGCCTCCCAAGGGTCCGCTGCTGCTGCCGTCGCCTCCCGAGGGTCCGCTGCCGTCGCCTGCCGAGGGTCCGTAGCTGCTGCCGTCGCCTCCCGAGGGTCCTGTTTTGCCTGGGGTCGCTACCAGTCCTGCCATGCGGCAGGAAATACTGTGGCTGGAGCCCCATGAAGGGCAGCTGCCGGCCACGAAGAAGGGGGAGGAGGTCAGGATACCAGCTCCCCCCAAAGCAATTTCGCTGCAGAAGAAAGGGTGGCCGGAGCCCCACGGAGGGGAGCTGCCAGCCATGAAGAAGGGGGGGAGGTCAGGAGACCAGCTCCCCCCGCAGCAATTTCGCTGCAGGAGAAAGGGTGGCCGGAGCCCCACGGAGGGGAGCTGCCGGCCATGAAGAAGTGGGGGCAGGTCTGGAGACCACCCCCAAAATTTCCTTGGCCGGAGGAGCCGGCCTGTGCGTGGTCCACCGGGACGCTACAGTTGTTTGGGTAGGAGGAGGACATCCCACCATGGCCACCACCTTTGGCCCGTTGCTGCCCCTGTTCCTGGGCCGGGACTTTGGGGACTAAGGGGGGAGGTGGCCGAAAAGGCCATGTGTGCTGCGCACAAGGGGGGGCATGTGTGGCGGAGTGTCCCGCCCCTAGATATTTATTATTATTTATATTATTGTTTGCAGCGCGGATAACAACGCCGAGTATTTCTTATTGTTTTTATTTAAAAACCTTGTGAGGATGCGTGGCTGATCAGCTACTGATTATTTAACTAGCTGACAGTCACGCATCCTTACTAAACGCGTGCAGACTGTGGCCGAGGGGTAATAAGATAATTAACAGCTATTTAACCCCTCGGCCAGAGTATAAGAACCTGTAGCTGTCCGTGCTGTGAGAAGAGTGTAGAGAGGAGAGTACGGGGAGCGGAGAGAGCGAGGAGAATAAAACAAACAATTGCTATATTTAGATATACTTGTTTCTGTTTATTTGTTTGGCCAACATGCCCTTTGGTTTCTGTTTTGTTGTTTTGTTCAAATCGTTTGTTTTGTTTATTAATAAATACGCTGACCACAGTAGCGTTCAGCTTCACCAGCCCATTATTTTGTTTCTAGTATTTCCTGTTCCGTGACGTCACCACACCTCACCACTGCAAGCCATCCTGCCACAGTGTGCCATTGATTACTGTAGACTCCAGAACTGCTGAACAGCTGACCAATGCCCACAGGAAAACTGCGTACAAGACACTGAATCGATTTACATGACGCAGTCAGTTTAGTACGTAATCACAGAACAGTGTTCGTTGAAGTGTTGCTGTTACTTTTGTATTTGTGTCTTGATTTATTTAGCTTTTCCATTCAGCCTGTACAGACTTCTGACTCCATGTACAAGTTGATTACGTTATATTCAATTATTTGTCCAGCTTTTTTCATGAGTATCCATTTGGTTCCATTCCACACAGCTGACTTACAACCCAGGTTATGTCAACAATAACTATCAAAGAAATGATGGATACAGGTAAAAAGGGGATACAGCACAACAGACAATACTGGTAAATACAGGTAAGTTTGTCCACACAAAATATTACTCTGTTGTAAATATAATTATTAGTAGTACATAGATATATAACATAATACATGTTGTTCTGTGCACAGTACAACATGTAAAAAGCCTATAATTTACATTACTAAGCTGATCATATTAACATCAGCTTTTTGAAAACCTAGCTGTGCTACAAGGATGAAAGGCAACAGACACCCCAGCTGTAATGGAAAAAGACAGCAGCCTGTTACAATTCATGCTGCAACATGAACTTCATTTGTACAAAGGAAACATCTTTAATTCTGTACACTAAAATGTAACTGCTTCAAAGCCCAAACCTTACTGTTCATGAAAAGAAGATTGTAACTTAATTGCATAAAAGCCAGGCTGTATCCCACAGCTGGACATAAACTACACAGGAAGGTTTTAGTCATTTATAGTGTAAACAAAAGCTGCTCACATCTGGCAAGTTACCATTAGGGGTGGGGAAAGAGTTTCATAATAACAGGTTGATTACTTGGAAATGTTATTGATGCACTCACCCTTCCAATGAGATAGTAAACAGTCCTAGAGACTGTGTGGTCCAGTGGTTAAAGAAAGTGGCTTGTAACCAAGAGCTCCCCGGTTCAAATCCCACCTCAGCCACTGACTCATTGTGTGACCCTGAGCAAGTCACTTAACCTCCTTGTGCTCCGTCTTTTGGGTGAGACGTAATTGTAAGTGACTCTGTAGCTGATGCATAGTTCACACACCCTAGTCTCTGTAAGTCACCTTGGATAAAGGCATCTGCTAAGTAAACTAATAATAATAATAATAATGATATGGACATTTCAAATCATGAGGCCACACCCAGCCAATCAAAACACCTCCTTTTAGAACTTCAAGTATCTTATTTTAGAGTCATGCACTGTAGACTACCAACTCATGAATTACATGGATAACAACATTCAATATGTATTGTGTTCTTATTTCTTTATTAAACAATGATTTATAACAAGTTAATATGTACAGTTATGGTATCTTATGGTATAAGAATTTCCTCTTGCCCACATAAAGTGTTCACAAAAAGACACTCTTACCATAAGTAAGAGAGACAGGCTCAACTATAAGTATTATATTAGTGACCCCATTACCCTCAAGAGGAGCTTGAGTCACCATGGCTTAATCCCAGTACAGACCAAGTGGCCTTACTCATACCCCTCTGCCCGCTTTAAATAAAAATGATGACTATTATAAGTATATAATAGCCACTTTAATGCATGGCTAATTCTCTAACTTCAGTTCCACTGTAAACAAGTCCTGAACAACACTGTTAACAAGATCAACATTCTAAAAAAACTAAAGAGAGAATCCTGTTGAACAAACCAGATATTTTCATTAATATTTTTGCGACAAGTTATTTTATGTGAGAAGTGCCCCCCCTATCCATCTCAACCCTTCATTAAGGCTTCAGGAGAGTCTTTTTTGGAGTGAGCTCATACAGCAGCAGCTGTGTTTTGAAAGCATTTCAAAGACTTAAAAAACGTTTCAAACCAGCTGTTACACAGTTATCACAAACAGGAATGCCAAGAGAGCTGTAATCTGGGGACAGACCAGAACTTGTATATTACTGACAAAAAATGTTGCCCAATATATGAAAATTACCAACACCAAAAACATTCTAAATAAAGAACATAAGAAGATATATGACTGAGAGACCTATTGTCCGGTTCCTAGTAGCTGACTGAACTCAGAACTTTGTCAAGTTGGGTCAACAACATGACTAGGTAGCCCACTCCATACCCTCACCCCTCTCTGCTTTTCCAACTGTCCCTGAGTATCACCCCCCAATGTCTATCAAACACGATAACTTCCCACGACATTTTATATAAAATAAAATCTGAAAACAATGGGCCTTAATTATAATGAAATAAAAAAAAAACTGCTTAAAAATAAGCAAATTCACTAAAAACTCTAAACTGAAACAGTATTATTCTTTACCTTTCCCAGGAGGACAGCCATCTTATGACGCCATCTGCCTTTGTTTAAGGAGGCCACCCTGATCCACATGTTAAGCTGCGAGTTATACATCCAAACATCCCGGCCGTTAATCCGTCCACCTTAAAAAGAAAAGCACAGGGTGAGCCAATAGAAGATTTTTTTCCCCACAGACAGTATAAACACTTCCTATTTCAGCAGCCTTAAATAAATACCAACAGTTTAGCCTTACTGCTAAAGGAGTCATCAGTGCGATTACACACTGGAAAAACATAAATACCTAAACCGTCTTAAAGACGACTTATTTCGGCAAATAGGAGGACTGTAGGCTTAAAACATGCCAAGTTCAAGAAAGATCTGTGTGATGACTTCAATGGCTCCCTCCCCACATCTCACATCTGTCCTATTTATTTATGGATAGCAAGCAAGAATTACAAATTTATAGAGAGAGAGAGAGAGAGAGAGAGAGAGAGAGAGAGAGAGAGAGAGAGAGAGAGAGAGAGAGAGAGAGAGAGAGAGAGAGAGAGAGAGAGAGAGAGAGAGAGAGAGAGAGAGAGAGAGAGAGAGAAACAAAAAAATAGCAGACTGGAAAAAATAAACATAACTCTTAGAAATATTCCTAACATTCCCTTTGGGAGTTCATTAAATATGCCTGGGAAACTGTACAGACATAAAGGAAACGGACAGTTTATCGACCAATGGCTGGGTTTACCCTGGTTAACAATCCACTAAATGACATGAGGAAATCCATGCATTTAAAGCTAAAATGGTCAATTGATACTTAACAGAAAAGTTTCATTTATCATATGCAAATTTTTCAACTCCTATGCAAAGATTATGGAACCAATAACTGTAGCATTCCTCTTTTACTATCCCTGCAGAGTTCACACAGTACACCCATACACACACTACCTTTCACTAACGGCAAACATTCAAATTTGGGGCAGATTCATGTGATTAGTTAAAATCTTGCTGCAGCCAAGATCTCAATAGGTTCAACCCTCCTCTTTGGGAGCACCTGTATTTAAACATTTCTTTTGTCCTTTAAAAAAAAAAAATTCAATGTAGTTCAATGAGTGACTTATATTGCATTCATTCCTTTTGAAAAGCCATCTAGCTTAGGTTTGACCTGTCCTGTTCGTTTCCTCCTTCTTTGTCTCGGTTATCAATAAGTTGATTTATCTTCCAATATCCTGACCACTGGTTGTGAGCAGGGCTCAATGATGTTAGATGAGCTTGATAAAAACCAGAGAGAGAGACTCTATACTCACACACACACACACACACACATATATATATATTGTAAAATAGCGGGTTATGAGAAACAGCAGGGAGGGGGTTAAAACCTCCCTGCGAGAGAATGTTCCTTTGTTTGTTTGTGTTGCTTTATTGTTTTGTTAATTGTTTAATTGTTTTATTGTTAATTGTCTTCCGCACCTGGGCGTTATTAGAAATTAAGCCCAGGTGCGGGAGTTTAAAAGGAGAGCAAGCAGTCTGCTCGGGGCTGCTGAGTGGAAGGAGGCAGTAGGTGCGCTGTCTCCGAGTAGCCAAAGGAAGAGAAGAAAGTAAGTGCTGTTTAAACCAGTGTGTTTGTGAAGACGGGTAAACAGCTTAGCTGTCCCGCGTTAGTCAGGGTGTTTCCTGAAAGTCGAGTTAGTGCTCCAGAAGAGCTAGGTGTTATTTTGATTTTGTGTATTTTGTTTGTTTCCTGTTTATTAAAAAATTGCGCAAACGCGCTTAAAAAAATCCATTTCTGTGTGCCGGGTCGATTCTTAAAGGGGCAATGAACCCAAGCGAGTGGGTGAGTTCTTTTACATTTGGTGGCAGCGATTGTGGGCGCCCCTGGAGACCCAAATGGATTTTAGAGAATTAATTGAGATGTTCAATAAAAACACCGCTGCTCAGGTGGAGCAGATTAAGAAGATGGAGAGGCAGAGACAGGAGCTGGGCGGGGCCCCGTTGATAATACAAGAGCGGGAGCCAACGGAACTGGAGCGGCTGCTACAAAAGGTGGAGCTACCGTCCCGAGAGCCAGAGGGGGAGGAGCTGCCGCTGCCAGAGCCCAGAGGGGAGGAGCTGCCGCTGCCAGAGCCCAGAGGGGAGGAGCTGCCGCTGCCAGAGCCCAGAGGGGAGCAGCTGCCGCTGCCAGAGCCCAGAGGGGAGGAGCTGCCGCTGCCAGAGCCCAGAGGGGAGGAGCTGCCGCTGCCAGAGCCCAGAGGGGAGGAGCTGCCGCTGCCAGAGCCCAGAGGGGAGGAGCTGCCGCTGCCAGAGCCCAGAGGGGAGGAGCTGCCGCTTCCGGAGCCTAGGGAGGAGGTGACGAGCGTACCTCCACCACAGCCCCGACCACCACCCCTACGGTCCAGTCCGGTGTCGCTGCGTCCAGTCCCTCACCCCTTGCTCCTGGACACCCTGTCGGTTAGCCTGGACCTCCCTTCACTTGACCTGGAGCCCAGGAGTCGGCAGGATCGGGCACAGTTCTCCACCTGGTCCCCTGCTCCGCTCCTCCCGGACATTAAGACGTCGCTGTGCTGCTCCCAGACGTCGCGTACGCTTCCCCTGGCCGCTACTTCGCTCCCCCTTGCTGACCGGACGTCGCTGCACTGGGTCCCAGCTGCAGACCTCTGCCCGCTACTGCAGCCTCCAGTGCCCCGGTTGTCGTGCCGGTCGCCCCTGACAAACCGGTGGGGTCCCTCGTCGCCGGTGCGCGGTCCCTACCTGGCTGACCCAGGACGTGGACCGATCCACCCTCAAGTTCGCCCGTGGAGGAGGGCGAAAATTGACATTTATGGACTCGAGGGTGGGTGGTTGTGTTTTAGGGGAGGAGGTGGCCGTCTCATGGCCGGTGTCTTGGAAAGACAAGGGGGGGGATATGTAAAATAGCGGGTTATGAGAAACAGCAGGGAGGGGGTTAAAACCTCCCTGCGAGAGAATGTTCCTTTGTTTGTTTGTGTTGCTTTATTGTTTTGTTAATTGTTTAATTGTTTTATTGTTAATTGTCTTCCGCACCTGGGCGTTATTAGAAATTAAGCCCAGGTGCGGGAGTTTAAAAGGAGAACAAGCAGTCTACTCGGGGCTGCTGAGTGGAAGGAGGCAGTAGGTGCGCTGTCTCCGAGTAGCCAAAGGAAGAGAAGAAAGTAAGTGCTGTTTAAACCAGTGTGTTTGTGAAGACGGGTAAACAGCTTAGCTGTCCCGCGTTAGTCAGGGTGTTTCCTGAAAGTCGAGTTAGTGCTCCAGAAGAGCTAGGTGTTATTTTGATTTTGTGTATTTTGTTTGTTTCCTGTTTATTAAATTGCGCAAACGCGCTTAAAAAAATCAATTTCTGTGTGCCGGGTCGATTCTTAAAGGGGCAACGAACCCAAGCGAGTGGGTGAGTTCTTTTACAATATATATATATATATATATATATATATATATATATATATATATATATATAACCGGTAAGATGTAACTATTTTATTATCTATCGCCCTTTCAAAATATGATCTTACCTCTTATCTGCATATGAACTCTTGTTTTCTAGCCTTTCTTTTCAATTTGACTCAAAACCATTTTTCCTGACACCATCACATCAGGTAATTGTACCACATGAATCTAACACGTGTGTTATTGGTTACTGCCACATCCCCCATGACATAAATACCATAATTCATATTTTTCCATGACATATCATCTATTTAGTCAACCAGAACAAAACACTTTAGATTAGAGGGCAAATATATTTTGGACCTGGACCAATGGAGATTAAACTCCATAGATAGCAAATGATATCCACACAATGGGGAAAGAACTGAGAAACACTGACGTTAGTTAAATAGGGCCTACCTAACAGAATAGTCAATAAATTAATGATGACATACTGAGGCTACAACTGAACTCTCGATCTTCAAGGGTAAAGTATTTGGCATTTAGAAGTCCTGGTTAACAAGAGCCCAGGGTAAACTGTAAGTGTTTAATTTAGTAATTAGTGAAGCTCAACACTCCAACCAGTGTTACCAGTATGGGAAGCAACAGGTACAAATAAATAGAATTCATGCAAGGGAGGAATACAATGGTTGATTTGTGAGCACTTCTCATCTACATTAAAACGTGTACTAAATGCATGTAGTGTCTCCTCATTCTTCACACACAGGTTCATTCTTCAATAGAAACAGTCCTTTAGCTACAGTGTACACCTGCCTTGGCTCACTTTCTGATATTTAAAAAGGAACTATATAATTTATTTATTTAGTTAAACAGGAGATTTACCCGTTGAGACTGAGGCCTTGTTTACTAGGGGTCCCGGAAAAGAGGAATTACAAAAGCTGTCCTATGTATTAGGAAAGTCCCTAAATGAAACTCGCCATCAAATTCAATGCATGTCCTTGTGGTCTGGTAAGCCCGGAGTATATCCTCCAGGTTGACATAGCTTTGTTCACATGTGTGTAATGTGTGAGCGCTAAAGCATTTCCCACAGCTCATGAGATATTAATAAAGTCTGTGGGCACGGCTGACAATGGCAGCATTTCTGTGATGAGACCAGTATCAAAACCAGGGGTGCGCACCTGTAACTTCATCCCCCCGAAACAGTGAGTTTGTTAATCATGTCTAACCTTTAAGTACATCTGGTACACCACAGTGTAACCATTAGTGCTCTGCCCCCAGTGGATGTCAGAAATACATTTGTTCTGTGTGTCCATCTTACATCCGCTGGTGGTTGCAGAGGGGAGTTTGTTATCGGTAAATGGTAACATGATATTCTAGAGTCAAAGTTGCCACTTGGAAAGAAATTAATAAGGCTTTTCAACCACAAACGCCTGGATTACTTACATACTGAAGTCTGTTCTGTCTATATATAGACATGCTGTACGCAAATGTCTGATGAGGTGAACAATCCATTAAACTGTCAAATAACTGAGAACCAGCCAGGTTCATTTTGACTTGGGTCCAGCAGACCGGAAGGCAATGAACAGTACAGGGTGGGCTCATAAGATTATTGATGATTTTTTTGATTCGGAATGGTTCGGTTAGGCGGCACACTTGTTTCAACACAAATAATGTGTCCAGATAATCTTCTTTGATAATCCGATTACCCAGAATGCGCTCAGGGATGCCCCTAGCAAAATTAGGCATGCGATGATTTGCACACTGTATCAAGGACGCTATTGTAATCCTCTTTTTTTCCTTGAATTCTATTGTGGCATGTATCAGATAGAAAGCTGAAACATACAGCATGTTAATACAGTGACTCAGGAAATCTTGTTATAAAACAGTGGAGCCGACAAGCCCCGGCACAAATTAAGCACTGCATGCATGCCCCTTACCTACCTATGCTATAGTGAAGTGGCATGTTGACTTTGAAACCACACCCACTATAGCGCTTCAGTGGCAGTATAGCCTTTCACACAGGCAGTTATGACAGTTCAGTGCCGTCTCTGAACCACCTTGCAAGGTGGTTCAGAGACGGCATAAAATATGACGGTTCTGTGGCAGTATAGGCAATTCACACAGACCTATAAGCCTCTTAAATGGTGGTTCTGAACCATCATAACTCCTCTGTGTGAAAGCACCTCTAGAGAAATCACAGAATACAGCTGTATATGACCATAATACAGTATAGCAGGTCTGCCACCTTAGGCCAAAGTGGTGTCGTTAGATTTTCCCAAAAGAGTTTCCACAACACTGAAAAAACTAAGTTGGCCTCCTACGGTTCATGGGTGTGCTTAGTAAGACCCAGAGTTCAACTGTATTTACAAAACATATTTCACATTGTCTGCTGCCTTGCTATGTTCAAAAATAGCCAAGACATGAAGGTGTGTTATAAAGATTTATTATGCAGCAGATAATTAGAGGTTGAGTCAGCTGGGAGGTTTCTGCTCTTAAAGTTTACATTGGTTTACATAATGAAATGCAAAGCAAGCTTTTGTCTGTAAAAAACAGTGAGGGAATAGATTTGAATTAAGAGAAAACTTTATTTATATTTCTGCTGGAGAACATTCAGAAATATTATTTTCAAGCTCTCTGTGTGCCTCTCTTCCTCTCTCCTGTGTGCCTAAGAGCAATGTTTACTCTTTGGGAGCTAGCAGAATGAACCTGGCTCACGTGGTTATCTTGCAAAACAAGACTGACTGAGAAAGTGAAAACAGCTGCCAGAAGACTAAGGCTACAAGTGTGTTTTTATCTCGTTTGCTTCTTAGTATTTTTTTTACCATGAAATTAGGATAAGCTTATAATATGGTCAGGTGATGTAAGAGTGAAAAAAACAGTCATGCAGAAGATTTGGCCAAGGGTATTTTGTTTGTCTCAGTGGGGTCATCAAGTTTGTGTAAAATACCAATCGCACCCCAGGCTTTTCAGGGTTTCTGTCTTGACTTTGGCCTTTTCAGATGGGACAGATGTCCATACACCCTCCCCATTAGCTATGGCAACAAGAGGCCAACCCGTATTCATAGGGAGTCTCCTCTGTGAATCATTTCATCTTGTAAAAAAAAAAAAAAAAAAATCCTTCTCGGCATCAAGGAAACTATTTGTAGATGACATCAGCAATTGCTATTTGTAGTGCCATTTACAGCAAACGATGCAGTGGCATTTCAAATCATAATATTATGAAGCAGGTAGGGCCAGCTGAGTTGAAGGGCCACAGCATCATGTGGTTTCTTCGAAATCAGTACGTGTGTAAAAGGAGCATGCAACTAGGATTCCACAGGCTCATAAAGCATCTGATGGAATCAAATGCTGAGAAAAATTATTAACCCTTTACTGCCCAGGGTATGTTCCCATACCTATTTTAATGCCCGTTTTCTCAATATATTGGACACTTGGAGCAACAGAATAACACAGAGGCATGTCAGCTCAGTAAGGGTGTGGTGCTCCAGGCGTCGCCTAATGTCAGATTTACTATTTCAGCTCTAAAGCATTTGTTTAGGAAAGTTGTTACCATGTTAAAAGCTCAGATCGCTCAGTAACATGAGAAAGCTGATCAAAAAGGACTACTGCACATCCATTGAATCCCCATGTGAACATGTGTGACATACAGACAGCCGGACAGGTGCCTCCATATACACATACCCCCAGATTCTGATACTCCTCAAAACTAAAGAATGTCCTTTTCAAGTTTTGTCATTGAATAAGCAGTTCTTTAGATATACATAAAACTGTGGCAGACAGTCAGACAGAAAAGCAAGTTCCCATCTCCCCCCCCCCCCCCCCCCCATTCTGGGACACTGTAGTTTAAATGGCCTTAACCAAAGCTTTAAAATCTAATTTCCCACCTCTTTTCCGCATGCATTATCATTGCTGCACATTTCTTTTGATGAAGATCTGTTGGTTCTTTGTTTCAATTTTATACTTCAATGTAGGAATTTCAAGATGTTATAGACATAAAGTTACTACTGTATCCTATTCACTTCATCTGTTGTAGCTCAAACCTACCTATTGTGGTCTACCCACAATAAGACCACGCAAACTACAGGTTTATCTATGGAAATGTTAGCATACACATTTAAATATAGAAAAAATAAGAACCAATGGAGACCAATAATGACATTGTTAAACCTTCTGTGGCTGGTAAAGCTTCGTTAAACTTTCTGTGGCTGGTAAAGCTTCAATTAACCCTCCTTTAACCTGCTATAGAAATGTACAGAAAATAACACCACAAAATTGAATAAAAATAAATACATTACCCTGAGCCAGCTAAACAAGCTCCACTGGCTGTCAAACCAGTCTGCTGTGAGATATACAGGCCCAGCAAGTAGGGAACAGTCAGGTCAGATGGGTAGTTACCTGAGACGAGGATGTCATTCCTCAAAGCGCAGACTGCATATTCAGATTTGGTGAACTCCGGAAGTTTAGCCAGAGACTTCCACTCTCCCGTCACTGGGTCATAGCATTCGGTGTAGGGAAGGTTAAACCCCCCTACTCGCTCGCAGCCCCCAACCACCACGATCACCTCTGAAAAGCCTGTCGATCTGTAAGGGAGAAAGCAGAAATCAGCTGGGGAATAATAACGTAAGGGCAGTAATGAATGAGAGGAGACAATTCAGTATATTAACCCTTTGTTTGTTTGTTACTTGTACATTCTTTACTAATAATGAAATGCTGATCACTATTTTACCTAGTACCTAGAATGTAATCCCACTGTTTCTGAATGTTCAGTTTCCTTTTTTGTCAGGGTGCTTCTTTGTGAATTAGTGAAAGGTGTTTCAGTTAGGATTTTAGCATTTGGTGACGCTAAATTGCAGTAAAAAAACATTATTGTGTCAAAATACGTAAAAGAAAATTGGGGTTATAACCAAGTAAATGAAGTACCGCACTCTAATGTCACAAGAATGATTGTTAGCTGGTTCAAAATAGATCTGCATTTACATTGGAAATGTTTATCACCAAAACAGCAAAGTTGTTTATCTTTCATGTACATACTGTACAGGCTACCATTATTTATTAGAGAAGCTTTTTTTATTGTAGTGTTTAAATACTTCACTATTATTGCAAAACATGCAAATGCTAGCTATTAAGTTACACCAATTTGAAAAACACTAGAGTCAAAATCGGTTTGGAAGGAAAACAAAGAGACGTGCCGGAATATGAAATTCAAATTCCCCAGAGACAGGAAATTCAGCCCTTGGGGAGTTTCTTGTCCAGACAAAGACAGCAGCCAGTTTTCTGCCTGGATACTGACACTGCACGCCAGACGTGATCCTGATACGTAGCACCCGGCAGTCATCATCTGTTATGCAGATACTCTAACCAGCATAAACAAACCCGCTGAGCGCTTCAGAACAATGAGCCTTCCTTTTTTCTGTTGATGTCTTTTCTTCACAAAGAGTGCACCTGTATGCTGAAGATCCCCTTTCCCCCTTTTTCAAGGCAGTTTCTAAAGCTTTTATTATAAACTATGCTGCTTCCCTACAATACAAGCAAAACCCTCCAACTCCATTAAAATAAAAAAAGCAGACGTGGTGTGTGTGAACAATGAGACAACTACAGCAACAAGCTAAAGTCATGGTTCAAGTACAAAAACCACACTGACCACAATGCTTCGCATGCAGGAGGAAACTTTTAAAGGATCCTGTTTTTTTTTTGTTTGTTTGTTTTGCACAAAACAATACATTAAACTATCATTAACATTATCAGAGATTCTGTATTTCATGTCTTTCCACAGTTATGGTAATCTCCACATCTCCGGTCTAGAAAGCTTTGCAGATTACCCAGTTACTGTACCTTAACCACACTTACCGAAGTTCATGTTCAGGCTCTTTTGAGTTTGTCTCAATAAACTGAAGTACTGAGCTTGTTTGTCTTCCCCTGGTTGCGTAAGCAGGCATAATGCACGTGTGCACCACACACTACACATGTTAACAACGGAAACAGTAGCTGACATATACACTGTCGTCAAGTTATTATGGGGTACTTTTATTGTGTTGATTAAATGTAAGACATTGAGTCACCTCATAGGCCGGTGAAGCATTCAAAGAGTTGAATAAAACTCACATTGTTTTTTATCAATTACATGGACAGTTCTCAAATAAGTAAAAATATACAACACACACGCACAAGCCTTCACTACTATCCTTGCATTCATAACCCTGGGGCACAAACTATCTAAACTAGACGACATGAAGGCCTAAACCTGACAATTGAGAGCATTAAATACCCAATTTAGTAACCCATAAACAGCCCATCTTGAAAAGTTACAGTCCCTTCTATACGAATCAGTTATGTTACCTCAATTGAAACCTCAACCGTAAGGAGTAAGGCTGTCACTGATATTTTCCTAGATCTATAGCGTCCTGTTTAAGTCATACATTTTAGCAGTATGAATACCATGGTCATGAAAGTGACAATATAGAGGAGGCCTATGTGCAAGTCATTTATTCCTCTAATTTGATACTGTAGAGGCACTAGTTTCCACCCCCAGTCTCATGACTTGAGACCCCTACCTGCGAGGTCTGGTCCTGGGGGACATCATCTCGTTGCCCAGCACATGGTACCTCCGGGCTTCGTGCAGCAGCTGGTAGCACTCGGGTGAGTTCTGGATGATCTGGTCTCCCTCCACAGTCTGGACAAAGTAGTTGGGGTGCAGCAGGGGCATTCTAACGTGATGGAGCAGCTCCTTTAGCATGGGCCTCCTGTAGTCCACGTCGTGATAGACCCAGCGCATGACGGCCTCAAAGACCGCCTCCTCCTTGCCGACGACCAGCTCGTCACTGGAGATGATCTGCACCAGCTCGTCCCGGGGCAGGTCCAGGAACTCCTCATGCTGGGCCACGTCTGTGAAGTTCTGCTGAGCATAGGTCCTGCAGTGGCTGGCCAGGTGCTTGAGCGAGTGGGTGTCTGCAAAGCGCTGGATGCCCAGGCAGTTGCAGGGATCCAGCTGGTCCTCCAGGAACTTGGCGCAGGCGTCGCGCAGGGCCCCGATCTGGAAGAGGCTGGAGGTCTCAAACAGGAACTGGACATTCTCTGTGGTGATCTTGGCCTTGCCCGTGTAGACATACTGCAGGAAGCTGTCCATGGCTTCAGCCAGGATGCCGTTGATCTCCACCAGCATCTCGCGGCTCTCGCGGTGGTCGTTGCAGAACATGGCCCTGAAGTAACTGCTACAGGCGGAAAGGATGGCGCGGTGGCAGGGGAACTCGCGGCCCTCCACGCAAATGATCACATCAGTGAAGAGACGGCTATCCCTGAACTCATTGAGCACCTGCAGGATGCTCTCAGCGTGAGTCGACCCCGAGCAGAAATCGAAGATGTCATGGCTTCCTAGAGTCTTGGAGTCCCCCTCGAAGACCTTTCGCTTGGTGGCTGGGGAATCGTGCACCCCATGGTCGTCCCTGTTCAATCTCCTGCCTAGGATTAACACCATGGCTGCATTCACCTACCTGCTCACTCTTCCACAAACAAGCAACAGAAGGGCTGTTCTTCCTAGAAAGGAAACAAAGCAAACATTAATTTTAGTAACTGAATTGACAATAAACCCTCTCAAACTGAAGGGACAAGGTAATTAGATAGTTACATAAACACAATTATAGAGTTACACTGAACTTCAGCTTTAATGGTAGAAAAATTCAGGAGAAAGAAATTCAATCTCGACTTCAACTCAAGAACAAAGTATAAATAAACAGCTAATATCATCTTCACAACAGATTTCAGCAAAATATTATGATTGCAGTTACCGCATGCAAGTGAAACCACTAGTTGCAGCTTCAACTGTCAAATAACTTTTCAATTGCCAAACTGACAAAAATGTTTGATAACAATAAAGTTCTAATGCAGACAAAGTCCATCAATGGGGGGTAGAGTCCATACTCCAAAATGATAAAAGTATGTGAATCCAAAACTTTCCAACATTTGAAGACATTGAATAAGACTTACAGTCGAAACATAGGTCTAAATGTGCACTTCTTGAGTCTTGAGTGTTTAGCAGTTATGGATGCCCAGACATGACTGGTTGCATTACTACTATTTATCACTGAAAATGCTCAAAAGCATTATTAGTAGCTGCTGGGTTAATCAGCTGCGGTACCTTTATAAAACACTACAAAGTGTAATAAAGCACAGTGAAAGTATGGTAAAGCATATGTAAGCACTGTAAAGCCCAGAGGTAGGGTAAAGCATATTAAAAGACATAGCAAACCATAATAAACTATGGTAAATGTGTAGTATAACCTGGGGGAACAATCTAGGAAAGATGAAATATTACTGTGCAAATTTAGCATGATATACTTTTATAAGGGTAGCCCTAATGATAAAGGTATCTGTATTTGTATATACTTCGTATTGTGATATTATAAGTCACCCTGGATAAGGGTGTCTACCAATAAATAATAATAATAATAATAATAATAATAATAATAATAATAATAATAATAATAATAATAATAATAATAATAAATGTAATGTGAGTGACTAAAAACAGCATTCTCAGAGCTAAATGTTTCAATTCAGAACCCCCCACCCCCACCCCCACACACACACACACACACACACACACACACACACACACAACTCCATGAATCTGGAACATTAGGTAAAAAGGTCACCAAGAATATTGTGCAACCCTCGCTGTTGTTAAAATAAATGTTAATGAAGTTCAGAAATGATGCAACATTTCTAAGTATTTGTCCTGTGATAAACAAGAACTCCAGTTGGCTTGAAAAGAGTCCGCCTACAAGGAAATGCAGTTTCTTGTAATCCACCAGAACACCTGCACTGAAAGGTGAGCCCCTGGGCGAGCGAGAGGCAACAAGAGGAAATACTGAAACAAAGCGGGAACCAGCTTTAACCCTTTCCTGCCCTGGGAATGTTCCCAGATCTTCAATGCCTATTTTCTCAATGTCAAATATATTGGACACTGGGTAGCAATGGGCTCACATGTGGATACTTGTATAAGGAAACACTCACATACAAAAAAATAACCACATTTCAACATTGCACTGCTCTGTTTAGCTCAGTTAGGTTACGTTATGTTGTAAACACACAATAGCCTGCTAGTCTTGTTTATTTACAGATATTTATTGATGGAGATTTTCTCAAGACAAGTTAACAACTGATCAACGTATTCACTAAAATATTTATTAAATAAACTTGAAGTTTTGTACAGGAATCTAACTTAGTTTAAGGATAATTAAGAATGTTTTTTTATTGTGACAATTCATTATCTTTTAAGATCTATTATATTTCATGGAACTACACATTTAAATAAGGAAACTCGGCATTTATTAATACAATATCCTCTAACAAATGAAGTATGGGTGAAAGTAAAACAAGACATAGCGGCCCTATTAAACACAACTTTTAACTGGTATTTGCTGAGGTGGGAGCATGTTTTGAAATACAAGAATACACCCTGAAACTTTCTTGGTGAAACTATTTGATCAATAACAAGCCTATAATCATTAAATTATGTATTTCAGTATATTTTAAAGGCCTTGTGAACAGGGATTACTTAAAACTACACCTTTCTCTATACAGTTAATAAGCAGAATTTAAGAAGTTGGAAAAGTCTGTTACTGTTCTTTACAGAAGTTATTACTCCCTTGACCAAACTGTTCAAAGCAATGCATGGAATCCGTGATTTTTAATGAACCTTATCTTGAAGATTAAAATTCCTGCATTTCGGTCATTGACACATTGAGCCAGTTAGTATTTATAGCTTTACTATTCAGCATCTCGACAGCGTTTTGAAGATTGTGTATGTTTATTCCTAAACTTCTCCAGCCAAGTTATTCCATTGTACAGCATGCCTTGAGTTCTGCAATAAGTTAGCCATTTGAGAAATCTGCTTAATATTAAAATTGTCTAAAATATTTAGTCAATATTTCTGTTCATATAGTATGTATGTTAAAGTTATTTTTCGATTTATAATTATTATTGGAATACGTATCTGAAACTTGTATAATGTCAAGTATAACCATTTTATGAAATACATTTTATTCACTAAACGTAATATACTCCATGTTATTGCCAGCTGTATTGGAATTCCTGCGTTTAGTACGGTCATGTGATGGATTGGCGCTAATCTGTAGTCAAGATAACGAAACGGACGGTTCTGAATTCTGTTTGCTAGGTCTAACTTCCACGTGGGCAATGTGAACCCAGTTAAGAGTCTTGAGAATAAATACGGTATATAAAATTAAAAATAGGTGAACGCGCGCATCCACAACAGAGAACTGTATACAGTATATGCAAACTGCGCCCTCCTGTGATGAAACTTGATCTGTGGACTGTGACGCACATCAGAAACAAAGGATTTTTTCCAAGTTCAATAACACAAAACACGGAATGAATTCTTGTGTATGTAAATTAAAAGAACGACAATAGTATATATGTATTTTTTAAACTATTTCCTATGCATATTGTTATTACTGTTTTTAAGATTACTGGGTTTTTAAAAAAAAAAAAAAGTATGTCTGTCGCTTAAATGTATGTCACGTATAAAACAATCTGTTTCTTTAAATCGATGTAAACAAGAAGAGTTCTAGGTCACGTGGCAGAACAAAATATTTCGCAATGATTTCGGGCTTTATTATTGTTAATATATTATCATCACCTCTAGAGTCTTTAGGACATAACGTTGTCTACAAATACAACTACAAAACAGAAAGTGTATATTTTAAGTAAATTACATCAGCACCACAGGCATCAACTTCTTATAGCCAAATTGCATAACAAAGTTCTGTGTTGTGTTTTTAACTGTAAACCATATTATATATATATATATACATATATATATATATATATATATATTCCTCCTTGTTGCAGAAAATGTATATATTATAATTAATACATACATACATACCTTAAAATATAATAATAAAGTATCAGTTTTTTGGTTGCATTTTTTTTTGAAAATGTAATATAATAATTATATAAATTAAAATGAACATTAAACCTCTTTAAATAATTTACACGTGGTTTATTTGAAAAGTAATGTTTTCAGTTCTTACCTTTCAATAGTTTTGGTGACGTTTCTTGAGAAGAATAAAAAAAATACAGCAAAATCAATATATGGTTATTAAGTTTTTTTTTGTTAAGTTTTTCTGCAGAAAATTAAAATCTGTATCTGTTTTCACCCAGCAGATGAAAGTGGATTGTATTTCAAAATCTATGTAACATCAATGTATACTTTCTTGGACCGCACAGTCTATCTGAGCAAACAAAGAACTTTATAAAAATCGGTTTGTACAGCACCGAAATATATGTCATCAGAGAAACAGGAGCCACTCAATCAGCTGGGGAGCGGTGAGTTGTGGGAGGTGTATTTCTCCACTCAGTCCGTTCAAGAGAAAACAGGGAGGCACAGCATATTTTTCCACTACATTTCCCAGAACTCTTATCGAACCTGTCCCACACGTGTCTTTGCTTTAGTTGGCCGGCTGTTTTGTTTGCAAACAATGTGCCTTCCCTAGGAAGCGGGGTAGCATATTTACTGCGCCACAGGGATGCAGGCGATTGAGAAGTGAGAAGGAGTGAGTTGTACTAATATCGTTTGGAAATAAGGCGGTAGGGGAATCAATTGCATTATAGGCCTACTGCTCCCTGAGCAACGAAAATAGTCTAGTTCCAGACTGTTAGCTAGGTTACTGATAAACAGTTAAGCACTGATGAATTGCAGTTAGTGTAAACTGAATATACTATCAACACCTGGTAACCCCCCCCCCAGGCAGGTGCACCCAGTTTTACACCAGTGCACTTGTCACAGACTCAATCCTGACCTGACCTTGAAAAACGTCATTCAGTTTCTAAGATATTTCCAAAAATATAAAATCACATAACTTCCAGGTCAGCAGGTGAGCTTTTGAAAAAGCGTTTATTCAGTAATGATCTGGATATGCTATAACACAAGCGGTGGAGAGTATCACCATCTGGGTGTACAGTATAGCCAACATAACGATTGAAACATTTTAATAAGGCTGTGGAGGTAGGAGCCGCTGTGGTTGAGGATATTTTAGAAATGCCTCAAATTAAATGGAAAGATGTTCTTATGTGGAAGGTGGTGTAGTTCAAGTATTACTAGATGAGTAAGTTTTCATTCAGATGGGAGCGGGAAGGTTTACATTGCCCTGAAGCATATCCCTGCACTCAGAATGACTCATAACACTGTCATCATAACGGCTGAACAGTACATGTATCTTTCAGAAGCACTTTGAAACCTGACATAACATCACAACAGTACAGTGATAGTACAGTTCTGTATGTATACCTCAATTTAACAACAGGCAAAGTACAATTGTATGTAAACAACTAAAACATGACATTATTAAGCATTCCACAATTATGCATCTCCACTTACAGTTGCTGCTCCATGAATGTGGTAGCCTAATTTAAGAAAGCTTCCTTATACCTCAATCAGATTGCGGGAGTGCTATGAAACTCTACCATCAAATCAAAGCATACCCATGAGTATGATTTTTTCAAATGTTTGGATTGTATGCATGTAGCTATTCTAGACTCTTGTTAATTAATCAAAACAGATTCAAACCTTTAAAACTAATCCTGAGTAACTACAATACACTGTACCTTTTTAGTATACTAATCTGTCGCACCCTGTAAGTTATTGTATATTCTCGTGAAGGGTCAACTGTACATATTACCTTAATCCTTGTATAGTTGAAAGAGAAGCAGGAAGCATAGTTTGTGCTTGGGCTACAGAACCATTGCATTGCCACTGTGGTGCCACTGTATTAGCACTGAAGATTGTTTGGTAAGGGGAAGTCTACTCTGCTTCGCATGTATTTATAGGGATTCTTGTTCTTTTTGCTGTCAGTTACTAACTTCCTCCATACATGATATTTAGCTTTATAAAATTGATGAAACAATTTTAGGACAGTTGGCACATCTCTAGCCACACTGTCTTTGAGGTTCCTCTTTGTATTAGTGATTTTTTTTTAAAACCTGGTTTTGCCTTTTCTTCCTTGTGGTTTTAACTGCTGACTTTCTGCTAAAACATATATTACCCGCATTTTAAAAATAATAAAACTGGATAAACTCAATGACAAATGTTTGGACTAGAAGTCTTTCTGTCTTTGAGTCTAAATGTTTGCCATTTGATTGATTTTGTTTCTTTTAGTATTAGTAAATTACCACTAGTGAGTGTTAATAGTTATGGATGATATTACCAGTTTTTAACATACTTCCCAAATGGATTTACCTAGCAAGTTGGAGATTGATTGATTAACACTTTTGTCATTTTTGTTTCAAAAACAGTGGAGCACCTTTCTCCGGGAGAAGAGAGAAAGAAGTCATTGTTAAAATAGGCTGATTTATAGAGGAACTCAAACCCGTTTAACAGTTATGACTCCAGATGTCATCGCCTGCTCCTTAGTCTGTAATCACATCCCAAAAGTAGACAAATCAAAATCTAAAACAAAATGGCCAAAAAGGTTTAATAGATCAATTAAAAAAATATTCAGAGAAAAAAGGCACTTTACAGAGCTTTTAAAAGGGATCAAGAACAAAGTACACAGAAAGAGTACTTGGAACTGCAAAGACAAGTCAAAAAGGAAGTTAGAAAGGTCAAGTGAGAGATAGAAATGAGCATTGCTAAGGGGGCTAAAAACAATTCCCAAAAGTTTTTCCAATATTATAACAGAAAGGGAGACAAAACCAAACCAGGTAACTACAGACCAATAAGCCTGACTTCTATTATATGTAAACTTAAGGAAACTATAATAAGATCCAAAATGGAAAATTACCTATATGGTAACTGTATCCTGGGAGACAGTCAGCATGGTTTTAGGAAAGGGAGATCGTGTCTAACTAACCTGCTTGATTTTTTTGAGGATGCAACATCAACAATGGATAATTGCAAAGCATATGACATGGTTTATTTAGATTTCCAGAAAACTTTTGACTCCCATAAAAGATTAATTCTCAAACTAAATGCAGTAGGGATTCAAGGAAATGCATTTACATGGAAATGAATTTAGGGAGTGATTAACATGTAGAAACCAGAAAAGAGGAGAAACCTCAAAATGGAGCGAGGTAACCAGTGGTGCACCACAGTGATCAGTATTAGGTCCTCTGCTATTCCTAATCTACATTAATGACTTAGATTCTGGTATAGTAAGCAAACTTGTTAAATTTGCAGACAACACAAAAAAGGAGGAGTGGCAAACACTATTGCAGCAGCAAAGGTCATTCAAAATGAAGCTGCTTGAAAGAAGCTGCTTGAGATTCTGGTATCAATAACCTATTAACAACCAAACAAGCAAGATGGGCCGAATGGCCTCCTCTCGTTTGTAAACTTTCTTATGTTCTTATGTTCTTATCAATGTAGTAATTAAGTTTGATCAGAATATATTATGACTGAATTAATACAAATGTAACTCGCTTTATGTATTACAACTTATTAAAGCAGACTTTTGAACCCATTCTTTGTAAATGGGACGTATAAGGCCATGCCTATCAAATGTTTACCAAAATGCAATTTACACCAATTATTTATGAAGAAAAATAAGTCAGATGCCCAACAGTATATAGAAACAGTATTTACAGACTGGGAAGGAATAAGAATTTGCAATACAAATTATAAACACAATTTAAAAAGCGGTTCTTCAGATATATGCAAAAAGTCTGACATACAGATGAATGTATGAACACACAGACACCCTCTAAAAATGCAAGTGTGACATTGTGACAGAGAGTGAATCTGAGTCAACAATCTCTCTCCCGACCTGTGAGGGCACGGTATAACAGGAACAGTGTGCCCCGGACTGGATGGTTTGGCAGTTCATTCCAGGGTCAGCTGGAAATTGGCCATCCAGAAAGGGGGGGGGGGAGTCACAATACCAGAAGTCATTACCTTAATGCGGTAGGCAATGTGTCAGTCATGGATTGGAGGATACGACCAAGCTATCTGTTCCTTTGTTATGGTTATGGAAAGACCTGTAGAGGACATACTGTTGTAAAAAGAAACCGTGAGATTTTGTGTTTTGTTTTGTCTCTATTAAACTGTCACGTTTGTCATGTATAGAAACTCCGGGAGCTGTAGCTAAACAGCCAGCAAACAAACCCGGACTATACTTCACCATTGTGCACGTTTAAACTTATAATTCACCACCTGCACTCACTCACTCTGGACTTGTGACCATGTTTGTGTTTGTCTGTGTCTTGTTTGTGTGATTACTGTTATTATTCCGGGACTGAACCTTGTGGTTTTGACTGGCTTTACACATTGCTGTGTATAGCCAGTATTATTATTTAAGCAAATAATAAAGGTTTGTTTTTCACCATTGAGCTGTTGTTGGATTGTTATTATTGCGCACTGCAAACCACTTTGCCACAGACATACAGATTGAAAGATGTACAGACAGACGCCCCCCTATCCTACATCCCCAGGATCTGATACGACCACCTCTACCTTTTCCACTTTGTGTTGGATTGTATCCCCAGCAGGGAATGGGGATCATAAAACTATTCATGTTACATGACTAGTAACACATACATAGTCCCTAAATTAACTCTACCACATGATAAGTCTGATCTTTAGTGTAAAAATTTTTATTAACGTTGCTGTGGGACGCTGTAACATTTAATCCGACAATGTTTTTTTTTTTTTTCTGTGTTGCGTAACAACTACTAAACAATTGAACTATGTCTGTGTTTAATTCTGATTTCTTCTTGCATCATAATTAAGTCCCCCCGTGGGTATTGAAATTACAGAAGAGTAATGTAATAGGTGCCTGTACGTCTGTGTAGATGTAACACACATACCTGTTTTGAGAAATGCAAATGCGATTGTGATCAAACTTGAAAAGAAACTGCAAGAGTCTTTTTTTAATGGATTTCCTGTGACTGTAATAAAAAAAGGTTTAGAAGCTTTCTGATTATGATGATGATGAGCTTTCTTCAGCAGTACCTGTAATGTTGCAAAAATAGACAAACATTAATGGAAAGTGTTTTGTCTATCTTTTTGGTAAAATTAAATTCCTCACTTTGAGTATCAAAATCTGTGTTGACTCTTCAGAAGACAAAAGCTCACTATGAAATGCATCACCATTAAAGCACTGAGTAAGACCTAACCTGCACTTTGTCATCAAGAGTCAGGTGGTTAGCTTAAAGTGGGGACAGCACTGCAGCCATACTGTCTGTTTTCAAAGAATGAAGGAATAGATCCAGTTTCTAAACGCCTGAACAATTAGTCTTTCAGAAACTGTAATGCATGAAAGGAAGCAGCTCATTATTGTGTGGGTGTAAATTGCCACAGTTGTTTTCCAACCAGAGGAATTAAATGCATTTGTCAGACAGGTAGTGCTGACAGTCTCTGGAAAATGTTCAATACTAATTACAGGTGTGTGGTGGCCTACCCACTGATCTGATTTTGAAATGTGAAAGCCGAGAAGTAACAGTTAGCCAATGAAACCAAGGTGAGGGGAGACCTAAATTGAACCCTTTCTGTTTTATCTCGTGAGACCGAACAGCTGTTGAGGGGCATGTGTGGTGACGTCACGGACCAGGAAGTACCAGAAACAAAACAATGGATGGGTGGGTGAAGCTGAACGCTACTGCGGTCAGCGTATTTATTAAATAATAAAACAAAACAAAAGATTTAAACAAACAACAAAACAAAAGGGCACGTTGGCTAAACAAATAAACAAACAAACAAATAAGTGTGCTGGTTTTAGCACCAGCACGATACTTAGCAGTTGTTTTTAAATGTGTTTTCTCTCTCCTCGCTCTCTCCGCTCCCCGTACTCTCCGCTGTACACTCGCCCCCCGAGCACGGACAGCTGCAGGTTCTTATATTCTGGCCGAGGGGTTAACTAGCTGTTAATTATCTTATTACCCCTCGGCCACAGTCTGCACGAATTTAGTAATGATGCATGACTGTCAGCTAGTTAAATAATCAGTAGCTGATCAGCTACGCATCCTCACAAGGTTTTTAAATATAAATACAGAATAACAAATACGCTGCGCTTTGACCTGCGCCGCAAACAAAAATACAAAAAATAATACAAATATATATATAGGGGCGGGACACTCCGCCACATCTCGTAAAACCGAACAGCAGGTTGTATTGTGAGGTTTCTGTTAGCCTGTCAATGCATTGACAACTCTCATGGCCATCGTTTTGTACAAAGGGGCAATGGTAGCACATGAATAACAAGGTACCATCTGGGTGTGGTATTGTTCACACAATGTTAGATGCTTCTTCAGGGGTATTAGAATTGCTATGTTATCCCAGTAAACATTTTTGAAAGAGAAGCAGCCAACAGCTGTTTGTTTTATAAAGGTCTCCCATGTATGGGCTCACAAGACAATATCTCTCCATGTGAAATTCACCATTTATCATATTTTTGTTTGGTACTGAACACTGTACGATAACATTGAAATAACACAGGGTAACCAGAATTAGATATTGTGGTTCTAAACAAGAACCTGCAATTGTTCTCCTGCATACAAATGATGGCCCGTCTTTTAGTAAAGTTTTTAAAAGACCACGATCATGTCTGATTGGATACTGACTTGTCATTCTTCTGTGTCAGTGTACCACATCCATTGTTCCGCTTTCAGTGCACTCGATTGTAGCCTCCGTCTGACAGTGGGATTCACTGTGATGCTGTAAGGTGAACCAGCCCCAGCTGGTGTCCACCACAAGCCTATGGGTTAGAAAACCCCAGTTCAACCCTGCGGGACTCTGCCAAGATCTGCAATTTGGCGCAGTCGGGATTCGCCAAGCTACGGATCACATGATTCCCCTGCGCAGGTTCTCGACTTATGGGCTTCCCCCTTCTGGGCGCTGGATGCACGGCCTACCCCCCCCCCCCCCTTATGCAGCAGCAGTAGTGAAGGAACTTTCAAATTACGACTTTCAAAAAACAGTGCTTTTTGAACACATCAAACTACCGAGACTTCAGAAGCAATGTTCATGAAAAGTTCAAAGAGGGTTTTTTGTATAGTAGCAGCCCCCTCTTGCGGAGACATGTAAGCAGTGCAATGGTTTCTAGCTCCAGTACTATTATTTTATCATTTATTATTTGTTTATTTAGCTATTGCCTTTATCCAAGGCGACTTACAGAGACTGGGGTGTATGAACTATGCATCAGCTGCAGATTCACTTACAACTACGTCTCACCCGAAAGACAGAGCACAAGGAGGTTAAGTGACTTGCTCAAGGTCACACAGCGAGTCAGTGAGTGAGCCAGAATGTGAACTCGGGACCTCCTGGTTACAAGCCCTTTTCTTTAACCACTGGACCACACAGCCTCCTGTGTAATAATAAAATCATTTTTTTTCTGCTGAACAAGCATTTCTACCTGGATTCTACACCCACTGTTTGGTCTCGATTGCCACATTGCCTTTATAAACAGGATGGTACACAAGTGCACATCAAACAAACATGCTGATAACTGACCCGCTGTTGTAGCTAATAGTGGTTTGATATACCAGCTGGAATGGAAATAGTTTAAAGTAGTTAACATACACACACACAAACACACACAGAGGAATGTATAGGTATCAATATGATGTTCTAGCATTGACTGTCATAAATTGACTAGATTTACTATCACCCATTTGTTTTATATTGTAGAAACAATAGCTTTGTGTATATTAGCTAAAAACAATAATTAACTTCCACATAGTATACCTTAGGACAGCAGTTTACAAACAGGGGGGCTCAGGTAACTTACTTTCATTAGCAACTTCTAGCTAGGCCACCTTGAGGTTTACAAATCAACAAAGAAATACAGTGTCAATGTAGGCTCTGCAGTGATGATAGCCATATGATTGGGAAAAATATTTGAATAGTACAGTATAGTTATTCTTACAGAAATGTTATCGCTTCTATTATATTAGGGTTTATTGCCTAATATATAGGGTCAAAAATCATTCAGTTTTACTGACTTTTTTCACTTCTACTGAAGTACATTTATCCAGCAACCACCCTTTAAACAGACTCCACCTGATTGTTTTAACTTCCTATATAAAGACTAATGGCACATTCCATTTCTTATTACTGTTGTATCACCTTACTCTATGACATCAGGTTCCTAAGGGGTTTGTATAGAGTGATTAATGAGATCCATTGTTGATTCAGATATAAACTTAGAGCCTGTATGTTCAATGTCATGTGTACTTATCCACACATACGATTCATATTGCAGATTTTCTTCACCCACACCTTAATTTGTTTCATTCCCCTTTCCTTGCTCACCTGCAGTTAAACACTGTGATCCATTTTCTTGTGATTATTCTGTAACTGTGTTTATGTTTGAAGCACTTGACCATGTCTCCCTTGTAAAATATATTTGAATGTCAATTAGACCTTCTGGGATAAATAAGTTAAATAAATACTACTACTTTTACTACTACAACTACTGCTGGCCGGTGCACCAGGTGCCAGTGGGCAGCTGGCGTAGTCCCCCTACTTGGCATTAAATAGGACTACTACGACTACTACTGAGAGGCCACAGATTTCTGGAGCTCCTCAGTTCCCCCATTAAAAACATTAAAAAACAGTTATTTCAACTTTTTATTTTGGAAAACTTTTTATAATTTAATTTATCTAAAGTAGTAGTGCACCTTTTAGTTTAAAAATATTTTGGTTTAGTGTTTTTATTTTTTATTAAAAAACACTTTTTTAGTTTTTCCTTTCTCTCCCTGCACTTGCCTGCATAAGCAAGTGCAGGAGAGATTTTTCTTTCTTTGAATTTTCTTTCTTTTTAAAACACTCCTTTTATTGATTTGTTAATTTTACTTGAAAGCTTATATTTTTGTCTTTTTAAGAAAATTATTTTTATATAAATAGCTGTTTTTAGTTTTTTGTTAAAAATCGTTTTGTTTTAAAAATCCCCCATCTCTGCTGTGTGCAGAGTGGGGGAAGGGCAGGCAGGGAGCACAGGCCGTGTGCTCCTTTGTTTGCCCTTGGTTTAATTTTTTATTTTGATTTTAAGTTTAAAACTATTTTTTAGTTTTAAGCTTTGATTTATTTTTGAATTTTCCTTTTACCCCTGCACTATTGTCAATTTGTATTTATTTATTTATTTAATAAATAAATAAATAAATAAGTTTGTTTGTATTAAAAAAATAAATAAAAAAAAAAACCTTTTTGTTTTTGGTTGTTTTATTTTTATTTTTGTGTTCTGTGTGCCCCTGCACTATTGGAGTGCAGGGGTGTGTGTGTGAATTTTTATTTTTGTTGTTTTAAGGTGTGCAATTTGTGTTTTGTTTTATTTTGAATTATTGTTTGTTTGTTTTTTCAATAAATAGATAAATAAATAAATAAATAAATAAATAAATAAATAAAATTAAAATCATGAGTGGGCAAGCTCCACAGGCCCCAAAAAAGTGGGCAGAGGTGGCTGCAGGGGAGGCTGGCACGGGGTCAGGTGCCTCCTGAAGGACACCCTCTCAATAGAGGCCATGGTGAAAGCCATGGCCAAGGTGGTCGGACCATCGACCATCGTGGCGGCCTCAAAGATGTACGGCAAGGCCGTCTTCTTTATCAAATCTGAGGCCACCACGAACATCGCTATTGAGAGGGGTCTCGCCGTCGGGGGAATGTATTTCCCCATAGAACCCTTGGAGGGGTTGGGCAGCAGGGTCGTCCTCTCGAACGTCCCGTCTTTCTTGAAGGACGACCTCCTGAAGCCCCATCTTCATGCCCTAGGGGAGTTAAAAACGGGCAACCACCCCATCCCCCTAGGGTGCAAGGACCAACCCCTCCGTCACATCCTGTCCTTCCGCCGCCAGGTGACCATCCACCTGGCGGGGAGGGACACCGTGGAGGGCAGCTTTGTGGTCCCCTTCGAGGGGACCAACTATGTAATCTTTTATTCCTCGGAGGAGGTGCGGTGCTTTCACTGCAAGGAGCTGGGGCACCAGAAAAAGAGGTGCCCCAAGCTCCAGCAGGGCGCAAAGCCACCCGCGCCCGCACCGCGCCCCTCCGAGTCCACCTCGCCCCCGGGGCCTTCAAAGAGGCCCACAGAAGGTGGCAAAAAAGCACCCGCCCCCCTCCCTGTAACATCCGGGGGGGGAAAGGGAGAGAAGGCCCCCGAGGCGGCCGGACCCTCCGCGCCTCCCGAAAGCGCGCAGGGAGAGAAGGCCGCCGAGTGGACCGCGGTCGCCCGCCGCAAGAAGAAGGCGGTGGCCAGGTCCACCGGGGCGGCCAAGCGGGGGGAGACGAAGCCCGCCGCCGCACCATCTGGCGGTGGGTCAGGGGGAGTCCCAGAGAAAAGGACTCCCTCGACGGCACCCCCCGCGAGGCAGGGCGGCAAAGCCGCCCGTAAAACCAAGCACCTCATCCCCACAGAGGGTGAGGAGAGAAGCGCTGCCGGAGGTGGGCTCCCCGTTGCCATGGCAGGGCAGGGGACAGCCTCCGGCAGCCTCAGGGGGAAAACGAAAGCGGCGTCCCCCCTCTACCGGCGATTAGGGCCCCGGCCCTCGTGCTGCCACAGAGGGGGAGAAGGATCCATCCCCCGAGGCGGTCCGGGGCTCCGCAGAAGCGGCGGAGCCCATGGAAGAGGCCCCCGCCGAGAGGCCAAAGGGGAGGGAGGAACCTGGGAGGGCAAAAGAAGCCCTTCGGGTAGATCCCCTCCCAGTCATACTAAAGACCTCGGAGACTGGCCCCGACTGTACCGTCGAGGGGCCGGTCGCAGCGAAGGTCGCCGAGGGGGCGCAGGAGAGGCCCCCGAAAGAGCAGCTGCCTCGGGCACCACCTTCCTCCAACGACAACACGGGTCCGGAACCCTGTGTTGCCGAGGAGGGGGCGGCGGAACCAGCTCCCGAGGCAGGCGTGGGCTCCACGGATAACGCAGAGCCCATGCAGGCGACCCCCGCCGAGGGGCTGGAGGGGGAGGAAGAACTACCCCTCCCAGAACAAGAGCTGCCTCGGGCTTCCCTCTCTTGCGGCGACGGGGGTTTCGGCCCTCGTGCTGCCGCGGAGGGGGAGAAGAAAACACCCCCTGAGGCAGAGGCGGGCTCTGCGGAGCCTGCGCTTACATTGGTCTCCGGAGCGCGGAAGGGAGGGGAAGAACCAGAGAGGGCAGAAGGTGGTGCCCTCGAGGTAGATCCCCTCCCCGAAGTGCAACGGGGCCAAGAAACCGGTCCCCGACCCAGCATCGAGGGACCGGTTCCAGTCACCGAGGGGGCGCAGGAGGAGCCCCTGAAAGACCAACCGCCTCGGGCTTCCCTTTCCGGCGGCGACGAGGGCTCCGGCCCTTGCGCGGCCGTCGGGGGGGAAATATCGCCCGAGGCGGTCCCGGTGACTGATGCGGAGGAAGGGGAAGGACCCGAAAGGGTGTATCCCCTTTCTCTAGGGGAGGGAGGGGAAGGACCCGAGAGGGTGGAACCCCTTCCTTCGAGGGAAGAGGACGGGCCTGAGACCGTGCCTCGGACCTCAAAGGAGGGGCCCAGAGTGGGGACGACGAGACCGGCCGGCTCGGCGGTGTACGTCGAGCGTCCGTCTGCGCCGCCGAAATCGAGGGTGCAGACGGTCCCCGCCAGGGTCCCTCCGCCGATCTCTCCCGCCGCGTCCCCTGGGGGGGGGGGCGCTGGGGGAGTCGGTCAAGATCAAAATAAGACGCAACACGCTCACCCACCAACGTGAGTGCGTTGTGCTTCTCCACCGCGAGGGGGGCGGTGGAGAACCGGAGGAGAGGGAGGAGGACTCGGAGTCCACGTGCAGCGTGGGCTCGGAGAGTCTGTCCGCACCTTCTCCGGACATCCCTGCGGCGGAGCTCCTGGAGTTCTTGGAGGCCACCATCCACCGCAGGGACAAGGTCCAGCTGGCCCTGGACAAATGGAGGGATTTCCAGAAGATCCTACATTCTGTGAGATCCTTCCTCAGGGCCAGCCACGCCAGCAAGACTTCGGGCACGAGCGTGCACATTCGTGCCCGAAAGTGTCACGACCAGTTGGTGAACTTCGGGAGATCTCAGGATCTCCCGTGAGTGTCGCCAACTAAACCTGACAGAGGACAATGTATCGCATCGGGACCGTGAACGTCAATGGATGCAAGGACCATTTCCGCAGGGCCCAGGTAATCTCCTTTCTGATAAAGGGGGGTTACTCTGTGTGCTTCCTGCAGGAAACCCACTCCACCCCGCAGGCCAAGGCCAACTGGCTGCTGGAGTGGGGGGGGAGAGTGTGGATCTCTCTGGATCCCGTCGACTCCGACGCGTGCAGGGTTCTGTGGGATGGGCTTCCCACGGTTGGCGAGGGCGTCAGGGACGAGTTCGAGGGCCAGCTGACCCTGGCCGAGCTCTCCGACGCCCTCAGTCAGATGCCCTATAACAAATCGCCGGGCATCGACGGGCTGACCGTGGAGTTCTACAAGAAGTTTTGGGACTTGCTGGGGCCCGTCTTAGTGCGGGTCCTGGCGGAAGCCTACGAGACCGGGGAGATGCCCCTTTCGATGAGGCGGGCGGTGATAATGCTCCATCCCAAGAAGGGGGATCTCCGCTGCCTAAAGAACTGGCGCCCGGTCTCGCTGCTGTGCACGGACTATAAAATCGTGGCCAAGGCCGCCTCCTTGAGGCTCAAGTCCGTGCTGGCAGACGTGATCCACCCCGACCATTCCTACACGGTCCCGAACCTACTGCAGGAGGACCGGTCGGTCAGTCGCCTTCCTGTCGCTGGATCAGGAGAAGGTGTTCGACCGGGTGGATCACGAGTATCTCTTCGGAACCCTGCGAGCGTTCGGATTCGGGCCGCGTTTCGTCGGCCTGTTCCGGATGCTCTACGCCTCTGCCGAGTGCCTCGTGAAGGTCAACTGGTCCCTGACCGCGCCCCTCGCGTTCGGGAGAGGAGTGCGTCAGTGCTGCCCTCTGTCCGGACAACTGTACACGCTGTGCATCGAGCCCTTCCTCTTCCCTTCGCAGGAGGCTCACGGGGTTGGCGCTCGGCGCGTCGGACACAAGGGTGGTCCTGTCGGCCTACGCCAACGACGTGCTCCTGGTGGCCTCCGACCTGGTCGACCTGGAGAGGATGCGGAGCTGCCAGAGCGTCTACTCTGCCGCTTCCTCTGCCAGGATCAACTGGGATAAGTGCTCCGGGTTACTGGTGGGTCCTTGGCGGGTGGACTCCCTCCCTGTCACGCTCCAGCAGTTCAAGTGGAGCGCGGACAGTTTTAAATATCTGGGAGTCCACCTGAGCCCCGCGGAGACCTCGGTCGCAGCCAACTGGGTGGAGTTGGAGGACAAGGTGGCTGCTAGACTGAGGTCGTGGTCGGGTCTGCTCAAAATGCTTTCCTTCAGGGGACGGGCTTTAGTGATTAACCAGCTGGTGGCGTCGATGCTTTGGCATCGACTCACCGTCCTGAGCCCGCCCCCTGAGTTTGTGTCCAGGGTCCAGAGGAAGCTGACGGACTTCTTCTGGGCCGGAAAGCACTGGGTCTCTGCGGCGGTTCTGAGCCTCCCTCTGGCCGAGGGAGGGCAAGGGTTGGTGTGCATCAAGAGCCAGGTGCACACCTTCCGCCTCCAGACCCTGCAGAGATACCTCTATGCAGACCTGGCCCCGCAGTGGTGCACGCTGGCGTCCCTCCTGTTACGCCAGCTGCACGATCTGGGCTACGACCGTCTCCCCGAGCTGCCGGTCTTTTACCAGGACCTGCTCAGGACACGGAGCATGTTTTCTGTCGGCCGAGACGCCGTTCCGACCGAGGGCGAAGGACTCCTGCTGGAGCCCCTGCTGCACAACCCCCACCTGGGTGCGCAGGCGTTGGAGTCCCCCTTGGTGCGGCGCATGCTGATCTCGGCCAAGGTGACCAGAGTCTGGGATCTCCTGGATCGCGGGCGGTCGGATTGGCTGACCCCCGAGTCGCTCGTCGTCAGGACGGCCGGCCGCGCGATCCAGGAGTGCAAAGCAGCGTTGCACCCAGACTCTGTCAGGTATCTCGAGGGAGTTCTCAGGACCGGGGAGCCATCTTCCATCCCCCCCCCCTACCCCTGGCTCTCCGGTCCTGCTGATCGAACCCAAGGCGCGGGCCACCCCCCCCCGGCCTCCCCTCGAGAACAACCTGAGCAGGATCTTGCAGTTCTCCTCGACCCCCCTCCGATCAGCGTCGAGGAGAACCCTGTACGCGATGACGCTCCACAACCTCCACTTCCCGGCCCTCGTCTCCCGCCGAGACACCGCTTGGCGGGAGACCCTCCGACCACCGGAGGGTGTCGGTCCCCAGTGGGAAGCCCTGTACTCCCCGCTGGTCTCCAGGGGAGCCGGGGACTTGGGGTGGAGGGTCCTGCACGGAGCGCTCGCTTCAGGAGAGATCCTGCGTCACTTTACCGACTCGGACGCTGCATGCCCTTTCTGCGGATTGTCCGAGTCAGTAGCTCATATTTATTTTTTGTGTGCCAGGCTGCAGCCTGTGGCGGAGTGTCCCGCCCCTATGTATTATTATTTGTATTTTTGTTTGCGGCGCGGATAAAAGCGCTGCGTCTTTTATTATATTTAAAAACCCTGTGAGGATGCATGGCTGATCAGCTACTGATTATTTAACTAGCTGACAGTCATGCATCCTTACCAAACGCGTGCAGACTCTGGCCGAGGGATAATAAGATAATTAACAACTAGTTAATCCCTCGGCCAGAGTATATAAACCTGCAGCTCTCTGCACTCGAGGTTGGGTGTACAGAGGAGAGTACGGGGAGCGGAGAGAGCGAGCAAAACTTAATTAACAATTGCTAAAACGTGCTGGATTATCCAGCACGACACTTACTTGTTTGTTTGTTTATTCGTTTGGCCCTCGTGCCCTTTTGTTTTGTGTTTTGTTGTTTATTAATAAATACGCTGAGTGCCATTGCACTCAGCTTCAACCGCCCATCCATTGTTTTGGTTTCTACTTCCTGGTCCGTGACGTCATCACACATCACCACTGCGAGCCAGACTGTCACACAGCCGTTTTTTCTTTTATTGAAAAACCTCTTGCTGCAGTTCTGGCTGCATTTTTCCCCCACCCTCCTCATTTTCGGGCACCCTGTTCGTGGCTCCACCAAGAAGAGGGACCTCCTCGTGAATCTGCTCCTGGCTCTTGCTAGACTCACCATCTACAAGACCAGGAAGCATAAGATGATCGGGGAGGGTCTCTTTGATTGTGGGGCCATGTTCAGGGCCCTCGTCCGATCCCGGGTTCAGTTAGAGCACGCCCACGCGGAGTCCGCTGGCGACATGGCCACTTTTGCCGACCAGTGGGCTCTAGGGGGCGTGCTCTGCACCACCTCCCCTTTGGATTTGAAAATTTCATTTACAGCTCTTTTTGACCGGTTCCTCATTTAATTTTGTTAAGGTTCGTCTTTTTGGTATTTTTTTCTAGCTGTCTTTGGACAGCTGGTGTAGTCCCTTCAAACGGACCTTAAATAGGACTACTGTGAGGTCACACATTTGTGGAGCTCCTGCAGGTGTGCTCTAAAAACATTAAAAACAGTTGTTAAAACTTTTTATTTTGGAATTCTTTTTATAATTTCACTTATCTAAAGTAGTAGTGCACCTTTTCAGTTAAAAACATTCTGGTTTAGTGTTTTTATTTTTTTATTAAAAAACACTTTAGTTCTTCCTTTCTCTCCCTGCACTTGCCTGCATAAGCAAGTGCAGGAGAGATTTTTCTTTCTTAGAATTTTCCTTCTTTTTAAAACACTCCTTTTATTGATTTGTTAATTTTATTTTAAAGCTTTTATTTTTGTCTTTTTAGGAAAATTATTTTTATGTAAATAGCTGTTTTAGTTTTTTAGTTAAAAATCGTTTTGTTTTAAAAATCCCCCATCTCTGCTGTGTGCAGAGTGGGGGAAGGGCAGGCAGGGAGCACAGGCCGTGTGCTCCTTTGTTTGCCCTTTGATTTTTTGATGTTCTTTTAAGTTTAAAACAATTATTTAGTTTTGAACTTTGGTTTATTTTTGAATTTCCTTTGTGAATTTGTATTTGTTTGTTTATTTAAAAAAATAAATAAATCCCTTTGTGTTTTTGATTGTTTTATTTTTATTTTGTTGTTTTTAAAAATAAATATATAATTTTTGTTTGTTTGTTTTCTTTTTAATTTCACTACTCCTGCACTATTGGAGTGCAGGGGTAGTTATTTTTCATTTCTTTAATTCTGTTTGTCTTGTGTGTGCCCCTACACTGATTACAGTGTAGGTGGTTGTTTGTCTTTTTGTGTACCCCTGCGCTGCTAACTGTTTGCAGTGCAGGGGTGTGTCTGTCTTGTCTGTGTGTGTGTTTTGTTTTTCTATTTAACAGAATAAAAATAGACAAAACAAACACTTAAAGGAAATAAAACTAAATAAAAGAAATTAGAATGAGTGGGCAGACACCACAACCCCCCAGGCAATGGGCAAAGGCGGCCGCGAGCAATGCGGCCCCCCCATTTAAAAACATCACCAGGAGGCACGGGGTCAGGTGCCTCCTGCGAGACTCCCTCTCGATCGAGGGCTTCGTCAAGGCCATGGCGAAGGCGGTGGGACCAGCAGCAATCGTGGCGGCCTCCAAAATGTACGGGAAAGCCGTATTTTTCCTTAAATCGGAGGCCGCCGCGAACACCGCGATCGAGAGGGGTCTCAGCGTGGGGGGCATGTTTGTCCCCATCGAGCCCCTCGCGGGGCTGGGCAGCAGGGTCATCCTGTCCAACGTGCCACCGTTTATTCAGGATGCCCTGCTCATGCCCCATCTGCAAGCCCTGGGGGAGGTCAAGACGGCCATCCACCCCATCCCCCTGGGCTGCAGAGACCAGGCCCTCCGCCACATCCTGTCCTTCCGACGTCAGGTGACCATCCACCTGGCGGGGAGGGACACCGCGGAGGGCAGCTTTGTGGTCCCCTTCGAGGGGACCAATTATGTGATCTTTTATTCCTCGGAGGAGGTGCGGTGCTTTCACTGCAAGGAGCTGGGGCACCAAAAAAAGAGGTGCCCCAAGCTCCAGAAAAGCGCAAAGGCACCCGCGCAGGCACCGCACCCCTCCGAGTCCACCTCGCCCCCGGGGCCCTCCAAGAGGCCCGCAGAGAAGGGGGGCAAAAAAGTACCCGCCCCCCTCCCAGTAACATCCGGGGGGGGAAAGGGAGAGAGGGCCCCCGAGGCGGCCGGACCCTCCGCGCCTCCCGAAAGCGCGCGGGGGGAGAAGGCCGCCGAGTGGACCTTGGTCGCCCGCCGTAAGAAGAAGGTGGCGGCCAGGTCCACCGGGGAGGCCAAGCGGGGGGAGACGAAGCCCGCCGCCGCACCATCTGGCGGTGGGTCAGGGGGAGTCCCAGAGAAAGGGACTCCCTCGACGGCACCCCCTGCGAGGCAGGGCGGCAAAGCCGCCCGCAAAACCAAGCACCTCATCCCCGGGTACGATGAAGAGAGAAGCGCTGCCGGAGGTGTGCTCCCCGTCGCCGTGGCAGGGCAGGGGACAGCCTCCGGCAGCCTCAGGGGAAAGAGAAAGGCGCAGGCGCGTCTCGGCCTCTTGCTGAGGGTCCCCGGGGGGGCGATGGAGGGCCCCCAAAAAAGAAAGAGACCGCCTCGGCGTCCCCCCTCTACCGGCGACGAGGGCTTCGGCCCTCGTGTTGCCACGGAGGGGGAGAAGGAACCACCCCCCGAGGCGGTCCGGGGCTCTGCAAAAGCAGCGGAGCCCATGGAAGAGGCCCCCGCCGAGAGGCCAAAGGGGAGGGAGGAACCCGCGCGGGCAAAAGAAGCCCTTCGGGTAGATCCCCTCCCCGTCACACCACAGACCTCGGAAGCCGGCCCCGACCCTACCATCGAGGGGCCGGCCGCAGCGGAGGTCGCCGAGGGGGCGCAGGAGGGGTCCCTGAAGGAACAGCTGCCTCGGGAACCGCCTTCCTCCGACGGCGACGCGGGTCCTGAACCCTGTGTTGCCGAGGAGGGGGTGGCGGAACCAGCTCCCGAGGCAGGCGTGGGCTCCGCGGACAACGCGGAGCCCATGCAGGCGACCCCCGCCGAGGGGCCGGAGGGGGAGGAACAACTACCCCTCCCGGAACAACAGCTGCCTCGGGCTCCCGAGGCAAGCGTGGGCTCCGCGGATAATGCGGAGCCCATGCAGGCGACCCCGGCTGAGGGGCCGGAGGGGGGGGACGAACCACCCCTCCCACAACAAGAACTGCCTCTGGCTCCCGTCTCCGGGGAGGAGGCGGTTTCGGCCCCCGAGGCAAGCGTGGGCTCCGCAGACAACGCGGAGCCCATGCAAGCGACCCCCGCCGAGGGGTCGGAGGGAGGGGAAGAACCACCCCTCCCGGAACAAGATCTGCCTCAGGCTCCCCTCTCCTGCGGCGACGGGGGTTTCGGCCCTCGTGCTGCCGCGGAGGGGGACGAGGAAACACCCCCTGAGGCAGAGGCGGGCTCTGAGGAGCCCGCGTTTACATTGGTCTCCGGAGCGCAGAAGGGAGGGGAAGAACCAGAGAGGGCAGAAGGTGGTGCCCTCGCGGTAGATCCCCTCCCCGAAGCGCAACGGGGCCAAGAAACCGGTCCCCGACCCAGCACCGAGGGACCGGTTCCAGTCACCGAGGGGGCGCGGGAGGAGCCCCTGAAAGACCAACCGGTGACTGATGCGGAGGAAGGGGAAGGACCCGAAAGGGTGTATCCCCTTTCTCTAGGGGAGGGAGGGGAAGGACCCGAGAGGGTGGATCCCCTTCCTTCGAGGGAAGAGGACGGGCCTGAGACCGTGCCTCGGACCTCCAAGGAGGGACCCAGAGCGGGGACGACGAGACCGTCCGGCTCGGCGGTGTACGTCGAGCGACCGTCTGCGCCCCCGAAATCGAGGGTGCAGACGGTCCCCGCCAGGGTCCCTCCGCCGATCTCTCCCGCCGCGTCCCCGGGGGGGGGGCGCTGGGAGAGTCGGTCAAGATCAAAATCAGACGCAACGCGCTCACCCACCAACGTGAGTGCGTTGTGCTTCTCCACCGCGAGGGGGGCGGTGGAGAACCGGAGGAGCGGGAGGAGGACTCGGAGTCCGTGTGCAGCGTGGGCTCGGAGAGTCTGTCCGCCCCTTCTCCGGACATCCCTGCGGCGGAGCTCCTGGAGTTCCTGGAGGCCACCATCCACCGCAGGGACAAGGTCCAGCTGGCCCTGGACAAATGGGGGGATTTCCAGAGGATCCTCAACTCTGTGAGATCCTTCCTCAGGGCCAGCCACGCCAGCAAAACTTCGGGCACGTGCGTGCACATACGTGCCCGAAAGTTTCACGACCAGTTGGTGAACTTCGGGAGATCTCAGGATCTCCCGTGAGTGTCGCCAACTCCACCTGACAGAGGACCATGTATCGCATCGGGACCGTGAATGTCAACGGATGCAAGGACCATTTCCGCAGGGCCCAGGTAATCTCCTTTCTGAAAAAGGGGGGTTACTCTGTGTGCTTCCTGCAGGAAACCCACTCCACCCCGCAGGCCGAGGCCAACTGGCTGCTGGAGTGGGGGGGGAGAGTGTCCTTCAGCCACCTCACCGAGTCATCTTGTGGGGTGGCGACGCTCTTCTCCGGGTCCTTTGTTCCCACGGTGCTCGATGTGGTCAACGTCGTGCCGGGCCGTCTGTTGCACCACCGGATCCGGGACGGGGACGCTACCGTTCACCTGGTGAACGCGTACGCTCCGTCCTCGGGTCCGGCGAGGGTCCAGTTCTTCCGCCGGATGTCGAACCATCTGAACACCATCGGCGCCGACGAGCTCGTGGTTCTCGGGGGTGATTTCAACTGCACCCTCGAGGCCGCGGACCGGGTGGGGCGCGAGCCCTACCCGCTCTCGTCGGCCGCCCTGAGAGAGCTGATCGCTCGGCTCTCTCTGGTCGACATCTGGCGGTGGCAACACCCGGACGCCTCGGCCTTCACCTTCACCAGGGTGAGGGAGGGGCGGGTGTCTCAGTCCCGGATTGACAGGTTCTACGTGTCGCGGAACCACGCTCATTGCGTTCGCGCCTCCGACATCAGGCCGGCGCCGTTCACGGACCACAACCTGGTGGCCGTGACGGTGGCCGTGGTGCCAGCTAGGCATTTCTCCGCCTACTGGCACTTCAACAACAGCCTGTTGGAGGACGAGCGCTTTGAGCGGTCTTTCCGGGACTTTTGGACGGTCTGGCACGGCAGGCGATCTCGCTTCCCCACCTGGCGTCAGTGGTGGGACGTGGGGAAAGCGCAGATCAAGGTCCTCTGTCAGGAGTACACGAGGGGCGCGAGCAGGCGGAGGGACTCACGGATCGAGCGGCTGGAAAGGGAGCTGCTCGATCTGGAGAGCCGCCTGGCTCGCGGGGACCAACTCGAGCAGAGCGCGTACGAGGAGAAGAAGTGCACCCTGCGGGACCTGCAGCTCCAGCGGTCCCGGGGGGCGTTTGTGCGCTCGCGGGTCCAGTTCCTCCGGGAGATGGACCGCGGCACACACTTCTTCTACGCGTTGGAGAAAAAGAAGGGAGACCGCAAGAACATCACCTGCCTCCTGGCGGACGACGGCTCCCTTCTGACGGATCCGGAGAGCGTGAACGAGAGGGCCAGGGCTTTCTACTCTGCCCTCTTCTCTCCGGATCCCGTCGACTCCGACGCGTGCAGGGTTCTCTGGGATGGGCTTCCCACGGTCGGCGAGGGCGTCCGGGACGAGTTCGAGGGCCAGCTGACCCTGGCCGAGCTCTCCGACGCCCTCAGTCAGATGCCCTATAACAAATCGCCGGGCATCGACGGGCTGACCGTGGAGTTCTACAAGAAGTTTTGGGACTTGCTGGGGCCCGTCTTAGTGCGGGTCCTGGCGGAAGCCTACGAGACCGGGGAGATGCCCCTTTCGATGAGGCGGGCGGTGATAATGCTCCATCCCAAGAAGGGGGATCTCCGCTGCCTAAAGAACTGGCGCCCGGTCTCGCTGCTGTGCACGGACTATAAAATCGTGGCCAAGGCCGCCTCCTTGAGGCTCAAGTCCGTGCTGGCAGACGTGATCCACCCCGACCAGTCCTACACGGTCCCGAACCGGACGATTTTCGATAACATCTTTCTGGTTCGGGACCTCCTGCACTACTGCAGGAGGACCGGTCGGTCGGTCGCCTTCCTGTCGCTGGATCAGGAGAAGGCGTTCGACCGGGTGGATCACGAGTATCTCTTCGGAACCCTGCGAGCATTCGGATTCGGGCCGCGCTTCGTCGGCCTGTTCCGGATGCTGTACGCCTCTGCCGAGTGCCTCGTGAAGGTCAACTGGTCCCTGACCGCGCCCCTCGCGTTTGGGAGAGGAGTGCGTCAGGGCTGCCCTCTGTCCGGACAACTGTACGCGCTGTGCATCGAGCCCTTCCTCTGCCTCCTTCGCAGGAGGCTCACGGGGTTGGCGCTCGGCGCGCCGGACACGAGGGTGGTCCTGTCGGCCTACGCCGACGACGTGCTCCTGGTGGCCTCCGACCCGGTTGACCTGGAGAGGATGCGGAGCTGCCAGAGCGTCTACTCTGCCGCTTCCTCTGCCAGGATCAACTGGGACAAGTGCTCCGGGTTACTGGTGGGTCCCTGGCGGGTGGACTCCCTCCCTGTCGCGCTCCAGCAGTTCAAGTGGAGCGCGGACAGTTTCAAATATCTGGGAGTCCACCTGAGCCCCGCGGAGACCTCGGTCGCAGCCAACTGGGTGGAGTTGGAGGACAAGGTGGTTGCTCGGCTGAGGTCGTGGTCGGGTCTGCTGAGACTGCTTTCCTTCAGGGGACGGGCTTTAGTGATTAACCAACTGGTGGCGTCGATGCTTTGGCATCGACTCACCGTCCTGAGCCCGCCCCCTGAGTTTGTGTCCAGGGTCCAGAGGAAGCTGACGGACTTCTTCTGGGCCGGAAAGCACTGGGTCTCTGCGGCGGTTCTGAGCCTCCCTCTGGCCGAGGGAGGGCAAGGGTTGGTGTGCATCAAGAGCCAGGTGCACACCTTCCGCCTCCAGACGCTGCAGAGATTCCTCTACGCAGACCCGGCCCCGCAGTGGTGCACGCTGGCGTCGCTTTTGTTGCGCCGGCTGCACGACCTGGGCTACGACCGGCAGCTCTTTTGGATCGACCTCCGGGGAATCCGTCTCCCCGAGCTGCCGGTCTTTTACCAGGACCTGCTCAGGACCCGGAGCATGTTTTCTGACGCCGTTCCGACCGAGGGCGAGGGACTCCTGCTGGAGCCCCTGCTGCACAACCCCCACCTGGGTGCGCAGGCGTTGGAGTCCCCCTCGGTGCGGCGCGCGCTGATCTCGGCCAAGGTGACCAGAGTCTGGGATCTCCTGGATCGCGAGCGGTCCGAGTGGCTGGCGCCCGAGTCGCTCGTCGCCAGGGCGGCTCGGGCGACCGTCAGGACGGCCGGCCGCGCGATCCGGGAGTGCAAAGCAGCGTTGCACCCAGACTCTGTCAGGTATCTCGAGGGAGTTCTCAGGACCGGGGAGCCATCTTCCATCCCCCCCCCTGCCCCCGGCTCTCCGGTCCTGCTGATCGAACCCAAGGCCCGAGCCCCCCCTCGGCCTCCCCTCGAGAACAACCTGAGCAGGATCTCGCGTTTCTCCTCGACGCCCCTCCGATCGGCGTCGAGGAGGACCCTGTACGCGATGACGCTCCACACCCTCCACTTCCTCGCCCTCGTCTCCCGCCGAGACACCGCTTGGCGGGAGACCCTCCGACCACCGGAGGGCGTCGGTCCCCAGTGGGAGGCCCTGTACTCCCCGCTGGTCTCCAGGGGAGCTGGGGACTTGGGGTGGAGGGTCCTGCACGGAGTGCTCGCGTCAGGAGAGATCCTGCGTCACTTTACCGACTCGGACGCCGCATGCCCTTTCTGCGGTCAGTCCGAGTCGGTAGCACATATTTATTTTCTTTGCGCCAGGCTGCAGCCGTTTTTCCTGCTGCTGAGGAATCTGTTGCTGCAGTTCTGGCTGCATTTCTCCCCAACCCTCCTCATTTTCGGGCACCCTGTTCGTGGCTCCACCAAGAAGAGGGACCTCCTCGTGAATCTGCTCCTGGCTCTTGCTAAACTGGCAATTTACAAGACCAGGAAGCGTAAGATGATCGGGGAGGGTCTCTTTGACTGTGGGGCCATGTTCAGGGCCCTTGTCCGATCCCGGGTTAAGTTGGAGCACGCCCACGCGGAGTCTGCTGGCGACATGGCCACCTTTGTCGACCAGTGGGCTCTAGGGGGCGTGCTCTGCACCACCTCCCCTTTGGATTTGAAAATTTAATTTACAGCACTTTTTGACCGGTTCCTCATTTAATTTAGTTAAGGTTCGTCTTTTTTAGCACCCATAAAGGGTGCTAATTTGAATATTTGTCCAGCTGTCTTTGGACAGCTGGTGTAGTTTTGCATACGATCCTTAAATAGGACTACTACTACTACTACTACTAATAATAATAATAATAATAATAATAATAATAATAATAAATACGATCCTAAGATCTACCAGTGTTTAGGTAAGTATATTAGAAACCATGTTGTTATATAATATAATAAATCTTATATAATAATCGATATAATAATCTCTCGTAGTCTTCCTAAATGTGGGTCATAAAATTTATGATTTGGTACTGGTATCTAAATACTGTAAATGCTTCTTTAAATTTGCTATGAAAAACTTTTTTGGGTGGAGAATGGGTTGTTAACGTCAGGTTAGAGTAAGCACAGTGTTGGCTGGTGCCACGATCTCCTCCACTCACAGCACTGCACCTCAGTCTCGACTTGAAGACCCCCTGCCATTCATTCTCATGATTGCAAATTGTGCTGAGTTATGGCACACTGTTTGGTTGTGATGTAGGCTGATTTCCACAAAGGGCTATGCTGAGACAGACTTATTTATCTTGTTACCTGATTAAAACCAAAATTGAAAGACAAGAAAGACTAGTTTATTAGCCAGCTATTCCACCTAGATTCCACAATAAGGATTTTTCTGAAGGCATGCTGATAACAGGTAAAAAAAAAAAGTTTAGCCATGAAAGGGTAGACAAAGACCTTGAAGTGAAAGGGAGTAAAGCAGTACTCAAGACCATGACAGAACTGTATGTTAATGTTAAGACATTGCTCCAGCAAGTGTAGAAATCCTATCAAACATCTGTATCTTTAAGCTTCCCTGGTTACAGCAAATCCTTTAAGCTTCACTCTGGATTTGCTGTAACCAGGGACACGGCGTGCCTTGGGCATTTAAACTTGTAAAAAGTGGTTTGGATATTTTTTTGTACCTGAACACGTACAGGTAAGGCGTCAAAGCCTTGGACAGCATCATTAACATTTTACAGTTAGTTAATGTCACCCACATCCCCGTCCTTATCTCCATCAAGTCATGGGAGTACAGCAACGTTTCAACCACAATCAACAGTAAGGGGCTGAAAGACAGGAATAAAAGGATGTAATGGATAAAAAATGTCCCCTTTGCCCTGGCAAAAAAAACGGTCCATATCCCAAACTGCCTTGTTTTGCGATATAGCATGATATAACACATGAGCATTCCGTGACTGAAACCACATCAAACATTTTTAAAGGTTTGTAACTATTCACAGTGTGTGCAATCAATAGTGGCAAGGAACAAATGTTCAGCGAGATTACCTTTTTAGTCCTCGAAATTGGGCAAAGGGACAAGCAGCAGAGAGGCAGCAGCACAGCCAGGGAGATGTCCAGCACCATTGCCTTGGTACTAAGTACCCCAGCACAATATGATACCCCCAAGAAGAACAACTGACAAGCCTCTTTAGGCATGAGCAAGTATCCTGCATTGAAGCAAGTGCCCAGGGTGTACAGAGACACATATATTAAATCTGACAGCAAAAGATTGGCAAGCAGCAGGTAGCAGGTCTCTTGACGAATCCTGGAGTTTGAGAAGATGGCAAGTAGGACCAGTGGGATGACCAGCCAGATGGCCACAAAGCACGCTATTGGGCAGATCAGGAATATTTTCATCTGCCAGAGCGGTAAATGCTGTCTCCATTCTTTCATCAATTCAGCCAAGTGGGAGTCGTTGAAGATGCCGGCAGTCTTTTCAAATGTTATGGATCCATTAATAAGCAGACTCCTAAAACGGCACACCATAAAATGCAGGCTGAATGGAACATCCATATTTGAATAATAACTTATTCATTAAGGTGATCCACATCCTTGCAAATCGCCTCCCTTCACCCACGACAGCTTGTGTTTAATGAATGTCAGACTTATTGATTAAAAATAGAGGCTTCTGTTTTTGGTTTCCAAGGGCACATTAACTCGGGGCAAACAACAGTGCTGAGGTAAATGAAGACATTCCCTATTGTAACAGAGCTTTACAGTAACAGAAATATCACTGATTAAAAGGTTCCCAGGACAAAGACTGTTTGCCTTTCACATAAAATACAGCTTACAACAAGCACATGTATTTTGTTTCCAAATCAAGAAATGTATTTTTTTTAAAACCCTTGAATATTGCTTTGGGCACTAGGCTTGACAGTCTTTTGTGTCCTTTGTGCTTATCTACTGGTTTACTTGTTCTTTGCTTAGCAGCGATGCAGAGACGCATTTATAGTTTATGGTGTGAGCAGAATCCCTCAGTGAAAAGAAAGCATTGGCTTTAATTCCATGTCAAAACTTTACGGTTTTTCTTACAATGAGAGATTGAGAGCAGAATCCTCTATATAGAGTGATTAATGTGCTGTGTAGCACAAGCTTTTTACATGCCCAGATTCTGATTTGCACTTGTCTCAGGTAAGAAATGTGTTTGGTGGCCTCTACATGATTAAAAACACCACACATTTGGATAAATGAGCACCTTTTAAACAGTCTTAAACAGAGACTGGATACACAGGGAACTGTATTCTGCACCTGTGTACCTTTCATAGAGGCAATGGCCCAGTTTAGGAATTTTCTGACCAGTAAAAATTGAAGAGCAATTAGCTGAACTCACTCATTGCTGGTCCACAATGATCCTGGAGGTATCAGAGGCTTCTCTGTCTGTGTCACCTCCATGCCCGGTATTTATACCATACAGGCTTTGGACATACGTGACTACAGTCTGCTTTTGTTATCTTCCCAATTATCAATAGAATTTAGCCTTTTAGTTGTTTCTCAACTCAATGTTTGCTCATGCTTTATCTCGCCGCCAATCATTTTAAACCTAAGTTACTCTACTTATGCCAAAAGTCACCTCCAGTAAACTGTTTTAACATCACCAAAAACATTTTATTCTCCTATGATATTTCCAATACATTTACATCCTATATAGTGTCTTTACTGGGTAAGTCACAGGAGACCCATGATTGACCAAACTACAAAGCAATATTATTATTATTATTATTTATTTCTTAGCAGACGCCCTTATCCAGGGCAACTTACAGTCGTAAACAAAAATACATTTCAAAAATCACAGTACAAGTACTAATACAATTAAGAGCAAGATAAAATACAATGACTTTGGTTCTAGCAAGTACAAGTATATCTGCCTCATACTGTATCTGTGATTATTTGTCTTGCCTTACCCAGCTTTTCTTGTTGTGTTGTTAACACATTTTTAAGAGGTTCATTTTGGATTAATTGAATACCTTTCGACAAAAAACATAAAAAGAAAATTAGACTGAAAATCTGATTATCTGCACAACCCTACTATGTATGTTCTGTTTCTTCTTACATCATTATTTGCCATGCTTACTAACTATTCCAGTAGAACATGCTGTTGATAATGGAAAAGGTATGTGAGGTGGTAGGTGTTGCCACACATAATAACAAATAGAATAATAACATTGTTAAATCTCCTTTGAAAAAACAAGGTTGTTAACCCAAGCGCCCCTTGCTAATTCTCCATCCCTCACTCCTAAAAACTGTGGTAATACATCCGTGAAAACAAGCCTTGGCCCCTCTGTGGATCTACCCTACATAAATATGTTCAAATATTAATAATTAATCTGGACATTGTGTTTCAAGCCAGTAGGGTAGAAATGCATGGTATAAAACGTATTGAGTCAATAAGATTGTATGGTATAGTAAAATTGTTTGACAGACAGATTAGCTTTGCATTTAGCCATCTGTGGCATTTGTTCTTGAGGCGTTTTTGTTTTGCATGAGAGAACATTTTGAAAAGGCAAACCAACATCTGACTGAAAACAGTATCCATATTGTACCTGGCAACAACAGAAACACTTGCCAGTTGAGAAGAAAAGTATTATAAATGTATATTGCTTAACATTCGCTAAACCTCTATTTGGAACAAAGTAATGGGCATTATTTTACAATAGAGGTAACTGAGTGTTACCTGCCTGCTCTGGCTGTATTGTATATCGTACACACTTTCAGGATCACCCTACTGAATCACAATATAGAGTATCCAGATTGGATTTCCCAGGACATCTTTTAATAGGAGAGAGAACACAAAAGGAACAGTGAAGTGACCAGGTACTTTTATTCTCTTACAAAATCGTAAAATCTGTTGTGGCTTCATAGGGTAAACCATGCCTGATATTTCATTGCCAAAAATAACATTGTAGGAACATAGATACCTGCTTGCACGTACAAACCTGTCTTGTTTATGTTTCTAAGGATGACTCTGTGTAGCTTCACACAGCTCAATGCTTCTGGATTACCAATGGATCATTCCTCTGGTAATGCCTCCAGTTTTTCACAGGATGACCAAAGCGCTACAGTCATTGAGGACTGGACTCAGGTTCTGATGTATGGAGGAGGGAAATTCTTCATTATTCCTGCCGCTGTCTCCCTGGTAGCTGTGCTCCTAGCCAGCCCCTTGGTCCTTCTTGCTATATTTTCCAGGAACAGTCTTTATGAAAAAGCAAAATTCAGACTGATCGCCAACACTTTAATCAGTGATTTAATTTACTGCCTTGTGAATCTTACAGTTACAGCTACCAACACTGCTCAGTTTCTTCCCCCCAAGTTGCTGTGTGATTTCCTTCTGTGTCTTCTCTTAACTACGTATTTCACTGGCGTTTTGAATGTTACGGCTATGGTGGTGGATGTCTTCTTGGCAATCAACTGGCCTCTGCACTATAGCTCCTTCCTGCCCACATCCAGAGCCGTCAAGCTAATAGTTTGTATTTGGGTGGTTTCAGCTATGTCTTCGTTAGTTATGTACATTTTGTTATCAACCAAGGACACCTTGCAATGTGAAATTCCAATCTGCGTTTTCGACGTTTCTTTCTTCATTAAACCATTCGGTCCGGTCCTAAGGGAGTTGAACTACTTTCTGATGGTCATCGTGTTTGCCTCCTGTTTCGTCCTGATTGTGGGCTGCTACTGCGTGATGTTCTGGAAGACCCGGCGCTCTGGCATCTGGGATGGATTTTCCAGAGCGAGACAAACTTTCTTCATGCACTTCCTTATCTTCATCTTCTACTTTTGCCCAGTGATAACACTGATCACAGAAAAAGTTCTGTTTGCCTATAAACTGATGGATTTCCAGTCAGTGATTTTTGTGATAATGGCCGTGTTCAACATTATTATGATACTGCCAAAGGCAATCACTCCCTATCTATATTGCTTTAGGTGCAGAGAGTTAAATAAAACCATCAAATCTCTGATCAAATGGAAGGTCCAAATTAGCCCAAAAAATTAGAAGTCAAAACTATGATGGGAAAAAAGTGTATCATGCAAGTATTACCTATGGCTATTCTAAGATGAGTTTCTTATACTATTAGTTCACTGCCTGTGTTATAAGTAATATGATGCCATCGTTTCTGGATAATTCAAACTCTGTAGCACCTCTGTTAAGGTGTTTAAGAACCGCTTAAGCAAGGAAGAAATACCTTCAAGTTTTTTTAGATCTTTTTTCAAGCCTCTTTGCCTTTTCAATTTTGCTGCCTCCCTTTTAGACCACTACCGGCCACCTGGAATGTAGCGTGAAGATCGCTTCTCAAGTCAAAACTCCAGCTTGCTAATTTCTTCTGATTGCTGTCTAGAAAAGGATTGTTCATTTTTTCAGGTCTGGCCCAGCTAAACCTGTCTTACATCTACGGATGCTCTGAAACCTGAAACAAGCAAGCTCTGAGGAGAAATGAAACACAGTAAGAAAAACTCTACAGTGATACCCATGCAAGAAGTGACATTACAAAAACCAAGAGACTGTATCTGATAATTGTGATTTAATAATCAAATTTCTGTTATTAATTGTGTGTGGGTGAATTTTAGAAGTCAAATATTTGCATGTTAAATCCATGTCATTTATTTACTAGTATGGTTAATTTTAGATTCTAGTTAATAAACTACTTTTTTCATATACATTTAATTTAATTGAATATATCAAATTAAATGAATCATCATCATCATCATCATCATCATCATATTATTATTATTATTATTATTATTATTTATTTATTTATTTTTTTTCTCATAAAAAAGTATTTTATTCATAGTAGACAAAAAACTATTTGCTACAAAAAGCAAATCACAAAATAGTTCTGAACGCCCACTGGACTGAAACTTCCCTCTCTCGTAAGTCTATCTCCACATAATTTCCACCTGTGTCCTCTGGTCCTGGTTTCTGCACTGTGTTTAACGTATTGGTTTGGGGTAACTACGTCAACTCCTTTTAAGATTTAGAAGACTTCAATCATGTCCCCTGATTCTTCTTTGTTTCAGGCTGAACAGATTCAGGTTTTTCACATTCATACAGAAACACACATAATGACCCAAATCCTATACAACTATGGCCTGGGCCAGTCCCCTCTTGCCTTGGAAATCATTACAGAGCATCTTCAAATGACATTTTGACATTTTTTTTATATATATTGCTTTCTTAGTTTTTACATTTGCAATCGTTCTGAGTAGTTGAGAGTTTGCTTGAGAAAGTGACTTGACACATTTTGAATGTCTTCTGCACTTCCCATACCAGGTAGTGGGTTTCCATTGCTACTGGCACCATCCCTCGACCCTTCTGTGACATTGCATTCAATATCCAAAACAATCCATTTTCTCCATTATTGCCTCACTGTATATGACATTACAAGTACAGTGTGGAGTGGACAGAAAATTAGTTTGTATAAACATAGCGATATGATAAAACTAATTAAATTGACATGTCTTAGTATTATTCGAATAAACCTACAGAAACAATTGCAGATATTCCACTTTAAAAACACACAAAGCATGTTCAGTGAGAGGTTAAACTGAAGGGACACTACTGGGAGCTGTGGAAATACACTCACTGGAAAGTGGAAGAGAAAGTGGAAGTCACGCCAACTGCGATAAGTTCCTGTGCTTTTCAATAAAAACATTTCCTCTACTTAATTAACTTAAATTGTTTGAAAGGAAATTTTTTTTTTTTCAATGTTACAAAATAATATACCAAACCCATTGAGAGTGCTTCAGGAAACTTGACATATATCACATAGCTGTTTGGTTTTAGTTTTGTAAAATTATTTAATTAAAGACTGGCATAAAAGATTTTACTTTAATCCTGTATTAATATAACACAGATTTTAACCTTAGATGTTAACCTTTTTAATAAGTTCTGGCTTTATTCTCAATTCTCCCACACCTGACAAAGCTGGCAATACCTGCATAAAATCATGACTTGGCACATCTATGGATCTATCCTACATAAATATGTTCAAATATTAATAATTAATCTGGACATTGTGTTTTAGGCCAGAGGGGTAGGAATTTGTGATATAAACCTATTACATCACATTAAAATGTATTGACAGACACATTAGCTTTCCATTAAGCCACCTGTAGTCTCTTTTATTATTAAAAGGCAATTTCTTTCTTTCTTTTTTTGTTTTGCATTCGAGAACAGTTTGAAAAATCAGCTGTACCTGTGTATTACTTGGCAACAAAAACACTTGTCACACAAGAAGAAAAGGGTTGAAAAAGGAATCACGGTCAACATTTGTTGAGCTTCTTCTTGCAACAAAGTAGTGGGCAATTTATCCTGGAGAGGCAACTACATCTTACCTTACACCACAATATACAGTCTAAGAATCGGATTTTCCAGGACAGCTTTTGATAGGAGGAAGAACATAAAATACCTGCTGGAGGATTAAAGAGATCAGGGTTTTTGGCTGAAAAAACATTGCTAAAATTAACATTGTAGGACTTTAAGATACCTGCTTGCACATAGAACCTGGCTTGTTTATGTTAATAAGGATGAATATGTGTAACTTCACTCAGCTCAACTCTTCAGGATTGGCAATGGATCATTCCTCTGGAAACGACTCCAGGTTTTCTGTCATAAAGATCATTGAGAACTGGACTCAGGTTCTGACGTATGGAGGAGGGAAATTCTTCATTATTCCTGCCGCTGTATCCCTGGTAGCTGTGCTGCCAGCCAGCCCCTTGGTCCTTCTTGCTATATTTTCGAGTAACAGCCTTTATCAAGAGACAAGGTACAGACTGCTCGCCAACACTTTAATCAGTGACTTAATTTACTGCATTGTGAATCTTACCATTACAGCTACCAATATCGCTCCATTTCTTTTCACCAATATACTCTGTCAATTTCTTCTAATTCTTCTGAGTACTACATATTTCACCGGCATTTTGAATGTTACAGCTATGGTGGTGGATGTCTTTTTGGCTATCAACTGGCCTCTGCGCTATAGCTCTTTCCTGCCCACACCCAGAGCTGTCAAGCTAATTGTTTGTATTTGGGTGGTTTCAGCTACATCTTCAGTATTTATTTATGCATTTTTATCTGCCAAGGAGATCATGCTATGTAAAATTCCAGTCTGCATTTTTGACATTATTTTCTTCATTAAACCAGTCAACCAAAAAGTAAGCCAGTTGTATAACTTTGTCGTCATCATCTTGTTTACCATCTGTTTTGTCCTAATCGTGGGCTGCTACTGCATGATGTACTGGAAGACCCGGCGCTGCGGCATTTGGAATGGATTTTCCAGAGCCAGACAGACTTTCTCCCTCCACTCTGTTCTCTTCTTTTTCTACTTTTGCCCAGTGATAATACTGATGCTGGAAACAGTTCTGTACTCCTATTATCTGATGGAGCTCCAGTCAATGGTTTACTCTTCGATGATCTTGTCCAACATTGTTATGATGCTACCAAGGGCACTCATTCCCTATATATACGGCTTGAGGAGCAGGGAGTTATCTAAAACCATCAAATCTATGATTAAATATAAGGTCCCGATTAGCCCAGGAGATTAGAAGTCATAAAAAGGGGGTGGTATGATCATTTGTCTTATGAAAATGGGTGCAACACATCCCTGCAAATCCTACAATAATTCAACTAAACACTGTGTTTCATATCTGAAGACTTTGTGATATAAACCTATTTGAATTCAGTTGTTTGATAAGATTAGCTTTCCATGAAGCCATCACTTGTAATGCCTCATGCCTTTGGAATTCTACTTCTCAGTGTTAGAGATGCAGATCCCATTCATGTTTTTACATCTGGTTATATAATTTATTTTGTCAGCTATCTCTTTTTGTAAAGCATTCTGTGATATTAACATGAAGGATGCTTTTAAAAAGCTTGTGTTGTATTGAAATGTTGTATGGCAAAATAATTACAGTAATAACCACAGTATTCCCCTTAAATGAGCAGACATCTGGTACTGTCGTCTCCTGCACAGTTTGCTTTGTTTTCTGTGGTTCTCTTCTTTGCTGCAGTGATCTCAGCAACTAAGCAATTAAAATATTATCTGATAGCTTTGCATTTTCAATAAGCTTTATTACTATCAATTATTTCATTCCTAACTCATAAAAAATGATTAATAAATCTGATTTGTGTATTTAATTGCCTTAGACTGAAGGACTTCATTGATATAATGATGTGATTAAAAATAATTAAAACAACAATAGATTGCAGTAATTCTACAACTTCCCAGCAACAAGCCCCTTTATTTAGTCTTTCCATAAAACAGAAATAGCTGCAGGAGTTTACATGTGGCTTAAAGCAGAGGTAATTTAGAGCAAAAAGCTATTACTAATTAAGTAGACTGAATACCATATTCATGCAGAAATGCAGCAGCACTTCAAGAGAGCCTTAAGGAAGGGAGGTGTCTCATATGAATAGGAATACGGTTGAGCTGGGAAGTAAACTTTCCTGCTAAAAAACAAATGCAAACCTCACTTTTACTGCACCACAAACATACAACTGAGCTTCACCTCAGCATCCAGCAATTTTAATCCAAGAAATATTAATATGAACAAAATTGTTCATTTAAAAATATGATTCACAGAAAAGACCTTTTCTCAAAAGTGGAATTCTATTATATATTTACAAGAGGATGTCCCCTGTTGTACCGTGGTTATAGAATTTGAGCTATAATGTGTACCTAGTTGTTTTTAAATCAAATTTCAAAAGTCACATTTGGTTGTATTGTTATTCTGTTGTCTTTATTCTGTAGTTTATAGGAACTTAAATAAATAAAAGAAAAAATAGGCCAAGGAAGAAAAAAAAAACATACAGGTGAGGCTGGTATTGAGAGATACAAAACGAAATGTAATAAAGTCAGTGACAACTGTTTCAATGTCTTCAAGGCTGGTAACTGGGTACATGTACTCATGTTCCAAATGGAGGGAATAACTTCATGTTCCTGAAGCAAGGCAGCAGGTTCATATAATGGAGCTGCCAGCGGATTGCTATGTAAGTGTCAAAATCTGTGTAGCATGATGGTCAAGGCTCTGCTGGCACAGTGTACGGAGTAGGAGTACCACTGATTAGTCGCCTTGTTGACTAGTCCAGCAGTAAAGTGGCAGTCGACAGTTAGCAAACTGATGTATGTGCAGTTGTGGTTGCAAACCTGGTAGCATATAAATTACATTGTAGAACACTCATAAATAGTTCTAATTTGAAGCCTACACTACTACCAGTGTGGAACCTCAAGTGCCTCAGTGTCTCCTGCTTTTAACTACGATGTAATGTCCATGTAATGACATGCTTATTTCACCAGCAGTTACCAAGTAAGAGCAGCAAACATTGGTAGTTACCCAGTTATTACAATGTACTAGCATGGTTATGCATGCCCCTTAATCGTAATGATCACCAAATAGTGTACACCAAAACAGTACAGATTAGGGGTAAATGATTCCTTATGTAACTGAAAGACAACAAGGTGCTGAAGTCAGTACACCGAGTTGACTGATTTTCCTTCGCCTAAATAGCCCTTTGAGAGTGTCTGATATTTCCCTGTACCTCAGTCCATACAGGTAAGGAAAGAAAGCTCTCGGCAGCATCATCAGAAAGTTGCTGTTTGCAGCATGTATCCACACCTTGACGTCCAAGCTCATAGTATCCTTCTGAAGCAAAATTATCTCGATCGCAAAAACCAAACCAGGGCCAAAGTAAAGGAGAAGCATCACAGTGTGAACAATTAAAGTCACTTTAGCCCGCGAGTATCGCCTCTGCCAAAGGCCAGCTGTCTTGGTGATCCAGTACAAGCGTATTAAACAAAACACAACCACAGAGGAACACAGTAGGGCGCCTAAACTGAAGTACACGTAGAAACCAATTACCATTTCATTACCTAATGGCCCGGAGCCCATAGTCAATAACATGAGACAAACCTCCTTCTGCTGTTTAAGAGGTTGGTTGTCAAGCATTTCCAGTATGATCATAATGGTAACTGGGTAGAGGGATGCCATGATCCAAATGGCGGGCAATATCTTTTTGGTTCTGGAAGATGGCACAATGTTTTCGTAATGCAGTGGCCAATGGACTGCCAGGTAAGTGTCAAGAACCATCAGCGTGATAGTCATGACACCGCTGCAGTACGATGTAGCTATGATAACGATGAGGATGACACAGAACAGCCTGTGCAATGGCCAGCCTTGCATGTTGCAGATTGAAACCACCAGGTTTAAGATTGAGAAGATGATGTCCGATAACAGGGTGTTTGCCAGTAGCAAGTAGCGGGATTCTTGTCTGAGGTTCCTGGTGGAGACTATGCAGATGAGTATGAGCGGGTTGGCTAAGAGGCTGACCAGGAACAAGACAGCTGCAGAGATCAGGAACAGTTCCAAGTGCCAGTAGCGGCTCCTCAAGAACCAGTCATAAGTGGCGTCTTGAGAACTTGCATTTCCACTGCCTGTGCTCAGTCCTTCAGTGCCTCCAGAAACTCCAGGATCCCACAGTATGATAGTGGTCTGTTCCAGTTCAGTATGGTTCAGGCCAAGCAAGGACATGTTGGGATTCACTGCAATATTTCAATAATGTTTCAGTGGTAATGTTGTGTTCTAATGTCTGCAGGAAGGGGAAACAAATGAAACTTTTATCATTCAGAAATGTCTTGAAAGGTTTATTTTAGTATTTCTGGCTTTAGATCAATGAGAAACGTGGCACATGTTTAAGCCGTGATGTGAAGATGAATAATACAAATTATTTATTCATGTGTAAAAGCATCTGCTAGAAGGTAAATAGAAGAAAAAAACATGTGTGTTATCTTCAAATTTCAGCTCATATATAAGTCACTTTATGATGAGGGAGCACTGTGTTAAATCTACTATGGAAACCCTTTCTCTATACAAATTGAATGACTAACTGAAAGTAAGGCTTACCAACAGAACTTTGTTTAACATTGTACCAGATATCCTGTTTTAAAATGAAAATATGTGCTAGCTGTAACATGTTTCTTTCAAAACTACATTGTGAATAAACGTGCACAAGAGGTAAGATTTATGATAGTAATGTGTTAGCTACTTCTAATATATATATATAAATATATATAAAAAAAAAAATATATATATATATATATATATATATATATATATATATATATATATATACATACATATATGTACTTGGCTTGATTCATGCCAAAGCTGACCTATTCCAGCCTTGCTGAAGCACCCCCAGATCATCACTGATCCTCCACCACATTTCACAGTGGGTGCGAGACACTGTGGCTTGTAGGCCTCTCCAGGTCTCCGTCTAACCATTAGACGACCAGGTGTTGGGCAAAGCTGAAAATTGGACTCATCTGGGGGTGCTTCAGCAAGGCTGGAATCGGGCAGATTTGTCTTTGTGAAGGACGCATGAATCAAGCCAAGTACAAGGTTGTCCTGGAAGAAAACTTGCTTCCTTCTGCTCTGACAATGTTCCCCAACTCTGAGGATTGGTTTTTCCAGCAGGACAATACTCCATGCCACACAGCCAGGTCAATCAAGTTGTGGATGGAGGACCACCAGATCAAGACCCTGTCATGGCCAGCCCAATCTCCAGACCTGAATCCCATTGAAAACCTCTGGAATGTGATCAAGAGGAAGATGGATGGTCACAAGCCATCAAACAAAGCCGAGCTGCTTGAATTTTTGCGCCAGGAGTGGCATAAAGTCACCCAACATCAATGTGAAAGACTGGTGGAGAGCATGCCAAGACGCATGAAAGCTGTGCTTGAAAATCAGGGTTATTCCACCAAATATTGATTTCTGAACTCTTCCTAAGTTAAAACATTAGTATTGTGTTGTTTAAAAATTAATATGAACTTATTTTCTTTGCATTATTCGAGGTCTGACAACACTGCATCTTTTTTGTTATTTTGACCAGTTGTCATTTTCTGCAAATAAATGCTTTAAATGGCAATATTTTTATTTGGAATTTGGGAGAAATGTTGTCAGTAATTTATAGAATAAAACAAAAATGTTCATTTTACCCAAACAAATACCTATAAATAGTAAAACCAGAGAAACTGATAATTTTGCAGTGGTCTCTTAATTTTTTCCAGAGCTGTATATATAAACATTTAAATTATAATTCCAATGTATGACATTATCCCAAGTGATTATTCAGGGATGTATGCTAAAACAATCTTACTGAATTTTTTTCAAAGTTTGTAAATAGATGAACAGAGAAAATGAATAGAAAGCAATGTTGCATGCTTCTTGTGCTGGTGTTGTATAATAATGATATTTTGTTGCATAGAAAGGGTTTGCAAGCTGTCATGTCCAAACAGTTAGCTTCTGTGCTTCATTTTGGAGATAACCAAACCAATGGTTTTATGGTTGTTGAACATCACAATCAATTTCACCCTTGTAGTTGGACCAAATTGCTAATTATCAAGAGATGTTAAACAGACGTGGATGCAGTGACTAATGTGAACATGTACAGCAAGTCATTTCTTAGCTAGATTATAATTAGAGCAATGGAAACAAAAACAACTCAAGCTTTTTCTTAAAGAAACATTCAACAATTTGGATTAAATTTCCAGTGTATCAACCCGAAGAACCCCCACAGAACAATTAGCACATTGACCTGGAACAAATATTGCACTGTGGGGTTCTGGGTGCAAACAGCCCACATAATGTTTCTGCAACCCACAGAAAATATGGCAAAAATGCTAATTTGTTATTTTTTTAGTTGCAAGGAGATCACATCATATTTTTGTATTACATCATCAATACAGTTCAAAAGAATTTTAAGGAAATTATTGTTATTGGAATTAAGATATCGTTGGTGTATTACCGCTGTGGTATGAAACTGACGTTATAAAATTTTTTTCAGTTCTAAAACCACCACACTTTAGAAATCTAGCTTTTAAAAAATTGTACAAAGTGTCCCTGTCAAGACTGCCTGGTCAATGTATTAGGACCTGTCCACTCGATTATATTAGGTATTGCACTGGTGGAGGTAATGTTATCCTGAGTTACCTTGGGTCCCTTGATTATTCCAGAAGGCAATTTTCAAAACAATAATTCACCATCTACTCTGTTAGAATTGAGAAGCATGGGAGTGACTTTTCTAGATTAGAATCTGACCGAGCATGTGTGGGATGAACTTGTGTCAAGGCTGTGGCATACGGGTCCCAACCAACCCGCTATTAGGTACAGGTCCTAATAAAGTGACCAGACAGTGTACATCGCAGGGCTGCAGCATTTTAAAAGTTCTTTGTATGTAAATCCTACTAGTGTGTATTGCACAAAGGGCCCCCCCCCCCGAGACATTTGCTGTTTCCTTTTTCCTGTTGTAATGTATGCTATAAAGCCAAGGGATAGTCATGTATGTGTAGAATATGATTGGGGATATGACTAAATGAAATAAGACCAGCTATTAGATTAGAGACTATTAAGAGATATCATTGCTGTAATTAACATCCTTTCTTTGGAACTAGTCCCCTTAAGTCACCATAGAAACAATACAAAGTAACCTGAGGTAATCATCTCCCACACTGTCTAACCCATCCTAATATTAACATATTTATTTGTATTACTATATGACAACCTTTATTTATTTTACTTTTATATTATCGCTGATATACACTTTCCCCCTTACCCATGCCATTCTAACCTAAAGATCCCTATGGCAACTATTAGAATAACAATTATTAGAGAGCAAAACAATTTTCTAAGCCAAATTATACTTCAGAAACTCCTGTTTAGATTTGGAAATAAACACATCAGATACAGTATTTTATTTAAGGCATTTTAAGAACAGTTATGTTGTTTATTTTTCATTCCATAACTTAAAAGGCTTTTGCAATTGATTAATTCATATTTTGGAGTAAAAATCTTTGAAAAGTGCCTCCCAAAGGAGCTAAACGACATGGAGAATCCAATCTTAGATTCTAATTTGGCTTTTTATATGGAGGAAGAAGAATTGTTGCTAAATATTCTTTAAACCATGCCACTGATATAGGTCCCCCGTAATAGTAAAAGCTCTGTTTAAGAGCAGGGTGAGTCATGCAAGTGTGGTTCGAAACCTGCTCACGGCAATCTGGCTGGTGACCCACAGGGAGGTCTGAATTGCCTTAGGTCATGGAAAATAGGCTGAGGGTTGCTCGCCTCAATTGCACTTTAGCGACCCCTACTGGTTAGTTGCTTGACTTCCGTTGAGGTCTTCCCAGGCTTGGCCCTCGCCACCAGGGTTCAGTAGCTTGGTAACATCCATTGCTTTTGTTCAGCAAGTGAAAAGAGGGGTCAGACAGTGGAAATGGAGCTTCAGTTGATTCTGCATTTACCTGATTGGTAAGTGGGTATCAGTGGTGAGGCAACATTCAAATTTACCAAAGTGGGTAACAAAACAGGCTTAGGTATTATCTATGCTGTCTTTAATTCATAAGAAGATCTGCGAAGGACGGGAGGCCATTTGGCCCATCTATGCTCGTTTGGTTCTTAGAAGCTGATGGATTCCAACAATTTGTCAAGTTGGGTCTTAATGGATCCAAGTGATTCAGCATTCAACAACATGCCTACTGTAGTTAACCTATTCACCCATTCCATACCCTCACCACTCTCCCTGTGAAAAAGTGTCTCCTTCATTCTATCTCTACCTAATTTGCAACGGTGTCCTCTGGTCCTGGTATCTTGAAATGGCTTCCTGTTCATTTGAAGATATCTTCAAACGATTTAGAGATATCTCAAAATGAACAGGAAGTTAGTTTGAGATATCTCTAAATGAACAGGAAGTTATTTGAAGATATCTTCAAATGATTTAGAGATATTTTAAATGATTTAGAGATATCTTTAAATGAATAGGACATTATTTCGAGATATCTGAAAAGCATTTAGAGATATCTCAAAACAATTTAAAGATATCTAAAAATGCATTTTAGATATCTCATTTAAAGCTCCATTTAAAGATATCTGTAAATCATTTTGAGATATCTCTAAATGTATTTTAGATATTTTAAAATGATTTAGAGATATCTTTAAATATTTGAATTAGAGATATCTATAAATGAATTTGAGATATCTCTAAATGATAATTTGGCTTGCCATGCTGCCCGATCTCGAATCATCCATGACGTACATACAGTCAGCCATTTTCAAAGAAGCGTCATTAGCTTCCTGAGGAATTCGTTTTTACTTCGAGAAGTTTTTACAATTTCAGTGTTTCTAAAAAACAGCTTGGACAGAACAGAAATGCTGATCAGACCCCCATATTTTCTGACATGCCAAGCAATACTACAGTTCACAAACTGGGAGAAAAACAGGTGTGAGTAATCAGATTGAGGGTGGGAAATTTGGGCTGTGTCTTCAATTCTAAGGAATACGGTAGATTGAGTTATTTCTTTATTGTTCATTCCTTTAAGCCCTTTCATACCCAAAGCAGAGTCTACTGGATTTTTTTGCTAAGTATCTTTACAATCGTGCAATCAAACTAAGGTGATAAGATTTGTGAAAAACATTAAGAATGTCAGAATCATGGAAGGCAACACAATACAGTACTGCACTGGATACTGGAGTATCCATCAGTGGTGATTCTAAATACTTATTCAAAGAAATTGAACCGTCCGTGTGTGTATTTCTGTCTAATGATTTGAACGATAACACTGAAAGACTTTGAAAATACCACAGATTTTTTTGGCAGATTTTGTGTAGTTGTAGTTTATACAGATCTAAACTTCAACAACTAATTATAATCATAGAAATATTAAAAAAAAACAAAAAAAAACAACAAAAACAACAAAAACATAATAAATTCAATGACAAATATTTTGAAATATAGTTATGGATGATAATTATAATAATATTTAAATGACATTTTAACTTGTAACTATAAAGTTAAACATTTATTAGACACAATGCATAAATGCAGGTATGCTGTTATTCTTATCCATATCAGTGATGTTGAATAAATGAGTCAACAGTTTTATTTCACATAACAAAGAACAGAACTTTCATCATCTCCCCTTTTCCTTGCATCTCGTCTCCAGACTGTTTTTTGCCTAAATGTACATCAACTGCTAATGATTTACTTTTAGTTTCTTAATTGATCTATAAAAGTCCAGCTCAGGTTTACAGCAATTCAGGCAATGGAAAATATCAATACATTGATTGAATAACTTCACCGTGAAAGTCAAATTGACTTTTTTTTTCTTTTTTTCTAAAACTAACACACTGACCATTAATAAAAAAACAAAGCAAACACTGGCATGCAAACCTTCAACACTTACTATAAAAAAGGTTAAATAAGCATCTCACCTGTTTTTAAGTGAAGTGGATGAAAAACATTGGTGCAAACCATTCACAACCCAATGCTTTTAGAGGCTGATCTTCTCCCCGTGGGATTACTGGTGTTATCAATAGATAATGTTGTGTTGACTCACAGAGGCACTGATAGCGCCCTGAGTGAAATGAAGCACAATATCTGCCATGGCAACAGAGAAAGCAAAGGAAAACATAGCAGTAGGGGACATATGTTACTTTACATCATTGATAAGGCAATATTTGGACAGGTTTAACTCTTTATGAAATCCGTGATTTGATTCAGTTCTGTAAGTCAGCCCTTATATTGATGGATGTGTCAATGTTATAGTATTGAACATCTCAGCAATATCCGGTTCAGATTCAATCTACGCATATCCTGTCTCGGTGGGCACCATACAGAAGAAGGAGATCTTTGGCCTTCCAATTGAAATCAGTAGAAATATATCAACAAGCTTGTCACCATGGAAATCATGTCATGAAACTGGCCCTTCCTAAGCAAGAGTTATATAATGTATCATCACTTCGGGGTGGACAGAGGATGCTTGTCTGTCTGTCCAACTGTCTTCTTGGCTTCTTATTGCCTGCTGTTACACAAGTAAAGTGGAATATTTTCATTGCCTGACAAAGCACTCTTTCATGAGTGTGTATCAATCATAGCAATCCTGTTAGAAGCCAAATGCAATTGTGTTTATTTTGGGTACTTTGATGACAAGGGGTCTGCCACTCTTTAAACATTATCCAACGTGTACATTTTACCCAAGGGTTATAACCATGGTTTGTAAAACATTTTCTTACCTCTCTGTAACATAATACTATATCCTTGAACTAGTTCACTGTTGATATTTTTCTTTTTCACTCTGAAGCCTCTTTCTCCTGGTGAACAAAAACTATAAGTACTGCAGCTATTTTGTTTTACAATCTTGGATAAAACAAACTGAATGGCACCACAACCTGAAAGAACTTCAAACCTCACAATAGTTTAACTGATTGAAGAAATTATTCTGATGAAAAAATGCTGTAGTTTATATATGTTATAGATATTTAAATGCAAACTTGGAGGGTTGTTGAAAATTAGGGCAAAGGCAAAACAAGAAACAATTTGAAAAAGAACAAAGGATACCATATATAAAATAAAATCTTGTTTGAATTGACAGAATGTCTATTGTAATATATCATTGGAAATTAAAGTACACTACTTTAGATCATGTGAACATATATTTGGCATTGCTCTTCTAAACAATAAAAAAAATATTAAAAAAGACAAACAAGTTAACTTTAGTAACTGATGTAAAAAGGATGATCAAATCCTTTATTAGGTCTATGTGTTATTGAATTTTTAGAATATCACAAAACCTTTATAGCATGATGGCTATTTCAAGGCAGGATCAATACAGTTTGAAAAAACGAATAATTACACAGAAACAAGTCCATTTGCCAGAAGCAGGGAGAGAAGGGGGTTACTTTTTTCTCCTGGTGTACTCAGTCTGCTCACTGTCCTCACTCTCATACCCCTCCTCTGCTTCCTCTTCTTCACTGTCAGAGTCCTCCTCCTGCCCCTACTTCTCCTCTTCTTGCTCGCGGGTCAGGAGCTTCCTGAAGACCTGAAACTCGTCAGGCGAAGCCCTGGCCAAGTCCTCCAAGGCCCCCAGGAAGTCCTTCAGCTTGGGGTTGATGATGCGGGTTTGCCCCTTCTTGTCGGGAGTCTCGTACACCCCCAGCCTCTCCAGAAAAACATGCCTTGAGCGGATCTCCTCCAGGGGGACCCTGAAGAGCCCTGACTTCACCATGTCTGTGTGCCAGATCCCCATCCGGAAATATGCGTACTGTTGGGGGAGACAGGATAGTGCGAACCTCGTTTAGACAAAATAGTGATGTCATGAACTGACTTGGAGGAATGATTCAAATGATGTTTCCATGCGGAGGGTTTAACCAAGGGAACTGTAGTGGTGTGCCTTTTGATTTTGTGGTGTAATTAATAGCAAATAACAGGTCTGGTTGATATATAATTGAGCAATGACAATATTAATAGTTTATAAAATGATCCTTGTTGTAGAAATACACATTTTTGTCTTACTAAATGAAATTATAAAACCATCAAAAGCAATGCACTTCAGTCCACTTGACCATCCATGTTGTTTGTCCCTTTTTCTTTGGGAAACAAAAGTGCAGTTATTTCTTTGGGGAACAAACACTGTTGTGTGTTACCAGAAAGACAATGTAAATTGGTCTTAAATTCTGGAAAAAGTTCATAGCTTGAATCTCTCTTGTTACAGGGTAGTGTGTACACCCACTGTGTCACCATGAATACACATGCTACCTTCCAACAATTCCTACCACAGTAATGGGACACAATAGTTTCCCCAATACTTACTGGAGGACTGTGTATTAATAAGCATGTGTATATATCTATTGCATTAGATAGCTCAGTCAATGAGGTCTCAGTACACAGTAAACTGTTGCTTTTCCGTATAGCTTCACCCTGTGCTCAACAAAACCCATTGTTTTGAAATTATTATATTATTGTCCCGCAAATAAACTAATTTCACCAGCAACATATGTCCCCACCACACTGCTGTTTCTCCCTGCTTCACAATGCTTTGTTTTACCATGCCTTCACAATGCTGTTTTACCATGCCTTCACAATGCTGTTTTACCATGCCTTCACTATACTTTCACAATGCTGTTTTACCATGCCTTCCCTATACTTTCACAATGCTGTTTTACCATGCCTTCCCTATACTTTCACAATGCTGTTTTACCATGCCTTCACTATGCTTCACAATGCTGTTTTACCATGCCTTCACTATGCTTCACAATGCTGTTTTACCATGCCTTCACAATTCTGTTTTACCATGCCTTGCCTATGCTTCACAATGCTGTTTTACCATGCCTTCCCTGTGCTTCACAATGCTGTTTTACCATGCCTTCCCTGTGCTTCACAATGCTGTTTACCATGCCTTCCCTATGCTTCACAATTCTGTTTTACCATGCCTTCCCTATGCTTCACAATGCTGTTTTACCATGCCTTCCCTGTGCTTCACAATGCTGTTTTACCATGCCTTCCCTATACTTTCACAATGCTGTTTTACCATGCCTTCCCTATGCTTCACAATGCTGTTTTACCATGCCTTCCCTGTGCTTCACAATGCTGTTTTACCATGCCTTCCCTGTGCTTCACAATGCTGTTTACCATGCCTTCACTATGCTTCACAATGCTGTTTTACCATGCCTTCCCTGTGCTTCACAATGCTGTTTACCATGCCTTCCCTATGCTTCACAATTCTGTTTTACCATGCCTTCCCTATACTTTCACAATGCTGTTTTACCATGCCTTCCCTATACTTTCACAATGCTGTTTTACCATGCCTTCCCTGTGCTTCACAATGCTGTTTTACCATGCCTTGCCTATGCTTCACAATGCTGTTTTACCATGCCTTCCCTATACTTTCACAATGCTGTTTTACCATGCCTTCCCTATGCTTCACAATGCTGTTTTACCATGCCTTCCCTATACTTTCACAATGCTGTTTTACCATGCCTTCCCTATACTTTCACAATGCTGTTTTACCATGCCTTCCCTGTGCTTCACAATGCTGTTTTACCATGCCTTCACTATGCTTCACAATGCTGTTTTACCATGCCTTCCCTATACTTTCACAATGCTGTTTTACCATGCCTTCACTATACTTTCACAATGCTGTTTTACCATGCCTTCCCTGTGCTTCACAATGCTGTTTTACCATGCCTTCCCTATACTTTCACAATGCTGTTTTACCATGCCTTCCCTGTGCTTCACAATGCTGTTTTACCATGCCTTCATTATGCTTTAACTAGAGTTGGCGGTTCTCCTCCAGCAGGTGGCGGGGGCGCTGCGCAGGATCTCCTGCAGGAAGCACACCATGGTGCCCAAATGCTTGGGGGTGAGGGTGAGGATGTGGGGGCAGTGAGCCACTAACCGCTGCAGGCTGCCTGTGGAGAGACGCTGAGGTTTATCCAGTAACAAGGAATACTGACAGACACTGTCAAGCGAAGGTGGAGGTTTAAGAAAACTCACTTTTTATCTCTTATAACAAACTACATAAATAAATAAATAAATAAATAAATAAATAAATATGTGTTTGTTGGTCACCAAGAACACACTAACTTCAAGGAACAGGTGGTAAAACAAAAACATAAAACCGGTCAAACGAAACTGCTGTTTGTGATCATTCTTAGAGGTTCTGGCTTGCAGCAGATATTGAGTTATTCAAATGTTTCTGTAAATCTGCCTTCGTCTGATTTTCAACTTGCTTTGAGCTTGTCTGATGAATCCTAACTGCTGCAACTTAACATCCTCATTCTGATCAAATTATGCAACACAGTGACAAGTTCCACACAAGTTCAAAGACATATTAAATATATACCAGCACTGGACCAACAGACCCAAGAACCACTGTGAATGATGGGAAATACCTTCAATAGTAAAAGACTTAACAGCATTTAAAATAACATATGTAGCTACTTTATCTTTGAATAAAAGATGTGGTTGGATTTGGAGGATCTGAATAAAATGACAGAAGCTATTTGATGGCGAGTTCCATCAGAATGGTTAATTAGCCTGGCTAAATAATTCCACTCCCTCTCCAATTAAACCATGATTTATAATTTCAATTAAGAAAACTCCACCTCTGGATTAGACAGATTTTCAACTATTTTGGGGGCTACAACAGTATCTATCTGGGTAGGATTAACCTGAATGTTAAGAATGTTTCAATTTTCCATTTCAAATATGCATATTGAGATGCATACAGTCATTACACTTCTAGCAGGCCCAGCTTCCTCAGGCTGTCAGTGCGTTGCTGGAGCTGGTTCCCATTGACGCGTGAGAGCTCAGGATACTTCTCCAGGAGCTGCAGGATGCTGCCAGGGTTTAACACCAGGGTGGTGAGAGTGTGGCCAGGCCTTGTGTGCTCAGGGGGGCTGTCTGGCTAGAGACTCCCTCACACAGCCGGATCACCTGATCCCACCGTGTAACAATTTTTTTTTTTTTTTTGTTCCTGGGTAGTAAGTGTTATTTCCTAACTGCTTATGCCTCCAAAGTATAGAAAATGGCTATTATTCCCCACAAACTTTGCTTTTGTGACCAGGACAGTGATATTTTGAAATGTACCTATTTTCCAGAACATTCCAGATAGATTCAGTGCTGAGTAAACTTGGAGTAACTTCTAGAACTTTCTAGAACTTTCCAGTAATATAAATAGTAGTATAAATACAGGGGCCTTAAGCCCACCAGCTCAGTTTAGTTCCAGCTGCCTAAGTGGATACATATCTGCATTTTACTGAGATGGCATCAAGGTCATAGGAGACTTCAAAATGGTGGCATTCCTGATGGGTCTCCAAGGCGGTTTTACCAAGTTTCCCTGCTATCTTTGCCTTTGGGACAGCAGGGACACCAAGGCGCACTACCACAGGCGGGACTGGCTACAGCGGACTGAGTTCTCTGTGGGGAGGAACAACGTCAAGTGGGAGCCACTGGTGGACCCCCGGAAGGTGCTGATGCCACCACTGCACATCAAATTGGGCCTTATGAAACAATTTGTCAGAGCTCTAGATAAGGAGTCGGCAGCCTTCAAGTACCTTCAAGACTTCTTCCCTAAGCTGTCTGAGGCAAAGGTCAAAGCCGGTGTCTTCGTCGGACCACAGATAAAGAAGATCCTGGAGTGCAATGAATTCCCCAAGAAGCTCACTAGTGAGGAGAAAGTGGCTTTGATCAGCTTTGTTGCAGTGGTTTGGGGCTTCCTGGGCAATCACAAGGCCAAAAACTATGTGGAGCTGGTTGAGACTCTGGTGAAGAACTACTGCACAATGGGCTGTAGGATGTCCCTCAAAGTCCATATCCTTGATGCTCATCTTGATAAATTCAAGGAGAACATGGGAGCGTACTCGGAGGAGCAAGGTGAGCGCTTCCACCAGGATATAGTGGACTTTGAACGCCGCTACCAAGGACAGTATAACAAGAACATGATGGGAGACTATATTTGGGGGCTGATTCGTGAAAGTGATTTACAGTATAATCGTAAATCTCGAAAAACTACTCACTTCTAAATCTTTTGTAGTCATTTTTGTATTACTTTAGTATAAATACATGTTAATTTGGATTCATATGTTGTTTTTTTCTGACTTTATGTGAACGAAAAGACACAAATTCGCCTGTTTTCTCATTGGAAATAGGTAAATTTCAAAATATCACTGTCCTGGTCACAAAAGCAAAGTTTGTGGTGAATAATAGCCATTTTCTATACTTTTGAGGCATAAGCAATTAGGAAATAACACTTACTACCCAGGAACAAAAATTGTGTAACATAGTGTCCTCAGTGAACCCCAAGTCCATTAGCGAGTGGACGGTCTCCTCAAGAGCAGAGCTCCCTGGGGCGCTCCCACTGAGGAACTTCAGTTTATCATGAAGCTCCTGTGAGGGGGTCTCAGGTCTATCCTTGTCCTGGCTGCATGCTCTAGCTGGGGTCTGCTGGGAAGGGAGGAGCAGTGTTGGTGCTACAGGGTCTCCTGGCCACATTTTTTCAGAGCCAGAGGGTGCTGAGATTCTGAGAATGATAATCGTTGGATTCTGAAGAGGGAGGCCCACCTCAGCATCTGGGGTTAATGAATGTATTCATAAAGCGTTAGCATACTAAAGATTCCATCTTTAAAAAACTTCAGTACAGTAATCCGTCGCATATCCGACTGCGGTGGGACCAGAGTAAGGCCTGATATGTAAAAAGTCGGATGAATGAATCCTGTTTTAAATACCATTATACACAGCTGTAACAATTACTATATTTACACAATTACCGTTTTGAGATTCAGCTTTTATTAGTGAGCTCCCCTAAACCCCTTGTTTAGAAAGGGTATTAATGCTTGTGACAGAGTAGCCATCTGCCGTGTGGGTGCGTGCATACACTGCAGAGTGACAGGCAGGAGATTGAGATGGAGTTTAAAGTTGATACGCCCCTCAGGCGAACAGGATTTATATACCTATCAACACACCGAACAGCTCACATGACACTGCCAGCAATGGCAGCGCACAGATCACATACAACACAGTGTATGAAAACTTTGGTAGGATCTACAATATCTGAACTAATCTTCTCTGTTCAATAATAAACTAACGTTGCTGAAGAGGTTGATCATGGCGGATATGTGACATGGCGGATTACTGTATTTTGTTTAGCATTGTGACGTGATAATGGATGGGCTCACATTTAAAAATGGATGCTAAATAGGAGGTATGAGCAAAATTGCACAAATGTATTTGATACACTAAAACAACTTCCATAGTAAATATTGGATTTGTGTCACCTCCCACCTTATAGTCCCTTGTTCTTTGAGGTTTAAAAATACTTATTCACGAAACATACCAAAACACATTTTGAGGCATTCATTTATGAATAAATCCTTTTACAAATGAAAATCCTGCAGAAAACCCTTCCTTTTTTCTTCCTTGAGATGAACATTGTCTACATCCTTCATTATCTATTTGCGGCAAACAGGAAGTCCACATCCTATTTTCCGATGGCAAGGACTCAACATATTTTCATAATTATTATATGACTCCACACCCTTCCACATGTCCATATAATTACCACATCACATGGAAAATATGCAAGTTACAGTACAATTTGAATGACTGAAGTAGGCTGACACAGCAGATATTGTGTACTCTACAGCATCCCACAAACAGCTTCATCCACAAAGGACGACAGTAAACTTATAGAAACTCTTTTTTCTGTTATCAGATGGTGACAAAGCTATGCAGTATAAAAGTACAGGAATGACCTTCCAGGTAAAGCATATTAAAAAACTAGTATTTAAAAAGACAGTGTAAAATTAGGTAAGCTGTGTTAAATGCAAAGTATAACCATGGAAAAACCTTGCTGGCATCAACTAGAACTGAAGTTAAGATCCTGAACTCGTAGTCAAAGTACTTTAACAAAGACTTATCAGAAAACAACTTCCATAAACATCACATTTTGGTACAGTGCACATTATGCTAAATTGTGATGCCCATTTTTATCCTTTAAGTGGCTGTAGCTCAAACAATAATTTGCCTTGCAGTTCAATTTCCTATATTGCGGTCTCAAATGTGTGGGTTTGAAAGCAGACATGTATTTCATTTTTAAAATGATATCTGGTACTACACTAAGTTAAATAAGTATCTGTTTGCAAGCATTTATTTGCACTTTTTTGGTTGGAGAGTGAAATACTACATATTTGCAGCCAGTAACATGCTTTGCTGAGGTGTGAAAGAGAAACAGATTAATTGAAAACCGAGAACTGGTTTTAACCTAGCTTAGGTTTGTACTAACATGTATTTCTTTCGAATTTGCACATTTGATAACAATAACAAATGGAAATGCATGACAGTTCGCATTTATGCAATTGTTTTGTTTGCTTACAACTGCTTTAAGCCATATACTCATATTCCATTCATTTTTGATGCAAGTATCAAATTCTGGCGAGTAAATTGTTATGTGAGAATCGTGTACCATCACATCAACTGCATACTCTGATGTGCGGTCAGTTCTTAAAACTGCCACTCAGTCCTGGGTTTCAGAAAGCATGTGGAGGGCAACATTTTGCAGCAATGCACCCACACTGACACGGACCATAAATCATGATGGCAGATTATTTTAATGCTAATCTTGTGAATCCTGGATACACCTGCATGTATATGTATTAAATTATATCAGATTTTCCATAGTTTTTATTTTTGGTTTTGTACAAGTGTGATTGAGCCTAATGCAAGTTTTCCTTTAATGAATATTAAATAATGCTGCATCCAGGTCTGCTGGATATATAACAAAACGCACTACAAACTAATGATGATAACCACTGCAATAATCATCCTGCACTCGGTCACACCTACCCTACCCCCATAAGGCACAACCTTCTTTATCAAATTAACATTGCATAATTGACATGAATAACGAATGTGTTGTGCTTCATGGACATATTATAGAACGTGTAATTCAATGGTATTAAAAGTGGTACTGTGGCCTTGGCTTGTGCTGCAGTGACATCGTGAGGGGAAACTTCTGCTCCGTGTATACCTATCTGAAAATCGTTTTTCTTTGTCTCATCTTTCCATTATTAATGCTGCCGCTAAATCATTTTGTACTGTAGCCTACTCGTAAATCACCAGCAACGTAGAGAGGTTCCACTGTTGCCTAGCCTCTATATATCGGAAACTTTTTTAGTTACAAATACTGGTGCAGTGTTTTGGTAACAGAAAATGCAGCTGAGACAAGCTGAGACGTAAGATTATCAGACAGGTTATAAAATAGTTATACATTACAAACAACAAATAAAGCAAGGTCCGTCGGTATACAATGTATTACAGAGTATTATTTCTGAAAAAGTGTTTAATAGCGACGATTTAACACACACCGGTGGTATTCCATAGCGTTTTTGTTTTCTTGCAGTATCACTGATTGCAGACACTGTCAGAGGATAGCACGCACCTCCAAGTGCAGCACACATACATATGTAACTTTTTCCAACACGACGCTTATCTGTTACAGCCACCAATTTAGAACAATTGACATCAAACATATTTTCGAACCTGCTTTCCTCAGCTGCGCATGCTCCGTCTGATACCTGACACAATCCTGCTTGAAACATCACACAGGGAAAATGGGTTCCACCTTAATTTGTGTCCTGCCCGGTATTAAATTTGTACTTGGTTAATACCGAACAGTGATTGTGATTCGTGTGAACTGGATATAAAAACGGCTTGCTGTGACCAGTTTAATGTTAATGTAAATGTATTATGTGTTAATAAACCATTCCCCTAACACACCCACATCTTAATGTATCTTACTGCAACCCATTTAATTGATGCAAGTTCATTTTTAGAAAAAAAAAGAGAACTGATAATTGATTGAAGTCAGCAATAAACATAATGAATGAACAGATTTGTCTGAACCTCCAGCTACAGGTGTTGTGAGAGTTCCAGCGATTAATTAATAAACAGGTATGCCTGATATACCACATCTGCTGAAACTGCTATACCATAAGAACTTTGATTTTATTATAATTTACTAATTTCTTAAGACAAGAATCTTCGATTAAACTCGAAAGAAAAAACTCCATCATGCATGATTAAAATATATGAAGCACTCTTTAATAATTCTTAATAAAATCTGAATGAAAAGTTACCACCCTTTAAAACAGTTGATATGAATACAGGAATACAATATAAATAAAGATTGTATTTCTGAAAATATTTATACAATAAACATGGCATGATTTTCAAAAGGCTGCAAGGTGTTTTGTTAAAATCTGATTTAGACTACTGTTTTGCCCCTTTTGTTAGTGCATAATCCTTCTTTCACTCACAGTATTGTCTGCAGCATTGATAGACAAGCATTCAGCCTACAGCAGCTGCTGTAACCTCAAGGGCAATAGATTAGCCAAGTTGTGCAGTCCAGTATTTCTCCATAATGCTCCGATCGTTTCTGTGAGAATTACAGTCAACTGTAGTGACAGGCATTATACCTCCCTGATCTCTGTTTATCAAATATTCAGTCTCATTGTCCTGCAACATAATGAAAACACTCAGTCCTGGCTGAGGAGGCATTTAAGAAGTTCAGTCTCCAGGGCAGCGAGGGACCCTTCCTCTTCATCTTCCTCAGGATCCATGGTGTCTGTGGGAGCCTCGTACATACCATGCCTGGGAGTCAGGGAGTCCTTCAAGCAGCCCTTCCCCTCCACGAGATAGACACTCCTGCATAGAGGGGTCTCTGTAACAAGAGAAGGGGGTGATACCTACTGGTGTCTGCATTCTTTATCTATGTACAGTGTTATTCAGGAAGACCAGGTGAATAGACGAGAATATGCTGCTTCTTTAAAACAAAAATACATCTAAATGATAGGATTTTCATACTACACAATTAAACAGTTAGTTAACTCACTTAGTTTATGGCCAAGCAATTCACATGGCAAAATATCATCTACTTTAGTAAATCTGGTCTCATGCCATTTATCTACAGATCTCCACACACACTCTTTCTTGTTTAATCCTTTCTAGTATCTTCTAAATAATATTTTTGTATCATGTATAATGCATTGTCTTCCATACATACGGTCATTCCTACCACAAAATTTGCAATATAATGTTCCTGCGTCACAAGCACTTCCCTGTAGATTAGCAAAGACAAAGGTCCTTGTTTCCCTCAGGAGTAAAGGCAGCCAGTCTGCGATCTCCCCAGCTCACCTTTCCTGGCAGGACACACCTCCTCCCAGCTGTATTCAGCCAGGTTGATAGGTTGTGACAGCCAGGGCACCTGCAGCAACTCCTCCAGCCTCATCCTCTCCTGGGGGTCAGGGTGTAGAAGGCAGGACAGCAGGGTTTGCAGCTCTGGAGAGCAGGGAGAGAGAGGGGGTCAAGCAGAGACAGACTGTATTATACTGCACCGAAAGCAGGCGTTCATATGTTTGCTGCTGTTAGATACATGTTATTCAGTGCAGCTTTGTAATATAAAATCTTCAATTATTTTTGATTGTCAAAATTGTTACATTTTTGTATGGTATTATTCTTGTGTGTGTGCACAAGTAATTTATCAGTCACTATTTTTTGTGTTTCAATTTTGTAGTGTCTCTCAATGTGCCAGTAACAAGAGACCTTGAAATCATCTACAAAAAGCAGAGTAGTGCTGGTTTGTCGTTGGTTTTCTGCGAATTACACTATGGATTATGGATGTGATCTTGTTCAGTTTGCTAGAGTGAACACATTTGTTTTAAAATGATTATTTTAAGTGCTAAAGAATATGCAATTAAAAAAAAAAATTCTGCAAAGATTCTGAAACTGAAGAAACAATGCAGGCAAGTTTCTCAAATAGCTTCTAGACTTTAGAAGGAGTACCAGGAGGAGGTAATATAAAAGGAAAGACACAGTTCTTCTCGCTCTCTAGTTACCTGAGGACACTGGGGCAGGGGGCCTCAGCTCAGCCTCCATCGTCTCCTCCACCTCACAGAAAGGGTTTTCTCCGAAGAGCAGGGTGTAAAGGGCCACCCCCAGAGACCACATCTCCAGCTCAGGACCCTCATACCTGCAGAACAGGACTAGATAGTTACAATCAGAGGCTGACCAGCCCTGCATAACTATAGTGCGAGGAGAGCTTAGGATATCTAGAAGGCTGCTTTATTTGGCCTCAGAAAGACTATACAGTAACTATAAACAGGCACTTTTTAGGACCCCCTCCATTTCCTCAATTTGCATTGGACCATTTTGCATATTCATTCCAATTCCTTCTGATTAACCCCAGAACGCAGATTGTCTACCGTGACAGTTGTAACCAGTTCTAGTACCATCCATCACATATTTCCCTGTACTAGCACTATTTAAATCAAACTTGTGGGCACAAGTTTGGCATTACCAAATATGCAAAACCTTTGAGTTCATGAGCCCCTCATTAAAAACACATGCTAAATAACCTGAGTGAATGTCACGCCATACAGGAAAATAAATGTGAATCATTAATCAGTACTGTATTTTTGTCACGTAGTGCTATTACAATAGTGGAGTAGGTCACAGTAAAACTGCTATTCAATATAATTGCCCATAAAATGTAATTTGGATATCAAGATTGCCTTGATAGATCTTGTGGGTTGAATGAAATTCAATACCTCTGATAAAAATCTGAGTGAAACATAATAAAACTGCTGACTAATACTTGAATGAAACAATTGATCAGCCTAAAATAGCAGTAGCACATTTAAAGCTAACATGTTTAAATACTTACGGATTTCCCATGAGAACCTCAGGAGAGCAGTACTCCAGGGTCCCGCAGAAAGTGTAGAAGAGTTTTCCTGGCTCAAGAAGAGCGGCCGACCCAAAGTCTATAAGCTTGATGTGAAAGTTGGTATCAATTATAATGTTCTCGTCTTTGATGTCTCGGTGCAGGATGCTCTTGCCACGCAGGTAATCTACAGCTGCCACCAGCTACAATACAGAAAAAGGTGCTCTTAATACAGCATTACTTCTTGAGTTCATTCAAACTATTAGACTTTCAGAGTCTTTTAGCCTTGCATATCTAAGGAGTCATCAGATCCTACAAATTTAGACATTGAGCCTAAGCTGTGACCAGATGTAAAATCTTAAATCAAATGGGAATTTCACCATCTATAATTCTGTTTAAGCACTATAACATGGCAGTGATAAGGTAATATCAATCTGCTGGCTATTGGGGCACTACATGAACAGAAATGTGACACCTTTGCAAGCAATCCCTCAGAGGGGGCAAGATTTGGATAGGCATGGCTATTGACAGGGCAGCGTGGGCAAGCTTGCACAGCTGTTGTCCATGTTGTACTTATTGCACTAGCCAATGGATTTGGTTTCCTGCATCATCAATTCAGTACTGAAATTCAGATTTGAATTACAGTTTGGCACTGTAGAGTAACACCCAGTCCTTGTCACACACCTGTCTGAAGATGTAGCTGGTCAGAGGTTCATCCAGAAGGGGCTGCCTGTCTATAAACTCAAACAGGTCAAGCCCATCTCCATGCTTCTCCATCACCATCTGGAAAAAGTTCTCATTTTCAAGCACATTCAGCACCTGCGTGACATGATAAGGAGATTAAACTGGTTTTGAGTCAAGAGAGAATTGATTTTTAATAAGACTGTTTTCACTGCAGGTGCTGCAATCTCAACACCAGAAGTGGTTCTGCAGCTGTTGTATAGCCTTGGTTGCTTGAAACCTGTAGTAAAAGCATAGTGACGGGTAATAAAACATATCAAAATTATGGTAAAGCATAGGTAAGCACTGTAAATCCCAGAGAGGTACAGGAAAACATATTACAAAACATGGAAAACCATGATAAACTATGATAAATGCATAGTATAGCCACAGGAAATGACTGTGAAAACTGTAAACATACTGTGGTAAACTTTTAGACGGGACCAGCCACAAGCATTTTTGAATTGTATTTAATTTCTGAATGGATTTTATTTGCATAACTTATAATTGACAACATACATTTATATGCTGTCCTACTGTCCCCACAGTCCCCAATTCAAATGAAAAGGAGGCTTAATACTATAGTTTTTAAATGCCATAAATTATTTGAAAAACAAAACAAAACAAAACAAATATATATATTTGCCTCTGCATACTTTTTTATATGAAGGGAGCTTATTAAATGAAATTAAGTGTGAAATGTGTATGTGCTTTAATCAATCATCAGTATTCATTTCTATTCTGATGGTCGGGTTGCTTACCTTGATGATATTGTGATGCTGGAGCCTGGACAGTATGGCTATCTCCTGGCTGACTCGCCCCAGAGCAGGATCCTCCACCCAGCAGTCCTTCAGAATCTTATCTTTTCTTATAAACTTCACCACAACCTACAACAGACATACATGCATTCAAAATAGAAATTTAAAAGGTATATTCTTTTCAATGTATCCTTTATATGGGGGCATCACATGACCTGGTATACATGTCAAGTTTATAGTTACTAGTTGGTTTGACTTGGTACAACTGGACATGATCCAGTTGTACTGAGTCAAACCAACTAGTAGCCTCATCAAACTTATTTTATTTTTAATATATTACTTTTTATAGGTCATTTTATAAGGCCATTTTATAAGGTCAAATCACAATTTATGGTGTGCAGTTAGGGCTTTGTGGGTGCGAGATGTATATTACTGCTCAAAGTATTGAAGCAACAAATGATTTTGTGAACGACTGGAGGTAGGCCAGTTATTGCCCATTTTACCCCTCTGCAGACTCCTTGCCTAAGCTAAATATCTTGGCAGCACTGAATAGATAACCCCTTTTTAACATTAGGCTTCATATTTTAATGAGCAAACTGTCTGACAGTTTCTGTAGTACAAGAAATGCTAGCCAGTTTTTTTTTTTAGCAATGTAGGATGACTGGGGGTGGTGCACTGATCAGCAATTTTATCCCTTGCTCACTAAATACCCAGGTAGCTGTCGCAAATGCAGGGGAACTCAAATACCTATTTGGATAGGATTTGTATTTCTTCATTTAACCCCCAATGGCGACTCCTAGAACAGTGTTCCTGTAATATGCCTGGGATTCAGCAAGAGTTTAGAAAAAAGCCCTACTATAACCCATTAAAAAGATTCAGTGTGTAAGCAGCACTGTGAAATGTGTCGCACTATGTGATGTACAGTGTAGCTGGTGCTATGAGTTGTGCTTCACCTCCTCGTAGTCCGTTCTTTGCTGTGCTCTCCAGACGAAGCCGAATGCTCCCTTGCCGACAGCGCTGATGGTGACATACTTCTGGTTGAACTCCCCCTTGCAGGCCTGCGACTCCTCCAGGTCCTGGGAGCACCGCAGGCCTTCACCCCGAGCAGTCTCCTGGATCACCTACAGTGGGCACAGCGCTCAAGTTAAATTACTTAGTAGTTCTTCTCATTGTTCATACAGAACTTACAACAGCACTCAAACAATAGCAGACTTCAATACCTGAGGCTGGTGACAAACATTTTCTAAACTCATGCAAAAGTGCACTTCCACACACATTTCTTTGTGGTTTTGTAACAAAGATGAAAACTTTCCAATGATGTACACATTTAAAACATTTCAATCTGACACAGATGTGAAGTTAGTTTGCAAGTTTTTTATCCACATGTAGTGAACTTTTCAATCAAAATTAAGTAATACATAGAAACTGTGTACCCAGCTTGAGGGTGAACAGAGCAGGGTTGCAGCACACTTTCCAGAGGGACTGAAATGATCGTGATACACTGCATTCTGTAAGTGGCTGTATTACCCTATTCAATACCCTAATGCCAGCGACAGGTGTTGTCAGAGAGGAGGAAGCTTTCTCTTGAAAACAGCTACTGTAGTCCAGAGTGAATCTGGGTCTGCTGAGAGGTACGGTCACAGCTAGGAAGGCTCACTCACCTCCCCCAGGCTGATGCCAGAAACGTCAGGGAGGAAATCGGTGCTGTTGAGGCTGGACAGAAGGAGCTTCATCCTCATGACAGCTTCTCTCTGAGTCTCAAGGTGATCTCTCACCATCCAGAGGCAAAATAGGGTCTGCTGCTCAGGAAGCTCTACTTTCCGGATCTCAAACTGCACACCTGGGGAGGACAGCAGCTTTTCAGGAACAACGCCAACTCTGCAGTTTCTTATTAAACTCTTCACTCAAACAATGATAAACCTTAAGTCAGTGTATCAACAGCTTAATATTTTTGCTACCTCTCCTTCTGTGCTGTGGTAAAACTTACTATTTTACTTTGTTCTGTTAAAATCTTTATTCTAGCATTTTACAATCACACATTTTAAAGTAATTATATAAACATTATGGGGTAGAAGATTTCAGATAGGATTTCAGAACTAAGCCCTAAATACAGCCTTCATGCTCTGAAGAAAGCCCACTAATTAATAACTCAAGTGCTTGTGTTAAAGAATGTCTATGTTAAGTTCTCCAATCTCTGTATTTAAAAATGTAAGTGTGACATTACATATAATGTACATATAGATGCTATATCCACATCACCATGAAGTGGTAAGGTAAGACAGATTACACAAAAATAAGAGAGACAAGAAGCTTACGAAGTCTGGACCCATCTCGATGATAACAGTTTCCGCTGTAATGCCCCTCCTGGATTTCACTCTGGGTTGTGGACAATGTTTGTCCCTCTGGTTGTTTTTTAGGGGTTGATGTTGCAGGATTCTCTGCCTTCAAAGACGTCTCTTCAAGTCCTTCTGGAGCTAGGTAGACACCATCCTTACTCTGAGGCACTGATGATGTCCAATGTTCCTGATCACCCAGTTCCAAGGGCCTGCACTGCCTTTCCCCACTTAGATCAGATAATGCAGTGGTGACTGCCTCCTCCAGCCCTGCAGAGTATGGAGGAAGCTCCTTTCCCTCACTGCTCTCCATCTCCAAGTCAGACTCCACCACGTAGGGAGAGGGTGTTCTGAGGAGCTCAGAGGTAGAACAGGAGGATAGATCTGTGGAAACCAGTTCCAGACTGCCATTCAGATCCAAATCCTGCATGGCTTGAGTGAGCAGATTGCCACTGGACTCCCCTTCCACATTAAGGTAGCTGCTAGACTCCTGAGAAATTAAACTGGAAACAGGATAGGACACAACTGGGAATTTACTTCTGTGAGAGACAACTTCAAAGCTGGAGTTTTCTCTATATCTGTTAGCCAGGAGATCAAGTGTATTTTGTCTTCCAGGCCACACCTCATCCAGAGTGGGGGTCCCTGGAGAGCCATTAAGGTAAACTGGGCACCCTCCGGCAGAGGGCTTGGCGTCTCCTTCTTCTCTGCTGATTCCATTCCAGCTATGCTGTGGAATTACCAGTCTGCCTGATCTTGTGGAGCCAGTCTGAGGTTCTCTCTTCTCTGGGGTATCTCCTTGGCCAATTCTGCTGCTGCAGAGAACAGTTAAGGCACTGGCTGGCTGATGCCCTTCTGGGTTCCTGCATGGAGGTGACTCCACTAAGGAGGGTGTTTGCAGAAGACCATTGGTGGTGCCCTCCTCACTCTCTGTCAAAGCAAAATCACTGTACTGTGGGACAACCTGGGCTGCTAGGCCAATCAGTTCTGCCGTGCTTTCACCACTGTGGAGATAAAAACAGCAGTTTTGAGAAGATTGTTTTTTCTGTACAAAAAAAATTAAATACATTTTCACATGGCTGCTATATATTTTTGTCCCACGTAGTTGCAGGACTCATTTCGGGGGGGGGGGGGGGGGGGGGGGGTTCAAACCCTGAAAACCACACCCCTTGCTATGCAACTGTTTTTGTGAATAAACAAATAGGTCTGTGGATTCACAAAAAATCTCCCCTATTTAAGCTCCCCTCACTGTGATGAATGCAGCGTACTCTAATCTATTAAGAGATAGTGTAATTTATATTGGGGTATGTTGTGTGAAGCTCATTGTGTAGCAGGAATGTATTATTCAGTGTACTGTTTATTGGCTATGCTGTTTGGGTGAATGGTTTCAGTTGTACACCTACCCGCTAAAGGGGGTGGACGTCACTGCGGGGGAGGACAGTGTTGATGGAACACTTTCTTCGTTCTCCAGTCTGGTACTGGTTCCAGTAAAGATTTCCACCTTTCTGCCAGCTGATGTCCTTTGCTTCTCCTCCTGAATTAATTCCACATTGCCAGCCAGTAATGGGCTGGGGTCTGCAAAGCATGCAAGCAAGAAAAGCTTTTAACAGCAAACATTTAGAATACTTTCTGGAAGTATGTCTTAAACATGTCTTCTTGTGGGGCTTAACAAGGCACAAAAAGCCCTGCTTTGAGGAAGCAGTAAGCTGAAAGTCATAAAATTCTACATAAGTTTAAAAAAAAAAAAAAAAAACACAGACATAACCGTGTACATACCTTTCCCACCAGTGGGCGTTTCCTCTGTTGAAGGTGGAATGCAGAAATTAACAATGCCATGGTCTCCATTTAGAGTGTTAGCGCTACCAGCAGGACTACAGGCATCTAAATGGCAGGTTAAACAAACACACAATAAACTAAAACACTAGAGACACACAGAAGCTACTAGGAAAGATATAAGAAGCTATAGCAAAAAGAACTACTTAATGAAAAAAGCAGCACAGAAATAATTTGAAACAGAACAAATGCTATCAGTTTCTGAATCACCTCAGAAGCAAAGCATGTTATAAATAAGTTTGTCAACTGAATGCACAGGTTTTCTTTCCCCTTTTGATTTTGAAAGTATGCTGTAAAGTAAAAACGACATTGTTGTGATATTATCCTACTGCATTAGAATAGCCGAATCTCGGAGAGCTCCGGTTTGTACAAGCCTTTAAGATAATAACCCTGAGGTCTACACAGAGGCCCTGGCACCTGTAATGCTGCTGGAGAGACTGGAACAAGCACGCTGGGGTTCGTTGCTCTCCTCTGCTAGCCGACACTCAATCTGGTCGCTCGGATCATCCTCAACGAGGGGTAGCAGGAGAGAACTCTCCTCCACATCACACAGGCTCTCATAGAAACCAGGAATCAGGAAGGTGATATTCTACACAGGCAATCACAACAGAGAATAAATTCACAGTCCTTAAACCTTGCAGTTTAGTAGGTCATAGTTGGGAGTTTTTTCAGTGCTCCTAAATGTGCAGTTGCAGTGATGGGTGTTTGAAACTGTGAAGCATTTGAAGTAAGGAATGGACTTTACAATGAATAGGTATTGCAAGTAAGGTGAAACATGTGACCAAGCTGATTGGAAGTAAAAGGAACAATCTCTGCCACTGTAGGTTTGATTAAGCACAAGACTGCCCCTGCTGCATGATGCTTTTATTAACACTAGTATCCAGCAGACAAATGTGTGAATGTCTGAATGTCTGTTTTACTTAAAGGTTATTATTGAGTGTTAGATTTTAGGGATGAATTACACATATTCAGATTTAGACAAAATGAAGACGCTCCTACCTTCCCCTGCAGTTCTGCCTTCTCATACCCAAACAGCATCAGTGCAAAGTTATTGTTCACACTGTGTATTGTTCCATCAGACCGCAGGGTTAAAAGTCCACTGATTGCTGTAAACACCCAAATGGTTCCTGAGTAAACCACCCCTAAACTTGGTACAGTCTGGGCCCATCTCTCCTCTTCACGCACTAGAACAGAACAAACAAAAACATTTGGGTATCCTTCTTCAACTCCAGTTTGAGCATTGCTTCTATTGGCATGGAATGGGACAGTGGCGGGATCTCCCACAGTGGATTGATTTGACTGTTTACGTACCTGTAGATTGAACATTATATTTTCTAGACTCTTGAATGCTTTGTGGTTCTTTGGGTTCAAAGTGTCCTCCAGATTTTAGATGTTCCGTGGAATCTGTTGGCACCACAGCTTCTAAACTGCTGGATAGTTTGCTTTGTTCTTGAAGTCTCTCAGAGCCGGGAAAGCAGGACAGGAATTTTGATTCAGACTCTAAAAGGCTGGAGTGTTCTTTGTGTTCTGTGGCTCTCACTAAGTCAAGAATATTGTTCAGCTTTATACTGAGTGGGAAGGTGGTACCATCCCTAGAACTGCCTGTGGCCCTCTGGATTCTCAAACTCTGTAAGAAAATTGATCAGCCATCAAAAGAACAAATGGTCCAATGTGTATTCAGAAGTAAACAGTGGCAAACCAAATCTATACAATTAAAACAAATTAATTGACTGAGGTCACAAGTGAACTGAATTAGGTGTGGTCTCAACTTTGCCTCCATTACATTAGTCAACATCACAAAACCATCATGAAATTCAGTACTATTGTCAGTGTCTGTTTGAGAGTGGCCAAGGATTGAAGTAGGATTGCAGAGCTGTGAGCTCTAAACATGCATGACTGTAGCTATTGCCCCTTAACTTTCATAAATGATAAAGCACAAGCACCAAAATAAAGTGAAACTTCCTTTAAGGAGTGACAAGGCTTTAAAGTCTAGTTTACCTTCCTTTTATTAGCATTAACCACACGATCACTGGTCCCCTTAACATTGTGGTTCTAACATGTTTTTTTAATTAAATGGGTATATGCAGATTTTACAATCACCACTGTATAACTTCAGAACATTACATTGCATTTTCTCTGGAATCATACCACTGACAGAGGGAATGGTCTATTTACATGGTCGCGTCAACAGGCCTCATTCTCGAGGGCCATGTTGAGTGATTCGGACACAAAGAATTACGAGAATTTTTTTTTTAAAGCTTAACTCTGCCTATCCCAGATTAAGGTTAAAAAAAACAATGCAAGACCAGTGAAGATGCTGCTAATGTTAAAAGAGGTAAGGTTCCATAAATGCTTAGAGTTTAAGTACCCTTTATTATTTCTCAAACCTTTATAAACAGTCATTAAAGCAATGCACCAATTCTTAATTGCGCAGGAGATATTTTACGTTTCATAAACACCTGCCACCCCCTCAACCCCTAGTTATGTTTCAATCAAATTAATGAATTTAGTTTATGCTTGATCATTAACGGTTTATAATACCCCCTCATGCCTTTCACTGAACCAGTTCCCAGAACTGAAAAAACTAATTCTCAGTCCACAAACAGTATCTCTCTCTACTGACCTTTGGAATTTTCCTGCAGGGTGGTGGAATCTGGAGCGATGGAATCAGATCTGTGACCAACAGCCCAGTCACCTCCTCTGGTGACAAATAGCCATGGAGGTTTGCAAACAGAGCATCACAGGACAGGATCCTACCCTGAAAGGATTCACAAGCATACTGGTCAACAAAAAAATGACACGTGAAGCAGGACCTAATAAGTAAGAGGCACAGCCATTTGGAAACAGTGATTGTAAGAGTGTATATTTTAATGAAATGCTATGCGAGATCCCAGCCTGGCATAATCTTAACACCTAAGTGTTAGAGACAGATAGAAAAGAAAACCTAAATGCTGCTTATTATCGGTCTGTCATTGACCTTCAGCTGTACCACACCCGAGTTGAGCATCAAGATGATGCTGTATAACTTCTGTGCCCCAGAGTCTGTGCAGTCCATAAAGACTGTTCTGTGACTTCCATCGGCAATCCTTTCTGACAAAATCAACAGGTTGCCCATTTTCATTAACAAAGACATCTCTAAAGATGGAGATGTACCATTTGCTTTATCATTTGGTTGGTGAACAAAAGCCTGATTGTGCCACCATACCAAATGGTGCTCCAAGGTGTGATACAGAACTTTTTTGATTCCATTCCTAACTGTCTTCCATCCCTAAAGGATATGATACTAAAGACTGTGCATGCTTTCTTTTTACTAGTCTAGCAGCAGTTACAGTTGCCACATTAAAAGCATATTTTTTCCGACTTTGGTGTTCAGATCATTCTGGTCAGGATCGGTATATTAGGGTCCAAAACTGTACTTAACTGTATAACTATAGCTGTAATTTATTCTGAAAACCTCTCACTACTTTCACTACTTCCAAGAACTTACACTTTCTCCAAATGTGACAGAGGCTGAGAGTCTCTCCACAGGCTCCATCACTACCAGACAGCGCCTTCCCTCGTCATTTAGTCTGCGCACCCATACAGACACTGGAATCTCAACACCGTCACTGCTCACAGCATCAACCTGCACCAGAGAGGACACCAGTCATCAACAACGCTATGCCATGGGATCTACCCATGTAAGATCACACCAGCATGGGTTATATTATATTATACTGACCCCTGTAGGCAAGCAATGGGAGGATGCCACCTTCACTGAAAGCATCACAAAGATTCAAGAAGCTTCTGTTGTAAGGCAAATAAAAAGCTGTGCTGGATCTGACCTTTTCCCAAAAAAAACCCTACTACTCACAGTCATAGTCAATGACTCATTGTGTGTCTCGCCAGTGAGAGGAGGACTTTTGCTGGTAAAAAATATAAAATTCCTAATGCGATGTCGGTTTTACTTCATCTAGTTAACCTGTGACAAACAGAAAAGAGGGATTCATATTTTTTTACCACTTTCCCTGAAATCATCACAAGGTTTCCTGTAGCCTCTAGATGCTCCTCCCCCAGGGCCTCCTCAAGGCTCTGATTGGTTTTGCGTAAAAGGAACGACAGCTTCTGCCCAATCAGATCCTGGCTGTTGTACCCGAATAACTTACAGGACATTTCATTGGCAACCAGAATCTACCAGAGAAGAAAACAAAAAAGAGGAAGGGTAAACACTGACAGTCAAACTTTTAAATCCTCAGAGAATCCTAAATAGGCTAAAATAATTGACTGCAAGAGAAATGCCTCTAATAATAGGACTAACATTTTAACCTATTATTACTTTTGAAAAGAAAAAAAAAACAACAGGGCTCCTGCACGACAGACTATTTAAATAAATGCAATCCTAAACATATACTGTATTCTGTAATATATAAAAAGATGCATCTCTCATTTGCAGGTCAGTTTTGCTTGATCGGCATCTATTTCTGACTGTATTACTAAACTCAGTGCATTCTGGTGGGCAACCACTTTATCCTAGATTGTTGTACCAGTAGTTGGGTTTACAATGTTTCATTAATTTCTGTTGCATCCTATGTATACCAGCAGCCTCATATTTTGTTATAGAAGCGGGATTGCAAATCACACAAACAGTGAGATGAGAACCAGAGTTGTATGTCTAGCATCCCCAGGACACCTTTAAAAAAATTAAGAAAATCTCAATGGGACTTCTTTCTAGTTAAGCAATAAAAAATGCATGAAGAATCTGTGCTGTCCTGGCTGATTGTGATGGCATTTTAACTTGGCTGAAGTTACAACTATGATTCTAGATGACAAGTTCAAGCTACACTTTAAAAACCTGCATTGTAAAAACCTTTGCCGTCTATAAAACGGCACTTCAAAATCATAATCTGTGTTTTTGTTAAAAGTGGAGGTATGAGGATTTTTTGTGGTTTACTACATTTTCTGTGTATATAACTCAGAATTCTTCTTGAACACGCCATGAATGAAACCCTCTAAAATGCTAAACATTGGGTATGTGCTGACCTCTGCGCTTTTGCTGTCCACAGTGAGAAGTGCCTTGTTGGGGTTGCGAATGGGGGACGGGCCTGTCCGGCTGAAGGCTCCCCTAGCCAGCTGCCTGAGGAGGGAGCTGTTGGAGATGTTGCAGGAATCAGACAGGGACATCGTGTTGGAGGGAGACCGGGAGTGACACAGGTCAGACAGCTGCATGTTACGGGCAGCCACTGAGCTGAAGCAGAAAGAGTTCAGCCCATCTCCTAGTATTCGAGACAAAACTGTGTTTCAAACCTGATTGTCCAGCAACTCTGCAGTACAAGAGAGTTTTGTTCAAAGGTTTGGCACCTTTTTCTAAAAGCCGATTCATTTTTAGATGACATCTTCTTCCTTACTGTGCTTGTGAATGTAGTGAGGGACAATGTGATTTCTGCCAGTGTACCTCAGAATAGCAGAAGCAGAGCAAAACTGTGCCAAATACTTTTCTAGTGATTTTGTGATGCTGGGAAATAACTTGGGGCTAGAATACCAAAATAACATTGACCTGGGCCACATTTAACACCAGACCTCCAATTGGGAAAGGCTACCACCTACAGCATAAATTATATTAAAATGCTATTTATATCCTGTTGACAGAGTTATAGATAATAATTCCATTAAAGGGCCAAAAATCATAAAATAGGGAATTTTACCCAGTCTCTCTACCACGGAGCTATACTTTAGCAAGACTGCTTCTATCTTTAAGCACTTCAGCAATTCCTCCCCCAATACTGTAGAATTATACAACATCAATCCTTCTTATATGATTAAGTTGATGCAATTGACAGAATCTGTTCTGAACAGATAGACTAACCTGTAAAGGAGTCGATGCCCGAGCAAAAGTCATGAGCCCAGTTTTTTCGAAGGCCTGGCTTGCTGGCGCGTGGGTAGGATTTGCTCAGGTCGAAGGAATCACTGAGTGGGAGCACGACTCCTATCCGAGAGGTGGCTGCACAGAAAGAGCCACCCCTGAGACAGGAGTTAAGCTGCCCCGAGTCTGAGGGCGGAGCTTTCAAAGCCATCACCTGCTGATGTACCCTCTCACCAGCTCTGGAACGAAAAGAGTCCCAAAACACGAAGTTAACGAACATTCCCAATTTAGTAGGGGTGATGTGGCGGTATGATATGATATGTAGCCTATTAGTCGCCCTACAGGTGATGGTCCTGACTGGCTCCTTGTATGCATACAATCAAATGATCATTTAATGATGGATTATTTTGTCAAAAGACAAAAATGTAATGCGATAGGGAGAGTATTAATTTATATCAACTATAAAACACTGCTAGACTGCCTTACTGCAGAAACACCTGTACTTCATCTCGTGTCAGGTTAATATATATATATATATATATATATATATATATATATATATATATATATATATATATATATATATATATATATAGACGCACACATACACACACACACACACTACTGTACAAAATACCTGACACAACCTGTAAAACTACACAGATATGTTATTTATTTATTTATTTATTTATTTAAACTTTTGTTTTGAACATATACAATGTAATAGCTATTCAGACATTACACCCCAAAAACCACAAACTTAGGTCAGCTACTTATCTACTCTGGGGCGGGGCTTCCGACTCACAGGAACACATGGATTGGATGATGCGCAGAATTAATTTTTTTGCCCCGCGGACCTTTGAAGTCGTACAACACTCACCTGGAAAAAAAAAAAGACCTGGTTACCTCTCTGAAGCCGTTGCTGTGTGTGAGTTCCCTTAGCGAAACAAAAGCTGGTAACCGTCTGTTACCCAACCAAAAACAAATCAAAAGCTATTTTAGACTGCCGCTAATTAAATATAACGTTGACTCCAGTGAAGAATTTGTAATCTTACAATTTTATACTTGTCATTATTGTTTATTGTTTTGAGCAATATTTCAAACGGCCGCCCCAGCTACAGTCCGTGCGGGAAGCATTCCTTGATTTGTTGCGAGGGTGGGTAATGAAGAATCTGACCAATCACAGGTTAGTATTTAGAAAAAGGCGGTGTACGTAGAAGGCAAACGGCCAACAAGATTAAAGGAATGACGGTTCCTTAAATGTTTCGGTTTCAAACTGGATCACGGTTCCTATGGAGATAGACATGGTAGGTTGAAGGGTCAGATATCTATAATGTAAACAGAGAGGCAGACGGTGAAACTAGTTGTAACTGTTACATCAAGCATGAATTGACATCTCCTGCAGCGGGCGTGACAGTACACAAACTATGTCCACACAATCCTCCAAAAATGACAGATCGTTTTTAAAATCTTGTATTTTAAGGTCTTGCTCAAGTACAATATAGTCAGTTTGTTATTGACATCTATGAACTCAAATGCAGACGTATTTAGTCCATTCGGTTTTAAATTAGAAACGTATTTGGAATGTATTAATATAAGCCAGATCGTTGTGTGCAGTGAGTGACCAAGCTGAAGTTATACACTTGTTCAATATTCGTGTGTGTTTCATAACTTGCTTAACTGATTATTACTATTTATTTCTTAGCAGACGACCTCATCCAGGGCGACTTATTTTTTATAGTACACGGGTATATATTTCTTATTTGATAAACTACACCTCCCAGGATGCCTAACAACACACTCGCCTACAAAGCGATTCTTGACCAGCGTTTTCTGGATTGGTTGTAGACGCTGTCACTTAAACAGTTTCACAGGGAGGAGCCAAAACAATAATGGCGTCTGCAGGACAAGCGCAGGATATGGAAGGTGAGGATAAATAAATGAGAAATTACCAATAATGTCTCTTCTATAAAGATGATTATTGTAATAGATATCCTAATTGGCTCCAATAAATCTACAAAATGTCAGTTTAGGTTTGAAGATTGAAAACATCCTAGGTGGACCGTCATAATTCGTGATTGTGTTATCATGAATGTGTGTTCAATACATCATATTGATGCAGTTCATTTGTAAATTGTGGGCTAAGTAAGAAATCCAGATCTTCACAATGGTGATAACCAGGGTTAGTGTTATACTTGAGTTTAACCGCGATCACTGTCTTAATATGAGTGGAGCGGTACGATTATTGTTGTTTTTTAAAATATGTATTACATTCTTGGACGGGACGCAGTCTTCCTCCTTCCCCATAGCGTTTGTGCGGTTTATTTGCTGCAGGGAACACATTGTTGAGATTAAATAATGTGGAATCAGACATCAGACCACAGTCCATACTGAGGTATATTCCGCATACGTGACGGATTTCTTCATCATTGAAGAGCCGTTTAGTAGTCGTAATAGATAGTAGCAACGCAGTAGTTACATTTTATTGGTCGTATCACCTCTATTACATTATTATCACGGTTCACTGTACTTTTACCAGTACTGTAATTCAAATAATGTTATAGAAGCTGTTCTATCTTGCGCAGCCTGTATTTACGGGTGTGTGGGTTTCCGTGCTGAGCTGTGTGTTTTAGTTGACAGGCGAGCCGAGTCAGAGGAGTCTGGGGATGACGAGGGGAAGAAGGGACTGAATGGGGAGTCTGACCCCGCACAGCAGGGTATTGGAGGTGAGTTCGTTTTATTTATATATATATATATATATATATATATATATATATATATATATATATATATATATATATATATATATATATATAAATAAAATGCAGAACATTATGGAGTTTAGGGAGACATATAAAGAAGCAAATAGAAACAAAATAAAACCGTCTGAGTACTGAAACTTCCAATATAGGCTTTCTACATACATGCATACTACTTATACCTTATACATAAGAACATAAAAAAGTTTACAAACGAGAGGAGGTCATTCAGTGCCTCCCATTTTCTGTTCTGAATGCCCCTTTATCTAATCGTCATTTGTGACCACTGGTCCTTGTTTTTCAGGTCGAAATTTTGAATACTTGAATCAGATCGCCGCATAGTCTTCTTTGTTCAAGACTGAATAGATTCAATTCTTTAAGCCTGTCTGCATATGACATGCCTTTTAAACCCGGGATAATTCTGGTTGCTCTTCTTTGCACTCTTTCTAGAGCAGCAATATCCTTTTTGTAGCGAGGTGACCAGAACTGAACACAATATTCTAGGTGAGGTCTTACTAATGCATTGTAAAGTTTTAACATTACTTCCCTTGATTTAAACTTTTCACTATATATCCGAGCATCTTGTTGGCCTTTTTTATAGCTTCCCCACATTGTCTAGATGAAGACATTTCTGAGTCAACATAAACTCCTAGGTCATTTTCATAGTTCCCTTCCTCAATTTCAGTATCTCCCATATGATATTTATAATGCACATTTTTTATTGCCTGCATGCAGTACCTTACACTTTTCTCCATTAAATGTCATTTGCCATTTGTCTGCCCAGTTCTGAATGCTGTCTAGATCATTTTGAATGACCTTTGCTGCTGCAACAGTGTTTGCCACTCCTATATTTGTGTCATCTGCAAATTTAAGAAGCTTGCTTACTATACCAGAATCTAAGTCATTAATGTAGATTAGGAATAGTAGAGGACCTAATACTGATCCCTGTGGTACTCCACTGGTTACCTCGCTCCATTTTGAGGTTTCTTCTCTAATCAGTACTTTCTGTTTTCTACATGTTAACCACTCCGTAATCCATGTGCATGCATTTCCTTGTATCCCTACTGCGTTCAGTTTGAGAATGAATCTTTTTGCAGGACTTTGTCTAAAAGCCCTCTGGAAATCTAAATAAACCATGTCATATGCTTTGCAGTTATCCATTGTCGATGTTGCATCCTCAAAAATGTCAAGCAGGTTACTTAGACACGATCTCCCTTTCCTAAAACCATGCTGACTGTCTCCCAGGATACTGTTACCATATAGGTAATTTTCCATTTTGGATACCTCGTTTCCATAGTCAAGCCAATTCGAGTACACGCCCCTCAAACGAGGTAAAAGAGAATTTATAACAACAGAGTGAAATAGGTGGGATAAAAATATTTCAATAGGTCGACTAGTCGCCACTTTAAATAACATACTTATAAATCATGTATTTGATAATGTGGTCTTGAGAATTTTGCTTTTTGTGAACTGTATTTTAAAACAGCTTGGATTTAAAAAAAAAAAAAAAAAAGGTCTTAATGTTCTAATATGTCGTTTATATGTTAATGGATTACAACCCCAGCTGCACTTCCGTCTGTCTGAAACCACATGCTTCACTAGTCGAGTACCAGTTTCTGAGGTGGACTGTCGCTTACCTCTTCCACTAGTTGACTGTTCGCTGCTACCCTGCTGTATAGTATTGCATGGAATGATGTACCAGTTTCTGCTTATCTCTTCCACTAGTTGGCTGTTTGCTGCTACCCTGCTGTATAGTGAATATTATGTAATATATAAAAGCTGCATCTCCCTGTTACAAATCTTGTTCAGTCACAATGGAAAGACAGCAGATCTGTTTGATAGCAGGGCCGATAGACTTAATGATGACTTTGTGGGCCATTCTGGAGAACACATTTTGCTGCAGATTTTCAGCTTTAACTTCCCAGAAGGATTAGGAAAAGGTGGTAATTGAGGAACTTAGAAATACTAAAATAAGCTTAAATTCAATGCCAAAAGTTTCGACAAGAAGTCTTTATGAAAGTCTTCAATGTACAACAACAATTCAGACAGCTTGCTGACTGATATGATCACCTTTATAGACACCAGAAATGCATTTTTCACAAGTTTAACCGTAACATTACAAGAAAAATGAAGGAAAGCCTTTTTCTATTCCCTGGTCAATATATACTGCCTATGAATGACCATTGGTTAGTGGCAGTGGTGTGTAAATCAGAGCTTTTGTAATGATGCTGCTCACGGGGAGAAAAAACAGTCAAAGCATTGTTCACGTTGCTCGACATTGGGGTTTGAAGACCCCCCCCCCAGACAGACTAGCGCCAGCACTGACCAGCTCCCTTCTCTCTGAGTCACAAGCTTACATAGCTGCAGCAAAGATTCTCCTTCAGAGCAACAGAAATCTGAAGAGAAAAAGAATGACCAGTTTAAAAGCATTGGCTCGCTGCTGTGTGATTTTCTCGCCAGAGATCTTTTACCATGGCACCCAGGGTAAGACGACAGCTGTTTATTTTAGTGGAGTCCCTTAATTAATGCTATTAAAGGCTCAGCAGCCAAGCATTGTCATGCAGGTATGCTCGTTCAAATCGAGCCCAAGACAGCAGTCAAAGTTTAATTGCTTTGTGTTGGGATTGGTTACTTTTAAATAACTGTGCGTGTTTGTCTGATTTTGGGGTTACACCAGTGGTTTTCAGCAGCAGTATAGAAGCCACTAGGTTTTCCTCTCTGCAGTAGCCAGGTTGGCTGCATGTTTATTGAACACCAAATAGTGTACATTGAGATTGTTAACCTCTCTGTATTTTTTATTTTTTTTACCTGTAGCGAAAGAGTCACCTGTTGACATGGAAACTATAATTCTTGACCCTGAAGCAGAGGTGAGTGTGTAACAATTCCTACAACACCTCTCATGGCCTTTTCATTGCGGGAGTAATGGAACACATTGCAATAAAATAACCTTTTACTGTTTTTTTTTTTTTTTATCGATTACAGTCAACGTATTTATGTGCATGTTTGTAATAATGATGATTATGATGTAATGCAGTCTATTCCCAAAGCTTTAACTTGAAAGTTATTTAAATAATGTTTTCTAGTTACAGTTTTATATTCAATAAACAGTTCTAGGCTATTTTGAGTTTACATTTTCTATAACCTACAGCAGACATTTAAAGAACCTTTTTCAATCTCTACAGGAAATCCATTTGAAACTTGAACCATCTCACTGAATTGCTTAAAATATCTCACAAGATTTCAGTGACTAACAAGATCAGAGCTGTGCCTCTAGATTCACTACACATGACTACAATATTTATTTTTTAGCAGTTTTAGTGATGTCAGGGTTCTCTGTCATTTGCATTTTGAGTCTTACAGGCACTAAAACGGACAGACAACATGCCTTGGCGGTACTCTTTCCATCTGCATACATACATCAGTGTACAAGTGCCAGGATGCTTGCAGCATAAGTGTGTGATTGCACCCTGCAACAAGGCCAGGTTTTTACTTGGCTTCAGACTTGATGCAGAGCTTTAACAGTGTACTGAGTATGACTGTGTTTCTCTCTTTTTTTAGGATGTGGATTTGATTCACTGTCGAATCGGGAAAATAGAGGGCCTTGAGGTGCTCCGGAAGGCAAAGGTTAGTTTAAGTTGTAGCGTTTAGTACCAATGCTGGCTTTCACACTTCTAGTAACTACTGTCCTTTCGTTGTTGAGCAAGCTTCCCTGATTAATGAGGTTCTCTCTCTCTCTCCCTAGATACTGAGCCTGCGTCAGAATCTGATCAAACAGATTGAGAATCTGGAGGAACTGGTATCTCTGAATGAGCTGGACCTCTACGACAACCAGATCAAGAAGATTGAGAACCTCCAGGCCCTCACAGAACTTGAGTGAGTAGCCAGCTGCAGAGACACTAGGCACAATACTCCAAATAAAATGCACATACACTCAGGAGAGCGCAGGTTTGCGTCCTGGCTTAGCCGGTCTAGCCGGCGATTCCAAAGGGAGTGTCGCATTTGAGGATAGGGAGCTCACTGACATCTGTTCTCCAGTTATTGGGTGTAAAAAAGAGGACGCTGGCTTGGTTGTGGGATCGGAGGACGCCCACTGAACCTTCGGATCTCCTGAGCTGTGTGGAGAATTGATGCGATGAGGGGAAAAATAATTGGGGGTAAAATAATTGGGCACTAATTTTAAAAAAGAAAAATAAACAACCTGACTGTACTTAAAAGGCATTGAATTAAATATCTGATGTTTATTTTCAGTTTGTAATGTTAACAGGTGTATTTTGAAACATTGATGGAGTTATGGATTTATTCTACAAAAGAGGAATAATGAATAACCGATGAGCCCCAAAAAGAGTGTAAAAAACATGGCACATTGTTTGTTATAACAAGTATTGAAAAGAAATGCTTAAACCATGTAATAGTTCAATTCTGAGAATTACTTTCCTTAGATCAAGCACTGCATCTGCTTAGCAATGCGGCATAATTGAAACGGTGCAATTAGACTAGTCATTGTGTCATTTGAGTGAATGCAAAGTTGATTTCAAAATGCCTCCTGGAACTTTTATCCAACACTTCATCTAGTGTAATAACCAACATTTCCTTTCTGAAAAAACTTTCTTGAAAGCGCTTTATGATTTTTATGTTGTTGTTTTAGATTTATTTTGACTAACTCTGAAGTCTGTTTAACCTGCCCTGTGAAATTAGCTTCCCAGTTGAAACATGAATGTCAGGTGGGATCCAAACGCATGCTGCCCAGAGATTGAATCTACAGTGTGATGGCAAGATAAGCAGGCTTCACTGTATTCAAAGTGATAATGAAGTCTTTAAAACTGAGTAATCTACCAAAATAAAGACAATAAAGCTGTTGGAAGCAAATGAGAAGAAAGAAAGTGACTTGCTGATTACTTCTTTACGACATGAAACACAGACACTTTTTTTTAAATTTAGTAGTCACCAATATTTTTTTGTATTTTCTCTCAATTTAGAATATTCAATTATTATTTAGGCTCAGCTCACCGCTACCAACCCCGTGCTGACTCGGGAGCAGCAAAGACGAACACATGCTGTCCTCCGAAGCGTGTGCCGTCAGCCGACTGCTTCTTTTCACACTTCTTTTTGTGTGCGGTGAGCCGAGGACACCCTGGCTGACGTCGAACCGGCGACGTCCAGGCTATAGGGCGCATCCTGCACTCCACGCGGAGCGCCTTTACCGGATGCGTCACTCGGGAGCCCCTTCACAGACACTTCTATAGATAATGCATTACTGTGTGTCCATTGCTGTCGCAGGGTCCTGGACATCTCCTTTAACATTCTGCGCAGGATGGAGGGGCTGGAGCGCCTGACTAAACTGCGAAAGCTCTTCCTCATGAACAACAAGATCAGCAAGATTGAGAGCCTGGGACACCAGCAGCAGCTGGAGATGCTTGAGCTGGGCTCCAACAGAATCAGGGTGAGGAGCTCCGCTCTATGAAATAGGGGTACAATGTCTACTGATTTGACAGAGTCCAGTAGTCCAAACTTTACAAAATATATTAGTCACGTATTTGGTGCTCTTTGTGAACGTCACTTGTAAGTGTACTTCCATCCATCTGAAATTGCACACATCGCAATTCCACAAACGTACTTACCATTTCAGTTCAAACTGTGAATATAATTCAAATTTCTTTACTATTCGACAAGTCAACTATTTGGTGCCACCTCTACTTTGAAATGCCAGCACTTCTGGTGTCTTAGTTACTTGTGTATAATTTTGAATAAAGTTAAGCATTATAAGCCCAGCATACATGAGGAAACACTTTTGTTCCATTTTTTATATTGTTTTTTTTTCCATTTTCATATTAATAAAACTATTGATGTTAACAGCAATCTAAAGTTGCCATCTTGCTTAGTGACACGACCTGTGCTCAAAAGATCTCTCAAAATGTTTCAAGGTACATGTTTCTCAAGTAGAACGTCATGCAGACTGGTCACATGGCCGTACACACACAGAGTTGTGGGAGGTGTTTGTCGGTTTGTCCTGTGTACATTTTGTCTTTTAATTTCTAGTGTGACACCTAGACAGTGTGTACAAGCTCACTGAAAACCATTTGCCATGGCAATATTGTGCTTGACATATTAACCAAGTCTTAAAAAAAATGACCAATGTGACCATTTTGTTGTCCAGACTTTTTTTCAGTTTTGTTTTCTCCCCCCATTAACTTCTTGTGTTCCCTACAATACAATCCTGCCTGATCAGATAATTGTCAGGATAACAGGCTTCAGAATCAGAGTCAAGAATAAGGGTGAGATTGTGGAAAAGACCAGGTATATGCTTCAGTTACAGCAGAAGGTAGTATGCGCAGGTGCTGCTTTGTGGAGGAAGTGAAAAACGCAACCGATGTTCTGAAGAAGTTGTGTTGTTGTTTTCAGGTCATAGAGAACATTGACAACTTATCACACCTGGACAGTTTGTTTCTGGGGACGAACAAGATCACAAAGTTACAGAATCTCGATGGACTCACCAACCTGACGGTCCTCAGTATACAGGTACTGAGCCACAACCTTAGAACTGCTTTCAAAAGTATGTCGATGATTAAGCAAGAAGACAAGGAAATGACCTTCTCAGAATCTTGTGTTTGAGACCTGCTCGCTGTGTGGAGCCACTTGTTCAGAGCGCAGCCTCAGGTCTGTGATTGTTGCTCAGGTTATCTTGCTCTCTCATTGCAGAGTAACCGCATCACCAGGATAGAGGGTCTGCAGTGCTTGATGAACCTGCGTGAGCTGTACCTCAGCCACAATGGGATTGAGGTCATTGAGGGGCTGGAAAACAATGTGAGTCTGGGGCCAAGGTGTGGTTACATACAATATTAATATTATATGCATTTCCAGCGACAGCAATATTGTGGAGGCACAATTGTGATGAAACTTGGCATTGACATTAATTGGCAGAAGTTAAATTAAAATGCTTATTAATGAGCTCAGACAGGTTGGGGAAATGGAGGCTGCATTTTATGATACTTTACATTTGTGCCTTTCCATAAGTGTAACCCTATTGTATTGGTTAACTCCTCGGTGTCAGACTGCTTGCGCCGTTACCACAAACAACCTTGGCCTTGTCATTTGTGCAGTATTATGATTAATCATTGGAATAAGTGTGAACGTTATTTTGTGAATGTACATTAGGTAACATTTGTACATATGTCATACAGTTCTTTACCTTTAGTTATTGAGGTTCTCAAAATATATGCTATTTTTTTTTTTTTTTATCTAACTTTTCATGGACATTTGTTATAATACGATTGTGAACACATGTCCATATATGTCACATCATAGACTAAAATCATCCAGAGTAAGTATGCTGTTATATATCTTTTAATAGAAAGAGAAGTGGTGACTATGCCTTCTTTTTGTTTCTGTGTTAGAAAAAACTGACCACATTGGATATTGCTGCAAACAGAATAAAGAAAATTGAAAATATCAGTCATCTAACAGAGCTTCAGGAATTCTGGGTGAGTAGGTGCATTGAAGGGGGTGAACAGGGGGCCAAGCTGACCCCAGCAATGAAAAATGATCTACAAATCACAGGAATACTGCCAGGAGAAACTATTTGGTAGAGGGTGTTTTGCCTGATACAGTAGTAAGTCACTGAGTCATTGTCTTTTCCCGGCAGATGAACGACAACCAGATAGAAAACTGGGGGGACCTGGATGAGCTGAAGAATGCGCATGCCCTGGAGACAGTGTACCTGGAAAGGAACCCCCTACAGAAAGACCCCCAGTATCGGCGCAAAATCATGCTAGCCCTGCCCACCGTGCGACAGATTGATGCCACCTTCATCCGCTTCTGACCTGCCAGGCCCCCCGCCCTTCTCCCCTCCCTGGGACTGAATATCCAGTATCTGCACGCTCACCTGGTTTATATCCTGCACTTCAGCCTGAACCAGGACCTCTAAACACAAAGCACACCAACCAGTCCTTGGAATGAGCATATGAGTGTCTCATACGTTGCAGTGTCTGCTGTTTTTAATATTATTTATTTAACCATTAATACATTCTAATCAAATCTGCTTCTTGATGAGGTTGTAGGTATTTTCATTCTCAGCTGTCCGGAGATTAGTGTCCACAGACCCCTACTGAGCATGGTGAGCAGGTTCATAAAAAAAAGATATGTTACTTGATACTGGTTCTATTTTCTGTGGAATTTGAACATTTTGTTTTAAAATAAGACTGTTTTCAAGATACTGTTTGGATATGGACAAGTGAACTGGCATTTGAAAACAATAAAAAAACAATGTGCAATGAAAGAATTCTCAGCTATTGCTAGCCTGGAAAAGCGTATACATATCCAGCAAACACAGTTTTATTTAAAAGCAACACTTTTAGGAAACAGACCACACAAAGCAGGAATTGATTTGTAATGAACAAACGTGTTTGAAAAAATACACAAGGATGAACTGTATGCAGTGTAAACACCTGTAGGAAAGGAAAGGTAACTACTCAGAAAAGTCACTTCCGTGCAGCACAGCTGTCTTATGTATGCCCATATGAACCATTTTCTAGCATTTTCAGTACAGAAAGATACTGACAGTATAGTACTGAATTAGTCTTAGGGTTATCCTTCTGTATAGTATAGTGTTTGATTTTTGAAACAGTTCTTATAGAGACATGTTTCTAACTTGATCAGCAATCTAAGCAAATTTTTGCCAAATCTACAATGGATTGTTCTTGCCAAATCTACAATGGATTGAGCAGGACTTATACAACTTATAAAAAGTCTCACCTGCTTCGTCTTGCCCTTTTAAATTATGTATTGGAAGAAATATAGGGGAAACTATAGATTGTAACCTATTCAACGTGGGTTAGTATAGTCTTGATTGTTTACATGACGGCCGCTGATCATTTTTAAAATATCAAGCAGTAAAAATAAGACTGATGAACAAGGGAATTTAATAATGCCTACACATGTTTATCTTTCCTTCTCCAACTCCAATTGTTTTGGTAACTACTGTATGTTTCAAAGATATTAAATGATTTTTTTTCAGAAGCAACACTAATGAAGTCCTTATCCATTTAGTTTGACTGCTTGACTTGTATTCAGAGGTACAGTGTAATTAAAAAAATAAATACATTTTGAGTCCCTAATTATTTTACCCCTGATTTTTCTGCCAAATTTAGATTGTCCAATATTTTCCCACTCACCGCATCAAATATCTGGAACTGATCAAATATCCTCCAGAACGGCGAAAAACGTGTACATGTTCTGACAAGACAGGGCACTGTGATTGATCAAATTGATTTTTCAAATTCACACCTGCCAGTTTTAGGAGACACTGCATGGGTCAGGACTTATGAGCAACCCTTTTCTTCACTAAATATATTATTGATTGTTTTTGTTTTGGACTGGTGGTAAAAGAAATATGTGTTTTTAAAAGTTCTGTGGATGAAACCCACAGTAGTAACAAAGCCTTCATACAGATGAGTAGAAACAGTTATAGGATGTCAGTTCTTGGGACCACTGCACTGTATATGTACCACATTGGACATCTTACTCCTAGCAACTGTCAAGAATCACATTTAAAAATAAAATAATTTACATTCTTTCACTTGTTTTTTTTTCTTTTTTCCCCCAGTTGTGCCAGGCTCCGATGTTGGCTTCCTTATCATCAGGGTTTATATTCCTGTGGGATGTTCCCATTATTCCTATCTGTGTTATTCTGCCATTTACACTGAAGATGGCACTGTTGCTCCAATTAAAATGGTTGTAAGTTTCCAGAAAGAGTGAAGGCTATTTATAGCAACACAAATGAGTATTTTTAAATGTTTAATAAAAATGATTTTGTTTTTACAATTTTAATTCTTCAAAACTACAGCAACTTTGGAAGTGTTTTAATTTAGGGTCTATTAAATAATGTTTATTTCTAGAGCATTTGAACCAACAAAGTAAAAAAAAAGTATATACTATATGTAAGCAATAAGGCACGACAGGGCTTCGCCTCATGATTTATAACGCACCCAGGACGTGTGGATATGAGAGTATATCCCACACCTGGAAGTGCCTTATTGCACTTGTAAAATGGATCAACTAAATAACTTTGTTTTTTTTTAAATGTAAAAACATGTTTTAATTAACAAAAACTTTTTTTTTTAATTAAATAACCTTCCACCTCTGACCTTAAAAGTAATCCCTTAAAAAAAAAAAAAATGCAATAATTTTTTTTAATATACATTGAACTTATTAAAAACAAGAAGCACTATTTACAGATGTTAAATTGAACACTGCCATTGAAATTGCAGCTTTGAAGATTTACAGGCCCTTTTTTTAGATGTTCATTCTGAACAGTAGATGGCGCTGCAGCAAGCGATTTCGAGCAACATGGCGTTTTCATTGTTGTCGTTGTCTGAGGAAGTGCAGCAGGACACTCACGCTGACCTTTGCCACGTCTGGCCATATTTAGTTGCACATCAAAACAAACATTTCTCACAAGACCTGCGGTCGTGTCAGGTGACAGTGTTGGGCAAGATTATTATTAGTAGTATTAGTAGTATTATTAGTATCCATTCCAGATTTGCGGTACTGTTTAGTGGCAAAAAAGATGTTTGTATTTTGAAATACTCGGAGAGTGGCATAAGGACACCCGATACCCAGGCAGTGGACTTCTGTGATTTTTTTTTATCCTTTTCTATGTCCAGAGGCTGTGCTTTGGTAAGTTCGATGCCTAGCAGTATTACATTTTTTTCACCAATTGAGTAAGTGTTGGTGCCTTTTAAATACTCTATCCTTACATATATAGAGGAATTGCTGGAATAGTTAGTAATCCTAGCAAAGGATGCTCTAAGCAGAAACAATACAAACATGATAGATATCAAATGCATTAGAAGATGGCAATTGTGAAATATGACATACATATTAATACAAGAGCAACTATTCGTAATCATTGCAAACATCATACAAAAGTAAGGGAGTGATAAATTAAAACCCTGGCATTTGTAGCTGTATCTATTTAAACAGTGTGAACAGGCTGGCAAGTAAATGTAGGACATAGAGTGGTGAGTGAAAATGTGCTGTTTCGCGTATTTAAATAATAAAAATAGCAAATAAACAGGTTGAACATAAAACACTTGAACACAAAACAAACAGCACGTTGGCCAAACAGACAGACATCATGGTGGGGAAGCAGGTCATCAACAATGTGCAAGAGGTCATCATGCCAGAAGTAATCTTAATGGGGTAGGATGGAGCCTACCATCCCACCCTCTATTCCGTGGTCTGCCGTATCTTGCTGAAGTTCAACTTCTGTAAGACACAGGCATTTTCCTCCTATATCAAGTGATTTTTGAGGCCCTGGCAGTAATGATGAGGCCGAGAAGATTTATATTTATAAATTTTCAGCAAAACTATATATTTTTTGATATATAAACCTGACACATAAATATAAAAATATATATAAATTAAGTGTGCTTTGTTTTTTATTGAGCTTTTACTTCAAACGCATAGTCCTTAAAGAAGTGATATTAAAAGTGTCAGGAAGGGACGTCTGAGGCAGACCGGGAGTCAATTACAATTGTAATTGTGCATTTCGTAATTAATTGCAATTATAATGTAATTGTAATTAGACTATATCATTGATCGATTACAGTTCAATTAAGCATTTATTTGCTATTCGATTATTATTGCATTTTTAACCACTTTTGGAGATCCCATTTGTTTGAAAAAAATAAATAGTTTCTTATATATCATATATGACTATTGCACTGCCGAACATGTGCCAAATCATGACTACCACCTGGGGATGCAGGCGCCACTCGTACATGCCTGCCCTATAGCATCGATTGAAAATGGTGCAAGACCAGGTGCACTGCTCTCAGTTCCAGCGCATTGATGTGGCTGGACTACCACCTGCCAGTCCAGACCTTACAGATCCCCCTACCGTTCCACAATGCCCCCCAACCGAGGTTGGAGGCATCCCTGGTCAGTACCTCCCTCCGGTGAGGTGACAGGGGTTCTTCCATCAGCTCAGGGCACGCCAGCATGACTGAGACACCATCAGCCAGCGGTCTCTGTCTCGAGCTGGGTGAACCACTTGGGCATTTAGCCATGCTTGCAAGGGGCACATATGGAGAAGACAGAGAGGGAGGATGGAGGAGGCTACAGCCAGCAGACCTAGCAAGCGCTGGCACAGCACCACCTGCACTGACAGTCTGAGATGGAACAGGGACACACAGGCCGTGTCGGCCGACAGGGAAGCGAGCATGGAGCGGGAATCCAGCCGGATACCCAGGAAAACCGTCACTTGCACTGGCTTTTATTTATTTAAAAAACAAACAAACACAAAACTCGGTTTGAACGTGGACCAAAACACAAAAACAATCTGTCAAAGACAAATACAAAATGGACAAGGCTGGAAACAGCAACCGCTGCTTCCCAGCCACCTAAACCACACGGCCGTGTAATATAGTACTATTTGAAGAAAAAGAACTACCTTCGCATCCAAAGCAAGGGGCAAGACAGCTTCCGAGGAGGAATAGCGAAGTATTTTACTAACCAAATCAGAAATCGAACCAAATCGAAAGAAAAAGAGATTCTCACGATAACAGAACAAGTGCTTACACATCTACTCAAGTTGGAGTGAGGAATCAAATGGCAAAGGTTGCTGTGTGACATAGTGTCTTGTTCCCAGAATGTAACAGACACGTGGTCACAAGGCAGCTTTTTAAATATGTCCCTCAGGTCATGTGACACGAAGGTCATTTCCCAACTCGTAATGATTGACATTTCGAGATTGAAAGGGAACTCCTGGTTACAAGCCCTTTTCTTTAACCACCAAACCACACACCCCTAATTAAATGGAATATGTTAAAAATAAGGACGGGATGTTGGATTTACACAGATGGATCAAAAGACCCTAAATCTGGGAAAATAGGATATGCTTACTATATACAAAACTTTGAGATATAAATCGGGAAGATTATCAAATCATTTCAGCATTTACTGCAGAGTTGATGGCAATTCTTATGGCCATTAACAAAATAGAGGCATTTAAAGAAAAGGATATTGTGATTTTTACAGATTCTCTAAGCTCGATACAGGTTTTAGAATTGGAAACAGGAGATAGGATAGATATCATATATGAAATTATTCAGAAATTACATCCTAACTATAAAAATATTCAGATAGCCTGGATTCCAGGTCACTCGGGGATCTTCAGAAATGAAACTGTGGATTTTGAAGCAAATAAAGCAACCTAAATAAACACATTGACATAATAATACCTTTGAGTCCTTCAGAGGTGAATGCTGTAGCTAAAGCAAACATAATGGATGTATTGCAAAAACAATGGGAAAACAGTGGAAAGGGAAGATTTTATTATACAAATTGTTCAAATATAAAGAAATATAAACATATGGGGAAGGGAAAAACAGGGAGGAAGAAACTAATATTAACACAGCATGAAATCATCATTTCTACAGGATTGGGAGTCATGAGAATGAATTATGTAATTGTGGTGAACAAGAAGCAGTGGAACATATATTCATGCAATGCAATACATATGATCAGCAAAGAAACACATTAAACAGAAAGTTAAGGGATACAGAAATTGAAGTAGCATCAGTAAATTATATTTTGAAGGTAGACGGGACAGAAAGACAAATGGGGAAAGAAATGTATATTAAAATGTATAAAAAGCATAGGGAAATGGGAGAAGCTATAAGGAAACTAGAATAGATATATACATATAAAGTAGAGGGCGCTCATCATCTCCCTTTAGATGACATGCGCCAACAAATCCTAAAAAGAAGTGACTCGCTCTGTTTAGGCATGCGCACCGATACGTTCAGATCTGAGGGAAAGGAATGGGAGTTGAATTTTTTTGCTTATATATCTTTAAACATATAGTTATATTTAAAACATGAAATTGATTAGGTAATATAGTTTCATGTTATAAAAAAATAAACCGTATTGGTAAAACACACCCAGAAATTGGGTCTGCGTGTGTTTTGTTTTTTCCTGTGAGCTGAAGAGGTGGATTAAACATCAGTGCGCGGGTATTTTATATTTATGTTTGAGGAGAGATAAGACAGGTAAGCACCATGGTTTTCACTCATTCGAGTTACATGCAATATTACTTAACACTACTATAATCTGTAAAAAAATGGTTTGACAAGTTTAATACTAGCATTTTTACAAGAAAGAACATCTTCAGTTAATTTCCGCTTGGTGTCGCGTCCCTTTTTCTTTACATCCAACTAGTTTCGTAATGTTTTATACATTTTTCAATACTTAAACTGCAGGTATATATACACGGAGAACGCGTTTTTGTTTCGGTTTTTAATAATATTTTTTATCCTACCTTATTTGAATTTGAAAAAGGTATCAGTAACTTTAATATGCTGTTTATAAGTAATGTCCAAAAATAACGTGGAGAAAGTATGTTTTGCGAGAACCAGATTCCTCACACACACAGATCAGTGTTGCCAACTCCTCTGTAAACTAAAAGTATCCAGATTGTGCAAAATGTCGCTGGAGCCGAAAACAAGTGTGAAGAGGGGGATTACCAACTGTGATACTAACAAGTACACACAACAAATTGTCTGTACACTAGGGCCAGGGTTAGACTCCTACAGAAAATAGTGAGTGGATTGTAAAGTACGAAACAGGATACGCATCCCAAGGGACCCACTGATCCAGGTGACAAAGTCCTATTTTGTTAATCACATTTACAGCTCTACTCGGGGCGGATTAACTATTTCTCTACTCAGTTGGGCCAGATCAACAAAGTCAACAAAATTAATCAATTTTAAAAATGCAAGCTATAGCTGATCCAATACACCAACATGGAACAATTTGAACAATAATGATTACTATGCAACTGTTTAAACGTTAAAAAAAAAAAAACTATTATTTTACATACTGTTTGGTTTGGTAAGTATGTCATACAAGTGAACTGTAAAGTGAGAGCAGAGGTAATTCTACTACCACATAATGTTAAAAGCAGTGTGGACACAAGAGTAAAACAAATATTACTGTTATCCTTTCACAGAATACAGAACACAACTCCCCCTAAATCCTGCTATGCAAATCAAAAATTACTAAAAAAAAAATCTTAGTAATAGCGAACTAAAAAAAAAAAAAAAACCGGAGGCCTGTTGTAAACTGATAACGAACAAAAAAAATCTTCTATACTCCTCCTCTTCATCGTATATTAATGGTCGTAACAGTTAAATATTCTGGCGGTTTTACGGTTGTTGACGAAGATAAAAAAAAAATGGACTGTTGTGTTTCTTATTGGTGTGTGAGTGAGGGGGACGGGGGGGGGGGGGCGTGTTCACTTTGTCAAGACTCATACATAAGGCAGCACGGAAAGTCGATGCAATTTGAAGTTCTTTATGGTGGGGGGTGCACTTCATATAGTATTTTATATTTTATTCATTAATTTTTGTTAAAAAAAAAAAATCGTAATGAAAAATTGCACGCAGTACTAAACGATAGAATTCAGACTCCAACACAGTTCAGTGCTTTGTTTATCTTTCTACCACTTAATACCTATGCTTCAAACATATTGACCACAACGGAAACAGAAAACCTAAAATTGGAGTTGCCTAACGTGCTTTGATTCTTCCAGTTTTGTTAAGATAGTGAAAGATTGAAACACTTGTGCTGGTGCATTTAAAGCGCAATGCCAATTGCAGACTTTTTGAATCATTTATGGAGGAAACAAACTAATAGCAATATTTTGCCAAGGAGTGAGATGCCGCAAGTGTCACTGGACGAGTTGTCTCAAGCTGACTGCATTTGTCCGATCTGCTTGGAGATTTTCCTGGAGCCGGTTACACTGCCCTGCGATCACACCTTCTGTAAGCTCTGCTTCCAGCAGACTGTTGACAAGTCCAACCTGTGCTGCCCTCTCTGCCGGAAGAGGGTCTCCACCTGGGCTCGGCTGCACGCCCGCAACAAGACCCTGGTGAACGAGGAGCTGTGGGGGAGGGTGCAGAAAGCCTTCCCTGTTCACTGCCAACGTAGGCTCAGCGGACAGGACCTGGATGACGCCACCTGTGAGTTTCAATGTCAATCACAAACCCTGTCACAAAAAAACAAACGAGAACATGGCTGACCCATGTTGCAGCTCCTGTTTAACCTGTGTTTGTCACATGTACTATGTAGACAATACCGTAACACTCGGCTACTCTCTTAAGTAATGTTAATCTTTAACATAGCTGTAGAAACTGTTTTTCCTTATTTTTAAATAAAAAAAAAACATGTTTTGTCATGTAATTGGGTTTTAGTCCTTAAGCTATAAGCACTTCAAAGCTTCTGGTCCTTGTTTTCTTGCTGAAATATTTTTTTTGTGCTGAGAAACAAGAGTAACAACACTGTCATTTTTTGTTCCCAGTGAATGCACTGATTCCTCAGCCTCAACTGTGTAAACCAGGAGAGCTCCGACAGGAATATGAGGACCAGAAAAGCAAGGTACATTGTGTCCAAGTATATACAGTCACAGACAAAAGTATTAGCATAACATGCAAAAATGAATTTCATACTTTAAGCATGACCCTAACCATTTTGTGAAGTCTACAAAGGAATTTCTGAAAAAGGAAGATTTACAGTTATGGATTGGCCATCTCAGTCCCCAGACTTGAATCCCATCGAGATGTTGTGGATGGACTTGAAGGCTGCTGTTGCAAAAAGGAAACCAAAGTCGATTGCAGAACTGAGAGCTGTATGTGTTGAAGAATGGGGGGAAAAATATCTCCAGAAAGATGCCAAGAACTGGTTTCAAAATACAAAAAAATACTGCAAGCTGTAAAGGAAGCAAAGGGTGGGCACACAAAATACTAATGTAAGGGTGCCCAAATACTTTTGTCAAAGTATGAAATTAGTTTTAGCATGTTGTTTCTCATTTTATGCATATTACCTAATAATTTTATGTTTTATTATAAAGCTGAATCTCTACTTTTAATTTATATCTTTCAATAGAACAACTAGAAATGATAGAATTATAGCTGTTTGTACAGTACATGTGCATACAGTGGATGTTGGACATGGTACCTCTGCTTTATTTACAAACGTGGTGGGGTATGTTACTCGTGTTCATTTCAAATAACTTTCAGCTGGAAGCAGAAAAACGTGTGTTGGAAGAAGAAGAAAGGCGAGTGAGTGAAGAGTATATTCAACAGCTCCTAGCTGAGGCTGAGGATGAGGAGAGAAGAGCTGAGGAGGGCAGGAGGGCAGTAGAGCTGCAGCTGGAAAATGATGCAAGATTGGCCCAGATGCTCAGTGAAGAACTAGTGAGTTTTAATAGAATTGCCTTATCATGTTCTTTCTTGGTCAGGAACTGTATTGTAGTCAGTCATTTTTCTCCAATATTTTCATGTATGGATTTTACATTTTACACAAAAAAAGCTTTTAACACTATAAAGGCATCCTAAAACGTACCCCAAAATAGTTTCTCTATTTATTTGTGTTTCTTTTTAGAATGCAAACCAATTTTCAGAAACCCAGGGGCCCTCTACAGAAATATCAAGACAGAACTCTTCAGGAAAGAAGAAGAAGAAGAAAACAAGTTTAGGGAACATTGAGAAGTAAGTTTTGCAGTTACATGTACAGGGGTGGGGCATTGTAGATAAAAGATATGATTGAGAAAAGAAAGTGCTGACACAGACCTTACTTCATTAAGAGTACATGTGTATTAGTGACTCAAACTGATGTTTATGACCTTCCTTTTTAAGTTGTAATTGATTAAGTTTGGTCCTCATGTTTGCAAGCAAGGTGTGCACCTATGAGCTTTAACCTCCCCAAGCTTTTATTAGATGCTTTAACCCTTTGCGGTCCATTGTCGGACCTGGTCCGACATTGCAATTATTCCTATCAGGTCCATTGTCAGACCCTGTCCGACATCATTATAGAAACGCAAAAAACTGGTTTTAGTCGTTTTTTCTCCAAAAAAAAGTCGAGAAAACCATTCAATGGCCGAGTGGGAACGACAGGAGCCGAGACAAGTCGAAAAAAAAAAAAAAAGTCTATCTCATGGTTTGTCATACATGGCCCTGGTATCAGATAACGGGGCGGTCGTAAGTAAACAAGCTGGCTGCCTGTGCACAGAGAACATGGACATTTGCAGAGCCTTTTTGAGATGTTATAGTAATAAAATAATAATTTGGATCGCATTATTGAGGAGTTTGGTGATAAAACGAGTGATCAGGAGATGATTGATCGGTATGTACGACTATTATTATTATTATTTATTTCTTACATAGGTAAAAGCTATAGCGAAAGAAAGGGTGGGGCAGGGCTGGAGATGCCTAGTGAGTGCTTTGTTGATATGCAGGGCCATTTAAACCCGTTTGACTGTGAAAAAAAATACTTTTAAACAGCGCGTCTAAAATTAACTGCGCGTGTGAAAATTAATTAGACCTGGCGTGCCTGACGCGCATTTAATAAATGGACTGCAAAGGGTTCAACTATAGTGTTAAGTTGAAACTTTTCTGACATGTATAAAAATTATGGATTTGTGAGAGGTACAACATTTAATAACGTGTACATGCTGTTAAGTGTCTTTTTGGTCTGTTTTCAGATACTTATCTCCTGTCTCAAACCGTATGCCAAGCTCTTTGATACATTCTGAAACTAGCAGGTGTACAAGCCTTTCTGCTAACAAGGTACATTCTTTACTGCCAATAACTTTTTTTGTCCACATATATATTTACATTAGTATATTGTTATATAAAAGAGGTGCCATTCTCCTTGAATTATGTACCAAGTTATATTTAATTTTAAATGATTTTGCAAATGGATCAGCCATCTACTAATGAATGTATATGATTAAGTAATGAACTATAATCTGGAAATGCTGTACCATATATATGCCCCAAACACTGGTTTGTTAATCCTCCACAACTGCACCCTACCAGACAATTCAAAACCAATGTATGGGGCATGCTACAGTAAAATAAATAAACATCAAAATGCAATGTTGTCTAAATAAATATTTGGCAGTACAGGATAAACATACAGTAACACAATACAGCATATTTACAAAGAGCTAGAAAGCTAGGCACGCCAGTAATGTTAACCAACTAGTTTTAACCATTGAGAATGCATGTGCGTAATTTGTTTGTTTTTTGTACTTAGGAAGATATCTCAGCTGCTTTTGGTGGGGCTATTTTGATAGGAGATGGAATACAAACTTTAAGTCCCCAAGAAGCTGCAAGTTTCTCCGAACTACCTGCAGAGTTACCTTTGCCAAAGTTATCTTTTCATGGCGAGAGTTATCACCACGATGATAGTTCAGACATTGTCAGCTTTGCAGATGATGCACAGTTTGGAGAGACAGACGAGAAATTAGACATTTTAGGTAATGCCACTAAGGCGGCAAAAAAAATAAATGCAAGTACCAGTGACAAAGACTGGTGTGTCCTTGTGCCTACAAGCACAGATGAAAGTGAAAACTGTGGTGTGCACCTGAGAGACAGAAGCAGCCATCCAAACTGCAGATCAGGCAGAACAGGTGATGAAGATCCCTGCAAGAGGAAGAATCCAAGTAAGTCTGACTCTGAGAGCAATTTCAAAAGCAAGAGACTGAAAGTGTTACCAGCAGAGGGCGATCCTCCCGAAGGAGCAGAGGTCTCTGTGGATGCGACACACGTGCAGCAGCTCATAGAGTTGGAGAATGAGCTTTTCAAGAAACTGGAGCAAGAGAAAAGAGACAGACTTTTGGCCTTGCAGTTGCAGAGGCAGCTGAACAAGGAGATGAAAGAAGTGAACAGAAAAAAAAACTCCCCAGATGGGTACCAGCTCCGCACTAAGCTGCCTGAAGAGAGAGCGTCGTGCAGTGGACAGAGGAATTGGTCACGGTCCTGCACTACTGTGAGAGGTGAGATGGAGACAACATTGCCTGCAAATAGACCCAGTGGGAGCATGCTGACTACTGCTCTGACCCCAACAGAAGCTGGCAGTCAGAAGGGTACGAGCAGCAGTTCTGGGTCACCCGCAGAACGGCAGATATATGGCAAACAGATGACCATAACAAAGATGTTCCAAAACCATGTAAACTAAAGGTTTCCCAGAGAAAACAGTCCTTTACAGCGTTAACACATCACAGAGAGATATCTTACTTTACTAATTTGACCCAACAGCCGGACTACAGGTTTTTATAAAGTCTGATACTTAGCTGTTTTTTTCCCAGCATTTTTGTTCTGCTAAATTACCTCCATATGATATCCATGCTTAACATTTGGTAGCCAACAAAGCCACAATGTTAACATCACGATGAAATGATGGGGTACAAATGTTTAACAGCAGATTGTAAACCTGGTCAATAAAACCAGAAATAACAATAAATAGAGATGATACTCTTATTAAATGTGGAGCAAATGTAAAAATATATATGTAGAAAAGATGTGTACAGCTATGACCAAATGTTTTGCAAGAAGCAAAATGTGTTAATTATATAGAGTGATGTAAAATCTTTGGCCAAAGCTGCATTTAACTACTATGTGCTTTGGTCAAAGCTCATTTAAACTAAACATTTAAGAAAGATACAAACGTGGTGCATTCAGCATTCTCTCGACACACTTTACAATTAGGTAACTAAAGGCACAGCATTTCAATTATAACATGATCCATGTATAATCATTTTACTGTTATAAATCTATAGGACCATACCATAAAACAGGACATCAAAGGAGGGGTTCCACAATCAAATCCTATAATTTTATTAATAATATTAGAACATAAGAAGAAGAACATAAGAATATTACATTCTGTGGCAGATACAAGATCTTTAGAATTGTAAGTGCTTCTATAAAACTTTGAGAGTACATTTGAAGGAATGTTATAAGGGCTCCACAGAGTTGTACACATACAGATTCTGATTAAACTGCCTTGCTATGAAACTAAATATGTTTTAATTCTGTGGAGCAGACCCTGTCTATCTATAACTTTTAAACACAAGTTTACTCTTAAACAACTGCCCTTTTTATCTACAGTAAGAGTTTATTACTGAAAACCTTAACAAAAACTTTGACATTTAAAATGTCATCCATAACTATTAAACACTCAATGGTGGTATATTGAGAAATACTAAAAGAGGCATTTGTCATTGAAGTTTAAAATCAGCAGGAACACGTTGGTAATAAAATGTACATTGTTGTTACTTTTGTAAAAGTTCTCAATACTTGTTTTGGGTTGGTCTGAAAAAAAAAAAAACATTTGCTTCAATGCAAAGTTTGCACCACTTTCAGTCTCTTGCTAGTTACCTTTTTGTTTTCTCAATCGCAACAAAATAGCTCAAACCTTGAACTGGGACACATACAGTAAATATTCATAAATGTCAACTACAATGCCTGTGTGTCTATATACTTGCACTGCACAGGGAACCACTTAAGTATGGTCTGCAATGTCCATTAGTATTAGGGTTTTATTAAGGTTTTTTAATCAATTTTCAACAGGTTCATGTTATTTAACATTAAGTTTGTATTTTTATGAGCTTTATTGTAAGTTTAAAAGAAACTTGATACTGGTACATCAACAGTTTTGTAATTGTAAACTTGAAATGAACATCAACACCAGTTATATATATATATTTTCATCAATTGTAATTATTTTTCTTGGTTGGTTGTAATGTTCCTTGTACATTTTACAGTTGAAACTATATGAGGAATATTCAGCATTCAGATGTCTTCTTCACTTACAATAAACTGTTTACATTAAGCAGACTTATGGAAGTTTACATTTTTCAGTCTACACTGTCATTTTGATTATATACATGAAAAACAATAAAAAGGCAATGTTCATCAGACAATAATACTGAACTTTTATTTTGCCTTGTACGATAAATGAAAATGTTCCACTTATAATCAGACTAATTTATTATTTTAGCAATTGAAAGGCATCTTGCATTGGATCCAGTACTGTTTTCAAGTTCATGGGCACAAGAATAATTAATTCATACTTTTGTGGCAGTTATTTTAGTGCAGCAGCCACACTGTCAGCGCCATATCTCACAGACTATTTCAGTTAATAGATAAATGTACCTGTGACCTATATGTTAAGGTTTGAGCACTGGCCAATTAGCCAACCCCTTAGTGCATAGCTAATTGTCCAAACCAAACTCTGCTACTACTGTGATTGACAGCATGGGATGTGATTAGTTACCATAAATTTATAGCACTGTCTTTAAAAAGTAATCCTGAAAAAAGCAAGCAAAGAGCCTAAAGTGACATGCATGTCAGCTTTTAATATCATGGACAAGTAAAGCACCATAACTGCATCCACCATATAACAGTTGTACAGATACCATTCTATAACCCCCAGAATCTGATACTTAATAATTTGTGCTGAAGAATGCCTTATCAAAGTTTCATCATAACTGGATAAATGATTCTCTTTAAAAAGGTAAGTGTGACTTGTATTTACTTACATACAGATAGACGCTATTTATAGCGTGTGCTAATGAATGTTCTTAACAAGTTTCATTACAACTGGCTAAGCGGTTCTCTACTCTAGACATTAAAAACTTTGAAGTGTGACACACTTATGCAATTGTTATTACATGCATCCCGAGCAAGGATAGTAAGAGGTAAAAATAATTCCTTTATAGTTCAGTGCCCCCAGACATGTCCGTTATCGTCTAACAACACACAAAAAGACATTTTTGACAACATTTTTTTTTTTAAGTTAACATTTTGTATTGCTTCATAACTTATATTTCTATAACGTGGTTCTGTTACTTGCATGCAAACTTCATTATCCGGAATGCTTGGCGCTGTTTGTTTATCACGTGTACCTTACCTAAGGGTGGGGTTAGAGTTCGCGGGTATAGCAGCTCAATGCGCATGCGGTCTGGACTGTTGTTGTCGGTGGCGGTAAGATGGCGGCGCTAGGGGATGCATCAGCTCCGGGACTGAATGGGTTAATACAGCAATTTACAGCCATAACGGGTAAATATTATATTTTAAAAGGGGTATGAGGTTTTTTTTTTAAAAACGGCCGCAAAAAATAAATAAATAAATAACTGGACTGTAACAAGTGTGTGAATTGCACTGGGGCATCATACAACATTGCCCCCTGTCATGGAGTAGGAGAACCAGTTCGGTAAAAAGAGACGAGCAAATAAAGCACATCAATAATGCACGTAATTATATTATGTTATTATTATTAAAGTTTACGTTAATCGTTGGCTAATAATTAAAGGAAATTCACAAGTAAAACTCCAAACACCAAGTCAGATGTAAAAATTGTTGCCCGTTTTAAAACCTTCCTTTTTTCTTTTTGTAGCTATAGGCTCCTCCTTATGGTGGTTGAACGTGCAATTCAACGTACAATTGTTAAAATGTTGTCATGTTATTTTAAAAGAAAAAAAAAAACCCTGCGAGACTTTAAATGCTGCACAGGAATCAAAGTGCAAAACTGTTGCAGAAGTGACTTGTTAATTAGGCTGTTGTGAGAAGCTGAAGTTTGAGAATTAAATTAGGCTCTGCTTGTGATGCACAAGTTAGAGAGAGTTAAACAGTCACCGTGTGGGTTAGGGGAGGCGGAGAAGAGGAATGTATCACCATCAGTAGCAGCGATAGCACAGCATAATTGGTCTCTGCACTATGGTATAGTACTACCACGCGGTTTTGGCTCAGGGTAGTTAACACCCTTACTAGACCGATCTCTTTAAACGTATTGTTTTCTTGTTCCGTGTAGAAAATCGTTTTAACAACAGATTTAGGATTAGTTTAAACCCGTACTGTAAAAACACAGCAATCCCAACCATTTCATAACATAACCACTTGATTACATTTGTGGAGGTGCTTACTATACTTTTTGTGTTTATTTATGTTCCCAGTCAGTTGAATTCCTGTATGCAGAAAATGTGATGGAGGCAAACCACTTTCACAAAACTTTAATGATCTGGGCTTCTTTGTAGCTTTTCAGACAAGGCAGTCAAAACTTACACAGCATACACATTCATGTCATCTTTATCCACAGTGCTTTGTTCTGAAGACTGTAGGGATGCTCAAGGGAATGTTTTATTATGCTTTGCTTGTCCGTTTCTTTCACTTTCTGAAATTGCAGTTACTTTCACTTTTAAGCGCAGTTCATATCCTTCTGTCACCATCTGTATAAACCTCATGGGTGAGCACCTGTTCATATTGGATTGAATTGGTTTGACGGGTCATTTCGACTGGTGTGGTGTAAAGAGCTCAGTGTGATGGAAGAATCTATATATGTAATGTAAAATCCACTACTAAGGGTTTCACTGACACATATTAGCACTTAAGGTAAATTAGCCCAAGATTAGTGTTTACCCTGTAATGCGCAAGCATTTTTGAAATAAGATAAGCTGCTTTATTTATGTAACTAGATTCCGTTTCTTGTACAAAACTCACTTTCTTCCCCCCTGTCCGGCAACCCATAATGTACTGCATATGGAAAGTTCTGGCTCGTGAGGCTAGATTTAAAAAGAGTAATATAGTGGGTCTCTTAATCCTGTAATGCCCATTTCTGTATCCCATGTGATACAGAAATGGGCATTACAGGATTAAGCAGGGTCTGTGAAACTACCCCTTTGTGTTGTAGGCTATTGTCTTCAGTGACTATGGATCTACAGCTACCCTGTAGAATTAACTCATTTTAAACCTGCTGAATAATGTTACGTTAACACATTGTATTGCATATCGCGTTGTAGTTTTCCATATACTTAACGAAAAAAACTGACACGTTGAAAAAAATGTGATGGTTCAAAATCTAACATGAAATACTGTACTGCTATTATGGCTTTTGCAATATCATTTTGTAGTTTCGTTGATGAGGTTAAATAAAATATCAAAATTATGTTCATATACTGTATTTAAAACTTTTTTTTTTTTAATTGTCACTATCCTAAAATTCTAGGTGATGCAAAACTTTTGGCCATAGCTGTAGGTTTAATACCAACAGTGCATCATGGCTATCCTTCCTCTTTTTAAAGTGAAATAGAGACGACCCACCCGCTGCTTCAGAGTGCAATAGCGGGTCTGTGTGCAGTAACGTTATTATAGATTATGTAAACCTGTTCACATCTCTTGTCTTTTTTTTTTTAAGTTTTAAATGAACACAATTGACTGAATCTGTTCTCAAGCCTTTAAAGACTGCTGATGTATTTACAGGCAGTGTTTAAGACAGGTGTTGCCCGAGTTGAATTTTGCATCACTTGGACAACTACGTGCTGACTTTTTACTGCTGGTTGTCTTTTGCTAAAAGATCTCATACAAAACGTTGAAGCACCTACAAATTAATATACTGAATTAATTAAGTTGGTATCTGATATCTGTCGAGTTAGTGAATGGCAAACATAAAGTAGTAAACTAAAGTGTAGCATGTACACGTTTAAACCTGACACCCCAAGTCCGTGAAATAAGCAGGTGGTTGAAACCTGGAGTGCTGTTGAGAGCTGTTGTTGAGACAAGGAAAAGACAGGCAAACCAAAACAGTGTTGGACTTTAATGCCTCGGGACAAGCACAGAGTGGCCTTTCATTTTAACAAGAAGACATTGGGTGATTTCATGCCACGTGCCACATAAGGGGGGGGGGGGGGGGGGGGGTGTTTAAATCTAGAAATAATTCTACTGTAGTGCTGTAAAAGAGACAGTGGCTTTCACAGGTAATTCTACTGTTATCCTTATGTTTGTTACCTGTCTCTCTCAAACCTATAAGGAAGGGATATGCAACACATTTGAGTGCTCTGTGCTACTGTTATAGTCTTAATAATATCTATATAATGGGTCATACTAGTAGATTGCTCATTTTGTATAGTCTGAATTTGTAGTGGAAATCACATTAAATTATTGGATAGTGAAATAGAAGATTTAAAACCAAAATAGATACATTTGAATATGCTTCTATCGAAGAAGGTACCAAAATACCATTAGTTTGAATGCTTCACAGACGCAAAACAATATTCGTATTAGGATAATTACTTCTATCACAAACTGGACCCAGGTTACCAGAAAAGCAATTGGTCATTGAAAATGCTGCTTAGTTTAAATGAAGATTCCCACTGTGACACCAGTAGTTGGTTGCATAGAAAGGTTATTGGTGTGTTCCACTTAAAGATAATTCTTTCAATAAAATAGCGTGTTTTTTGTTTTTGTTTCAGGGGCCACCGAGAGTGTGGGCCAACACATGCTGGAAGCATGTAACAACAACCTGGAGATGGCAGTCACCATGTTCCTGGACGGAGGTGGCATAGCAGAGGAGCCCAGTACCAGCTCTGCCGGGACCTCAACCAGCAGAGCACCCCCACATGCAGAGTATGTTCACGAGCTTCCTTAGTGATTACACATTTAATACAGAAATGGAGCTATGTTTTAGAAATGGTAGGCTATGACAAACAAAATAGAACATTTTAATTTAATGCATATGCCAGGGTTGTTTGGATTTGTGATAGTGTTTTATTTATTTTTTTTCCTGACGTGAACATGTCATGATAATAGCTCGTTATCTGGGTAGTAACCAAGCTTTTAAAATCTTTTTAACCCCTGATTGGAACAAATACTTTCTTGTATGTTAGTTATTTGGTTCTAGGTCATTTACACTTGTCAGGTTCAGTTGCAGGATCTGACAATGGCCACTAGGAGGAGCAGTCTGGCCTGTATTGAAGTGGCACCACAGGCCAGTGTAAATAATAACACAAATGTTTGTTGTTCCGTCATGTGACCTAAGAAGGCTGAGATTTTGACTTAAAGCGTAAAAGGCAGACTGTAATCTTTTGCTGTGTTATTTCAAGATCTGTGTGTTTTGCACAAAACATTTCTTCTCAACTCTTGCATGGCCATGGTAAGGGAATTATTCCAGGTGGCCTTGAAATCAAGTTACACCTAATAATGACCTGAATCCATGTAGGTTAAACAAACTCAACAGTTTAATGAATACATGTCTTATATTTTCAGCGATGAGGTGCGAGCGCCTATTCCACAGAAGCAGGATATTTTGGTGGAACCAGAACCACTTTTTGGTGGTAAGTCTCCATTTCCTCACTTACAGCTTCTTACATCTTATACGGTACGTCGAGAAACCTTCGAGTGCGTCAGCTTGTTGTAAGGGAGACTGGAGTTTTCTTCCCCTCAAAGAATTTGAATATCCAGTACCAGTGAACAGTCTAGTTTTTCGTTTTAACCAGACCACCATTGGATAAGCTGAACTCTATAGTATTGACTTGCCAGCATCATCACCAGTTCCTGGGTATTGGCGATGACAGGGCCAGTCTATAACACCTGTAATTACTTTGGAAGATTCAGGGGGTGCTTGGTTTTTAATATCTCGCCCAAAGGCTCACCCACAGCAAATTATTTTCACATTGCATTTTCAGATAGCAGTCTGTGTTGCTCAGTGCTAACACTATCCCCCTCTGAGAATGAATATGATATCCCTGTCAGTGAGATTATAGTAGAAGTGGCGTGGAAACATCTGTATATATACTTGACATTTAACGAGTGAACCACTTATTCTCTGTCTAATTTTCTACTAACCCTCAACATTGGTCACATGGCAAACAAACACAGATCAAGATTTATATATTATTTTATGTACTGGAGAACCACACACACGACTGTAGAAGGGAACCTGAAAGGATATAACAGTTGTGGGGACTACCAGTAGTATGTGAATGTTTATCGAAAGGGAGTCCCAAATTTAACTTGACATTAGTGATTTATACATTTCTGCGTTTGTCTCGTTAATAATAAGCTATGATTTCTGGGAACTCCATGAGCAATTGTGATATATATAAAAAAAAGGTAATTGAAGACTTGAAAATAACATTTGTTTGCCCAGCCATGTTGCTAGAAGCACATGCGGCCTGATGTTAACAGAATAAGGTCTATTATGAGGAAACGTGGTTAACACATCCTTTACCAAAGCTTATTTATTATCAGAATCTGGGGATAGAAGCAGATGCCTGTCCCGTCTGCCTATATGTATGTACTTGCACATTTGTCACACTAACATTTGTACTTTTATCCAGAGAACTTCATTACCAGTCAGAGGATATATGGTGAAACCTGTCTGTCTGTCTGTCCATCCATATGCCACACTTGCATTTTTACATGTGACAGCTGTCATTTTATATTTTCTAATCTGGCAGGGATGTAAGCTGCTAACATTTGTAAAATAGGTATTTTTTTGTTTTCCACATAACATATTGAAACTAAATCTTCAGAAACCAAATCAAAAGGAATAAAGCTTTATATTTTTATTTGAAAAAAGGAATTAACATGGGACTTCTTCCTTAACTCTGTGCTAAATTGACTTGATGTTTGGATTCCTGTTTTCATGTATCAAAACCACCAAGAAAGTTTCCTTGAATTGGGGTGTGAAGGAGTCTGGATGCCGATACTGTAGCCTCTTAAAACATTTTACATGTGAAAAGAGTTTTCCTGTGCTTCATCTAGTTTAGTAATAAGCAGCATTGACACAGAACAAATACAGCTGCTACCTTATTATTAGCGATTACATTTACTGGTAAAAGCAATTTTAGCTCATAAAGGCCAGCTATTCTAATTTGTATTAAATTAATGTTCTTTCTTGAAGCAGATTTCCTATAATTTAGATAGCAAGGTAGATAAGTTCTGTCGCTGAATAGCCTAGTTACTGTTAGAGAAGAGATAAGATTCACGATTGATCCAAATGCATTTTTGATCTAGCATCAAGACATTGTTGGTTAAGTCTACCTTATCTTTTAGACTGTCCAACGTGGCCCCTAAAGAATGAGAATTTCATTGACTCCTTTTCTTTTTCCCTATTTATTTATTTATTTATTTATTTATTTATTTATTTATTTGCTTTTTTTTTTTTTTTAATTATAGCTCCCAAACGACGGAGGCCTGCGAGATCCATATTTGATGGATTTCGGGATTTCCAGACGGAAACAAGTATGCATTTACAGTTTATCAGATAATTACTAAATCTATCTACTGTAACCTGCCTGTCTCTGTATATAGTTTAACAAATAAATGTGGTTATTGAAATAAAACAAAGCTACAATGTTAACGGGTCTGCAGTCTGTAGCTATCCGACAGCACTGGTTATATTATCGTACTTAGCTTGATTCATGAGTTTGCAGCGATACTTGATTTCTAAGAGCACACTGTCAAAACTGACAGGTTTCACTTGTTGTTGAATTGTTGTGGTCTGTAGCAGAAAAGCTACTAGAAAGTGCATTTTAAAAAGTGAAAGCATGTTTAGCACGCAGGTGGTACAGCAGACTAAATGCACTTCTGTGATACTGTACAAGTAACCCTGTTTCTATCCAATGTATGATTAGAAGTTTTAAAAAAAATAAACCACCCATTCACAGTCCTTCAGTTTGAGTACTTAATGCTGTTCCGTATTCAAACGATGACTACACTAATTCAAGCCCGGCAAAAAATAAATTGCAGTATGATAAGAGGGACAAGACAGGAGTGCGTTAAAAAAAATTTATCACCCAAAAAATGAGCGTGTTAATCGCAGAAGTTAATTGCTGTTTAATTGACAGCCCTAATTTAGAGATTAAATTAAAAAAGAACCGTCTAAGCTTCCTGTAAATTGTTCCTTTTAAATCACTTCGATTATACCAGTTTTACTTATCGTTGCTTCTTTTTCAGATTAACAAGCGGAAATTGTTAGCATGACTTTTCATAAGTCAAATTGCTTCAAAAAATGTAAATGAAAGTGTACCAACTTGCCAGTATTAAATAAAATAGCTTGTCTTGTTACACTCTGTCTTGGTTGATTTAAAAGGGTAATAATCAAGGCTTTTCTTACCAAATTTGTTATTCTTTTGCTGTTTTTGTTTTTCAGTTTTTTTCAATTGTCATACCCCATTAACTTTATAATGGCTTATAGGACCCCAACTAGTTTCCTATGTGCAGCACGGAGTGAGAGTGTAAGGGTTAAATTGGGCCCTATAGCCTGTCGCACATGTTCATTTTTATTGATGTAAACTGACTGGATCTAAATAAGGCCCCCCAAAACTTGATATTAATCCCAATTGTGTTTCCCTCACCAAGAGTGATTTAGTAACTCCCTTATAGCATCACTGAATACAATACAGTTACAGTTTAAAGAAGCGAGAATGAAATGTGAGTAAAGTGAAAATAAAGTCTGGGAAACAGCATGTAAGGGACATGCTATTAAAGCTTATGAGAGGTAAGAAAGTGTTTTGGCATTACCCCTTATGCGGCTGTTTTCACACACCTCAGCAAGCATTAATCTTGCACTCCCTGACATTACCATAGTAACATCATGTAGAGCAAGATTAGGGTAATCCAAGCGTACTGCTAATAGAGGTCTGTGATAGTCCAGGATTAGGGCCATAAAACCAGCCATAAGATTGTTGTTAGTTACGTGCATGCAAACTGTAAGTACGTATACTGTCTTTTAAAAGAACGTGGTTTATTTATTATTGTGTCAACAGTTCGTCAGGAGCAGGAACTTTGGAATGGCAGCGCAGTTGATAAGAAGCTCAGCACTCTGGCAGACCTCTTTAGGCCACCTATAGACCTCATGTATAAGGGCAGCTTTGAAACAGTAAGACCCCAGAAGCATGCACAAAATCGATTGTTTTTATTTTCTTTAAATTAAGAATAAGTGGTTTGTCATTTTTTTTTTTTATAGCTTAATTTTGAAAATAAAATGTTTCCTTATCAGCTCACAGGTAAATAATGATAGTTTTACTGTTATGACAGGTGAAGGGCATAATCCGAAGCATAAAATACATTTCATATGCAAAGTAATGTAATACTGGAATCAGTATGATTTTTAAAAGCCAATTTAGACACTCCATAACAAAATATTGTAAAAATCACTTTCACGATACTCACAGTGGGGAAATATGAAACACTCAAGCTATATCTATCATTATGTAACCTCTTCATTTTGACCCAGTTGTATCAATATTCTACTGTGTGTTTGTTTCCTAGTTTAGTTTTCGTATTTAAATAGATTTTCATGGAAGAACCCTTGTTTCAAGTTTTGATTTTACCCTCTTTTTCTGTTTTCCCAGGCAAAAGAGTGTGGTCAGATGGAGAACAAATGGCTGATGATAAACATCCAGAACGTACAGGATTTTGCATGCCAGTGCTTGAATCGGGATGTGTGGAGTAACGAGGCTGTCAAAGCCATCGTTCGGGAGCACTTTATCTTCTGGCAGGTACAGGGAAACCCAGGGGACGCTCAAGGCCCAACTCGCTCAACTCTAGCTGGTGGGGGGGAAATATTTCATTTTAAGTTCACGCAATGCATAACACGAATGTGGAGCAACTCAGTCTACTCCTGTACCACCATGCAAAATATACATTGTTCTTTTCATAATATTGTTTTATCCATTACAACCATACAATATTATAACATTAAAAAGTACGGGGAAAAAGGAACAGTAGGTTCAGTATTTTGTTCACCAGCTTATCGATCTGCTGTGTCTTTAAACTTCTGAAGCAAGGCAGTGTTATCCAAATATCTTATGTTATCAATATTCTAGCATAAATATGTTAAGGAAGTTTATCTTTCATATAATATCGTCTCATATAATATCATACAATACAATTTAATCTGAAGGTAGTTCAGCTGATCTTTGGTTATGTATAATTTCCATAATGTACCAAACATTGAAAACCATGAGGCAGCAGTATCAAGGGTCATAGCCACCCGTACCCTTGCCCACTCTGTAACGCTAAAGACATCTGTTAAATGTGTCATAGGCACATATCATGTGTGATGGGGTAATTAAAACAGCATGGAGTCAGGTCTTGTAAGGTTTTGGGATTTTATTGTTGAGTGTACAGAAGAAAGATGCCTCTGTTAAATTATGCCGGCGTAATGAATGTACTGCTCTTTCCAGACAGACCTGTGGAGGCTATTGTTCCTGTTCCTTATTCAGTGTATAGGATTAGCTGATAGTGCTCTGCCAGCTCAAATGGAAAGCTGGTTGACAAAACTATTGAGTTTTACTACAAGGACAGATTTGTACATAATCATTTTAATGAGGCTTTGCATATGAATAAGTTAAACAGAATGTAATCCCAGTACAGTGCTTCTGCATTATTTATTGAAATTAGTGAATCACCCTAATAGAATAAAATAATGTACATGTACAATAGTCAACATGGCCTAATCATGAATTAACAAGATTTGTATATTGATGCAACTGTGAACAAGGTAGCAGTTTATGCAAATAGGCTTAAAATTAGAAACCATTGTTCATTTTAACACAGTAAGTGATCCGATGAGCATTTAAGCAGCAGTGAAATTCCCAGCTGTGAAGTCTGTATTTTAAGTTATTTCAGTCGTTGCATATTTTCCATCCTGGTGTTTTTGTTGAGTGATTTCTATGATCTATATATTCTTGTAGGTATACCATGACAGTGAAGAGGGACAGCGATACATACAGTTCTACAAACTGAATGAATTTCCTTATATCTCCATTCTCGACCCAAGGACAGGTGAGAGAGCCAAATGTTTGCATATGTCTGGTCTTATAGGCCAGACTAAACCAACTCCAAAAACTAGGATTTCAGGAAAATGTGATTATAGCAAAGACTGCTGTTTGCAGCTGTGTTTGGTTTACTTGGTTTAAACCCTGACTTTTTAGTGGCACCATGCGCAAACAATACAGAGTACATTCTTAGTTAAATCTCCAATTACAGGTTGGCAATGTGATAGTGTGAATATACTGGTCTTTTTTTTCTAGAACATTAAAGGTTTGCTGTTTTGTCACCCATAGGCCAGAAGCTAGTGGAGCTGCACCAGCTGGATGTGAATTCTTTCTTGGAGCAGCTGACAGGCTTCCTCACTGAGCACGGCCAGCTCGATGGACTCTCCAGCAGCCCACCCAAGAAGAGAATGTGCTCAGTGAGTACTCGCAAGAGACGCGCTGCATAACTCAGAGCGACACAGCAACTGGAGTACAGAACAAGCTTATGGGCTTATCGCTGGCAAGGGAGATATTGGGGGGTATCCCTACCTGTGTTATACCTGTCAGAATTTTACATACATTGAGAGAACATTATGTGTATAGGTGAAACTATAGTCCGACTGTAAACTTTGAGCTGCTAAACAGAAATTAAATATTTATGCAGTAACATGCGATAACATATCATACAGTAAAAATCCATTTAAGATCATTATTTTCATTTGAGACCTCCTGCATACCCTCTATGACCCTTAGAAGTACCCCCAGTTGAAACCGCTGTCTTAAATGATCACAGTATTCAGAGCATCTATGCACAAATTCCAGCTGAGTTCTCAATGTGGATATGAAAAGGAACCCTACTAAAATCCACAGTACTGTTTGCAAATACCCATTGTGGATGATGTTCTCCTACATTTGCACAGTCAGGCAGTTGAACGTTGCTTGTTGTTTTCCTCCAGGAGAGTCTCATAGATGCCAGTGAGGACAGCCAGCTGGAAGCTGCAATCCGCGCTTCTCTGCAGGAGACGCATTATGAGTCCAACGATCCGAAGATCGACTATCACTCGGAGGAGGAGTCGGAGGCAGAACCATTTTCAGACAGCGAGGGGTTAATCTCCGTAGACGGCTCAGACGATGACGTGGTGGCGGAACAGCCCCAGCCTCAGCCTCAGCCTCAACCTCAACCCCAACCCCAATCACAACCCAAGCCTCAGCCTCCAACCCAGTGTCAGGACAGCCCCTCCAAATCAAAGAAATCTCCCCACAAGGAATCCAGCCACAGGAAAGAGGAAAGTAAAAAGAACCATTTGGAGTTCCCTGCAAGGACTGAGGCACCTAAAGACACTGGTGCAGGTAACAACCACCACGCAGAGCCAGCAGGGAACTCAGGGGTATCGGAGACACAGGAGGAGGAGCCATGCTGTCCGGAGCTGCTGGATGACAATGGTAAGAAAATACAAACTGGCAAAATCGGGGAAGTCGTTTTAAAAAATTGCGTTGGTCTGTCATGGAACGACCTAGTTAAAAGTTTTCATTAACCATACATTTTCAGAATATCGTATATATACTTTTAAGAGTGATTTTATAAACCAGTGCTGGATGTTTTTATAATTGTGTTGGCTAGTCATGGAATAGTCCAGTTGTTTTACAGAATAAATGGTCAGCATCTCATTAATTAACATTTCATTGTGATTTTCTTTAACACTAGGTAATGTCAATTTGTGTATATTATTTAATAATCAGAGCGACCAGTGGGAATGAAGTACCTAGAAGGTGCTCTCATACTAGAGGTGTCACAACATTGCTGCTGCTTCCTTTCTCACATTATACAGTTTTGTGTGACATGTCACTGATCACTGTTACTATAATATAATTTATTTCATGGTAACCACAACGAGATACCACACAATGTACCTTCTATTCTTTCTTGCTACACTTGTAAAAGCGTCTTTAGTGCAGATGATGCATTGTGGTAAAGTCTGAATGGTTGGTTGAATAACTCATTCTGGAATCTTTAGCACTGCTTCTGTTAAACCCAAACCCTGGAGTCATACATGAAATCGAGGGATCTACAGGACAAAGCATTGTACTCTTTTCTTAGTTAAAGAATAATTAGTGTTCCTTTTATTGCCTGTATTAATTTTCACCTTTGTTGTGTTTTTATGGCCGTCCATACCAATTACTCTGGCATCCATCGGCCTTTCTTGCCTACAGTTTGTAAGTTGGTCAGATGGTCTTTTCTCTTGACAAGTGCTTGTTTTTATCTGCTCAGTTTACCAATAGCCTAGATCCTTGGTTGCAGTTCAAGGGTTCCTTAGTAGTTAATCCTGTGTAGCGGACGCTCTCCTGGGTTGTGATCATGTGCAGAATTAGATTCTCCCGGGGTTAGTGCTGGCTCCATAGCTTCAGCTGCCGAGCTGATTCGAGTCTGCAACGCAACAGACAAAACCCAGCAGTCTTCTCTCAATGCATGTCTGTATGGCTGGCTGTGCAGTAGCCTGTAGCACAGATGCTTTTTGAGCTCCGCTCAGCTTTCCCGGGCACGCCCCCCAGCCAATTAGAACCACCCGATCAGCTCAGCACCAGACGAGCCCACCTGCTCAATTAGTTGGTTAGCAACGCGTCTCCTGTTGTGTGTCCCAGCTGCTTCCCTAAAGGCACACATGCACGCCAAGAACCAGCAACATGGTCTCCCTGTCACACATGATTACGTATCACCCCATGCACAGTGGCACTGAACAATTTTTAAAGTGGGGGTGCTGAAAGCCATTGAACGAACCCCTGTATATGGTGGAAGCAATGCAAAGCCGCACCCCTAGTTCCAGTGCCCCTGCCCATGCATCATGCTTTAATTACGTCCCATCACTATTGCATCACTATCTCCATGTAATCCCAGGTTAGTATTGTAATCCTGCTGTAAATTAATTGCTGTTATCAGCAGTCTGCGTTGATGAGAGTCTCCTTTGTGGTCCAGCACAAATCCAACATTTTGGGATATTTATTTATATTTACCAGGTAAATTTTATATATCATATTGTACAAAAGATACATGCATCATCAAAAGCAGTTCACATTGTAGATCACCAAATTGTTCTTGAGTGAAGAATAAGTGTGTTTTATGGTTGGTATGGGTACATACTCTCCCTACTCATTCATTTTTTGTCTTAACAAAATAGTCCATCATTAAATGATCATTAGATTTTATTATGCATCATAGAACTAGCTCATCGGGACCATCACATGTATCATGATACGTATTCTATCGTGACCTGCATATTGTAATTTGTATCATGACATTAGTGTATGGCTACACGTCTAGTTCTCGTGTTATTCAAGACAACATAGCCACACTTTGAAAATATGTTTTGGTTGCCACATTAGAAATAATTTCAGAATAATTCAAACATTGTCTTCCATTCCAGGGCCAAAGGCAAGACTGATGCTGCGATACCCAGATGGACAGCGGGAGCAGATCTCTCTGCCAACACACAGCAAGCTCCTGGTAGGTGGTCTGTGCACTTGTCATAACTGTCTTCCTTTCAAAGTACAATTTCATGTTAGTAAAACATGATGGGCTGCAAACAGACAATATCAGAACTTTCTGACCTGAAGAACTACTGTCACAATTATTTACTTTTACCTAATGGAATGACTGTAGAATTGTTTTGTTATCTCCTTTAATTTTACATTCAAATATGCATGTGGTTTTTGTTTCATCAATGTTTGGCCTTGCTTCTTTAGTATAACAAAAGTAAATGCATGGCTTAACCCTTTGCAGTCCATTTATTAACTGCGCGTCAGGCACGCCAGGTCTAATTAATTTTCACACGCGCAGTTAATTTTAGACGCGCTGTTTAAAAGTATTTTTTTTCACAGTCAAACGGGTTTAAATGGCCCTGCATATCAACAAAGCACTCACTAGGCATCTCCAGCCCCGCCCCACCCTTTCGTTTGCTATAGCGTTCAGCTATGTAAGAAATAAATAATAATAATAGTCGTACATACCGATCGATCATCTCCGGATCACTCGTTTTATCACCAAACTCCTCAATAATGCGATCCAAGTCATTATTTTATTACTATAACATCTGAAAAAAGCTCTGCAAATGTCCATGATAGTCTCTGTGCGCTGACGCACTCAACCAGCTTGTTTACTATGAACGCCCCATTATCTGATACCTGATACCATGTATGACTATTCATGAGATACGCCTTTTTTTTTTTTTTTTTTTTTCCCCGACTTGTCTCGGCTCCTGTCGCTCCCACTCGGCAATAGAATGGTTTTCTCGGCTTTTTCCGGAGAAAAAACGACTAAACACCCGTTTATTGCGTTGCTATAATGATGTCGGACCCAGTCCGACAAAGGACCTGTGAGGAATAATTGCAATGTCGGACCCAGTCCGACAATGGACTGCAAAGGGTTAAGACATGTTTTATTAGTAACATGTCTACTATTTACTGAGCAAAACACAAAGTATTTGTGTGCACTTTCACCAAGCAGTTTTATAAAATTTATCTTCTCTTGCAGGCTTTGGTGAAGCACGTACAGTCCAAGGGGTACCCTAACGAACGCTTTGAACTTGTAACAAACTTCCCCCGACGAAAGCTTTCTCACTTGGACTATGACATTACGTTACAAGATGCTGGTCTTTGCCCTCAAGAGACTGTCTTTGTACAGGAAAGGAATTAATGAATGCTGGGGGTAGCTTCCCCAAGGCACCACAAGCAGCCAGACCTAGCAGGAAAAGGGAGACTGTACTGCTCAGCCTGTACTCTGCACTTTCTTCCCTTAACCTCCAGTTTTCTGTCCTTAAAAACAAGAAGACCCTGAAGGCAGTGGCTAGCTAGGGGGGAGGCTCAATATACAACTGTCTTTTGACATAGCAAGCTCAAGTCAATCACAAGAATGACTAATCAGATTTCAACAACTTATACAAATCCAGGAGTCCTTGGCATGTCTACGGACCAGGAAGAAGAGTACTTGTTAGGTTTTGTTAAGCAATTTGTGCTTTATTACCAATTAGATAGATTGTCTAGGTATGTGTTTGTTTTTTTTGTTTTTTTTTTCCCAGAAAGAATAAACTGATGGTAAAATTTATTATAATCTCAAAATCACACAGGACAAATCTGCTCACTTTAGAAGTGCTTAGCAGATTACCAAATGTTGTCAGAGAATGAAAGCAGTGGATCAGTGGTATTACTGTACAGTATACAGTCAGTGGCACCACGTTTATGAGCAGATCATTGGACTTTCTGCAGTCTGGTATATGTAAAGGCCTCTCGTTTCTTGTCTCATTTGATCTTGAATTTCGCTTTATAACATTGTCTGCTATAGTAAATAAGATTTGTGCTTGTAAATCATGTTGGGTAAGGCCCATGGAAAGTGCTGGCCGTTCAGACTTCAAGAACTGCAGATCAAGCTAACACTATCAAGCCATACAGGATTACATACATAAAGCCTACGTGCTGAGGTGAACAAAAGGTGATTTTTTTCTTTTAAGATGGTTTTGTTAAATTATGATTGAAGATATTGTTACTGTTTTTTTTTCTATAACTTTTACCATCTAGCAATACCACTTTAAATCTCGCTGCTACAACTGCTGTCGCTACTGTTTAAATCTACCGATAGCAAATGTGGCATTTTGTTTCCGATTCTCATGGTTGATTCCCCGTTTTGATTGGCTGAATAGAACGGCTTGCATTAGAAAGTTTCAAGCGACACCCCAGAAATAACTGCACACTTGCATTTTTCTTTCTGTAATAGTGAGTATGCTATAATAAGGATAACAATTATTTTTTTTCTTTGTTAATAAATACTGTTTTTTTGAGGTTGCAAGAAGTTCAACTTAATCACCAAAGGGAATTGTTATAAATATATATATATATATATATATATATATATATATATATATATTTTTTTTTTTTTTAAATGTTGTTTTCTGTTTGCACTCCATATATGTAACATTTGATGGCCTTTTACTACAGAATGTCTCCCACCTTCATTTGGAAACTTGTTTTTTGTTTTCATAATGCACCCCTGCTTATGTTCCCATTATCTACAGTTTATAGGTATTGGGAGAGATACCGGTCCTTCTATCCTTTTTATAGTTACAGATGTGTGACATGTTTACTTTACTAATGATCCAAGACATCATTTTTTAATTCAACAATATCTAATAATAGGTATTTTGCACTGAGAGACTTCTAACCTCTTCAGCCTGTATTTGCCCTTTACTTTCTCAGTTACTTCTGCCTTTCTGTCCCATTTTCTAATTGGAATTAGCAAGAGATAGGCCTTTCAGTGCAAAATTATCATTCCATTGCCATATCAACAGAACAATTGAAAGTAAGTAACAGTTGTGCACATCTCTATTAATATCTGTGCTGTTTCTATTTGGGGACCAAGCAACATTTACCTGGACAAGAAGGTAACAAGTGCTATTTAACATGAAGTGGGGATAAACAGTTCAATAGTGTGATGGGCAGCCCAGTCGGCTATGGGAAGTAAAACATTTAAATTGCCCCAAAAAAATAAGCTTGTGGATGTTTGTAGAATGCTGTGTCACTTATGTGAAATGTGCAAATATAATTATTCAGCAGCGGTTTCCAGCTGGAGAAAGCTAATTGTCTTGGACCAGTGGGGCATTCACCCCAATAAACAGAGCAGTAATACTTTTTCATTGAGACATCGTATCTTTGTTTGTTCATATTTTACCTTGTTTACCTTGCATTTAAAGAAACATGCCGTTCTTTATGGCACCTTTCCTGGAGTTACAGTTCTGCTGTAACACTTTGTACCGTTATCAGTACAGTTGCACTGTTAACAACATGAAACGATACACGGTCAAGGTGTCGGGACGAATTTTCACTGTGTAAGACGGGTTCCTGAAATGCTCTCCTGGGTCTGGCTCCTCTTTACTGCTATTTCAATGTGAAGTGCTAGAAATATTTTGTTATTCTCCACAAAATAAAGGAAGAGCAGATTTTTTAAAGATTTACCCCAACTTTGCAAAAGTCAACTTAGTCATATGTTTCAAAAGCTAAACTTGGACAAATCTCCCAAGCTCCTTATTCCAAAGTACAATTTGCACCGTTTTTTGAGAAATCAAAACAAAACTTAATGTTGCTAAACTAGTAATAAGTCAGAGGTTAATTTAAGGACTTAATAGCAAGCATGTCAGTTTTGAAAAATAAACAGTTTAATTTTCCTTCAATAAAAGTAGAGCAGATTGCCCCAAGTCATTGGTAAAGTAGACACTGGTGCACAGTATCTGATCCAGTTTATTCCTACAAATGAAAGTATTATCTTAACTAAAACACATCATGAAATATTGTCTAAGGCTTATGTACATCTGTTTTGATTAATTAAATAAAGCGCTGTTGCTGCATGAATCTTTTCCAGACTGTTAATAAACCAGCAACTGTCGAGAACTTGAGTTAATCCCAAACACAGCTTTGTGAATAGGGACCATCGTATCTTGACAAAATGCTGTGAATGATTTAATGTCATAAATACCTCACTTAATTTCAAAGAAAATCTCACTGGAAAAGATGGTCCAGAGAAAGCAGATGGCACTTGTGATAGAAGTGTCAGACTGTGACAGTAATCGGGGAAGCAGCTGGTGGTGTGTGCTCTGTGATTACTTCCGTTTCCCTTCTCTTCATACACAGTAACTAAAACCTGGGATAGGACACCCGAGCCTAACGGGCAGCTGGGGTGGTCATTCACACAATACTAACAATTACTGTATTGAAATGAATGCAATTTGAAAGCCTGCATGTTAGCAGCTATAGGTGCTTTTTTGTTTCAAAATGTTGACCAAAATATTTTCCTGGTAATAAACTGCTGTCTTCTGCTGCCAATGTAAATAGTACACAATTAGCTCTATCAGAATTACGATGAAAAAGTAGACCTACATTCACCGTATGTACAGTACTTGTAAGATTCATCACAAATGGCTAAATGGTGCCTCTGCTGTATTCTCCCTTTTAAATGTTCACCATAGTAAAAGGATTACAAAGTGTAATAAAACATAGGTAAGCACTATAAAGAAATACAAGGTTTAGTACAGCATATTATTCAGCATGGCAAACCAGGGAAAAATATGGTACATGCATAGTATAATCATGAGAAAAGCATGGGAAAACTGCAAAAATACTGGTAAACTTTGAGAAGGGCCTAGCTGGTGATAATAAAATAAGGATTGTAGTTCCACCTTTGTAAAGTCTGCACCATGAAAAGGAAAAGGTTATATAGCCAGTTCTTCTTGTGAAATACAATGCACAGTCCTTGGTACTGTATTCCACAAAAGAATAACATAATATATTTTACTGCCCCCAGGGATTCAGGGGCATCTGAGATAGCATTCCCTTCAGGCTAATTTCAGTTTAAGTTGGCTCCTATGATGTGGGTTTGAATGGGTTTTAAAACTGTTTTTCAAAGCTACTTCAGACATTCGCAGAGCCTTTTGTACAAAAAGAAAGTCTCCCCTTCTCTTGCATGTTTGTATACATCATTCATGCTGTTTGGTGTTCATTAGGAAAATAAAGTTACCATTGATGAGACTAAGATGTTGTGTAGCAAAGGTATGTGTAAACTATAATGTATCCATCATTTAAGTCAATACTGTGTAAGAGCTGTCTGATACAAAGCCAGACTTCTTAGGTTTTAATATATTTGATTTCCATGTATGTTTCTTACTTGCAGTGTGAAAATACCTTTTCCTTTCACCCTTCCTCCCTAAAATAAGAAGTTGGAGAGTGTGCAAAACCCTCGCTTTCACTTCAGGTATCCGCACCCTGTATTGAGTAAAGCGGGCTGCTTAGTAATGGCTTGATCTGTAAGTACAAGACAGAAGAGGTTTTGGAGACAGCTTTGTGTCTGTGTATTGGGTGTTCACAATTGTACAACCGCTTTTATACAATTCGTCTTAATATTGTAACATTTTATCTGAAAATAAAAAGTGCTTTTCCAATTTGCCCGTCCCATTCTTCTGTTTTAAAAGCGAGTGGGAAATTCAATTTTAAGTGTAAAACAAGCAAAAAGTGAGGTATAATAAGGCTAAAAGTTGTGTTTTATTAAGTTTTGAATTAGACCTCAGCCTTTTATAAACTGCAATAAAGTGCATTTTGATACATTGTTTTCTGCTTGGTCTAAAGTTATTTTATTAGTTTGTTTTATTTTTGTATTGCATGGTTCCTTACATTTGACAAATCAATGCATTGCATAATATTTTTACATAAACCTAAACTATATTCATAGCTTGTTACTGTTTCTAAAAGTGACCAATCATTTTACAAAAATTGTGCCTGCTATTTGTTTTTTTCAATTGTGTACACATTTTAGTCTTTGTTACAAAAATGCCTGTTTTAACAGAAAATTGTACTTGCACCTTACTGCACTGTATACTATATTTTATAATACGCAGCTAAATAAAACAATTAAACAAACTGACACAAGTTATCTGATGCAAATTACAGTTAAAAGCTTTATATATATATATATATATATATATATATATATATATATATATATATATATATATATATATATATATATAGTAACTCCTGAATGTGTCTAAGACTTTTGCACAGCAGTGTATATGTATTCTTTTTTCAAATATATTGACATATATGGATGCATATATATTTGGAATCTATTATATATATATATATATATATATATATATATATATATATATATAGCTTTTGTAAGGAAAGGAAAATCCTTAATCCGCTCCCATTTTATTTGTTTAATTGAAGTTTATTCATGCAATGATCCAAGATTTCCATTACACGAGAGTAGATGTTAAAACTTCATGCTGATTTGAACTCTGCTCTCGCCAAGATAAGCACCAACTAAGACGTAGCTTTACAGTAAACTAATGTGATCCATATGTGTCTCCATCCATTTACGTTTCTTTCCATATGATGATGTAGATATCCTTCTGTCTGGTGTTAATGGCTGAAGTGTAATGCTGGCTCCAGGGATCAGCTTATTTTGCCTCCCTGGCGCATCAGCACACACAACGGATGCGATGCTGGCTCCGGGGATCGACCACAGTGCGGCCTCCCCAGCACATCAGCATGACAACCGTCTGGATTGAGCTAAGTAGGGTACATCTCTGGGGTCTTCAAGTTGGCACCTTCCATCCTCAGTGTTTCGTCGACTAGCCCACGACACCTCAAGAGGGCTCGACGGTGATTCTGGCGTCCCAGCATCACCCCCCTCCGTCCCCCACTCAACTCAGCCCAGCTTACTTACCTGTACATCAGCGTTTCTTTCTTTCTATTGTGCTTGAGATCCCCAGCCAGAATCTTTCCGTCTCAACCACAGCCAGTTGCTGCTCCTCTCTGCTGCTTCAGATAAGTTTGTCACTGTGCGATGCAACTCTTGGCCACTGAATCCGACGTCTCTGAGAAACCGGGTTGTAGAGTGTGCCACAAATCCTCGACAACCCACTTCCACTGGGTAAACCCGGACTCTTCATCCTCGCTGTTCCGCTTCAGTGGCTAGTTGAGCATACCACAGTTTCTTCCTCTCATACGCCTCATCTACAGCATCCTCCCATGGCACTGTTAACTCTACCAGGTGAACAAGGCGTGCTGATCCAGACCAGAAGACAATATCTGGTCGAAGGTTAGTGGTGGCAATCTGTGGTGGAAAAATAAGCCGTTGACCAACATCTGCCAGCATTTTCCAGTCTCTAGCAGCTTCCAGTTGTCCTGGGCGAGGATTGGTTTTAACACCTTTTCTTGGTGGTTGCTCTCCTGGGCGGAGGAATGTTGTCTTTTGTGTGTAATGTTTTGATGGAACAGGTGGCAACTTATTGGTCATGTTACACTTGTCTTCCAATGCTAAGGCCAAACATCGCAGCACCTGGTCATGGCGCCAAGTAAACCGTCCTTGGCTAAGAGCCACCTTACATCCTGTCAAAATGTGCCTTAATGTTGCAGGTGATGAACACAAAGGACATGAGGGATCCTCTCCTACCCAGAGGTTTAGGTTCTGTGGTGATGGGAGAACATCATATGTTGACCTGATGAGGAAACTGATCCTGCTCTGTTCCATTGACCATAGGTCTTGCCAGCAAATCTTGCGTTGTTCCACACTCTCCCATCTCATCCATTCTCCCTGCTTGGCCTGGGAAATGGCCTTTATACACCTCATCCTCTCCTCCTGCTTTTGCACCTCGTTGACTACCAGCTTCCTCCTTTGAGCTGGGGCTGCCTTGTGCCATGTAGGAGGAGCTGAACTGAGACCAAGACCCCCTCTTCCATGCTGAACTTGCCCCATGATATCACTAATTTGAAGGGCACCCTTTGCATCCTCCACAGCTTTCTTTGCCGCCCACTTTCTTCCAGTTTTCAACACAGGTGCTGCTTCCCTTACGCATTTGTCGCGTGACTCTACTAATGTCATTTCCAGTCTGACCTTGGCGCACGTAAAGTCCTCGGTTAGAGCGGAGACTGGTAGCTGCAGTATTCCTTTACCGTAAAGTCCCACTCTGCTGAGGCAGCGTGGAACTCCCACTCCCAACCATTTCCTGATGTATGAACTGATTAAAGCTTCCAGCTTCTCTACTGTTGTCAAAGAAACCTTGTACACAGTCAGTGGCCACAGCAACCTCGGCAGCAGACCAAACTGAAAGCACCAGAGGTTTAGTTTGCCTGGTAGAGCGCAGCTGTCTATGCTCTTCAACCCTTCCACTGCTTGTTGTCTAACTTCTCCCACACAAACTGTGTCCTTTAGATCCCCGTCGTACCATCTCCCAAGACTCTTCACTGGCTTCTCAGACACTGTTGGTATTGCCTCACCATTAATGAAGAATGTTTTATCTACTACTTTGCCTTTAATTATAGAGATGCTCCTTGATTTAGTGGGCCCAATAACCGATTAGTGCAGGCTACTGTTGTAGTCATGGTTGTCATGTCATCCATGTATGCTCGAATTGGTGGTAGTCGCATTCCAGAAGCCAAGCGCTCTCCTCCTACTACCCATTTTGATGCCCTAATGATTACTTCCATTGCCATGGTAAAAGCCAGTGGAGAAATGGTGCATCCTGCCATTATTCCAACCTCTAGGCATTGCCATGTAGTGCTGAATTCTGAAGTTGAAAAACTAAATTGCAAATCTCCAAAGTAGGCTTTCACAAAATTTGTTATTGTCATCGGTACACTGAAAAAATCAAATGCTGCCCAAAGAAGTTCATGTGGCACTGAACCATATGCATTAGCCAAATCCAGGAATGTCACATGGAGCTCCTTCCTCTCCTTTTTAGCTGATTGAATTTGTTGCCAGATCACATTGATGTGTTCTAAGCTTCCTGGGAAACCTGGAATGCCCGCTTTTTGTATTGACGTGTCAATGAAGCAGTTCTTTAATATGTAAGCTGACAATCTCTGAGCAATAATGCTGAAGAAAATCTTGCCTTCTACGTTTAATAGGGAAATAGGACGAAACTGACTGATGCTTGTAGAATCTTTTTCTTTAGGTATAAAGACTCCACCTGCTCGGCGCCATGCTCTTGGTACAATCTGTTTTTCCCATGCCACTTTCATCAATTTCCACAGAATTCGTAGAACTCCTGAATCACTCTTGTACACTCTGTAAGGAACTCCATTAGGCCCTGGAGATGATGAAGCCCTTGCTTTTTTCACAGCTTGCTCTACTTCTTTCCACTTAGGTGCACAGTCCTCCATTTGGTATTCTGGTGGATTGATAGGTGGGATGGGATAGGAATTGACATAGGCTCCTGCCTTTTTGAATCTGTATGTGTTTCCTCCAAATATCTCTCCAGCTCAACCTTAGATGCTTTTAGTGTGCCATTCTTCTCACTGGTGAATAACTTCTTTACAAATTTGAATGGGTCTTTATAAAAGTTAGCTCTTGCACGCTCCTTCTTTTTGTAGCGTTTCCGTAGGCGCTCAGCTCTGCGCAATGTTGCAAGCTTATCTTTTATGACCCTTTGTTAAGTTTGTTTATGTTGGTTTTGTATAAGGTGTTTCTTTTTGTGCCGTCACTATATTGCACAAGTATGTCTTGAAAAATTCAAATAATAATAATAATAAACTTTATTTTGTATAGCGCCCTTAAAAGCAATCATCTCAGAGCGCTTCACAATTAATAGTACAGCAATAAAATAAAAAGATTATACATAAAAAGCACAAGGAAATAAAACAATCATAAAAAAAGCCTTTCTAAAAAAGTAAGTCTTTAAATTAGCTTTAAAAACACTCTAAGAAGCTGAGTCCCTGATCTCTAGTGGAATAGAGTTCCATAATTTGGGGGCAAATGTGTTGCCAACATACTGTATCACAGTATCTAATACAAAAAGCTTATACTATGAATGCATAGTGTAAATACACAAGCAAAACTGCACGCTGGTACTAATGCAATATTAAATATCAATGCATTGGAAAATAAAACATTAACAAGAGCATGTAGCACAACATAATTAGATTATATACAGATAGAGATGTACCCTCTCACATTACACATTTTTGTTATTTATTTTTTATAGCAGGATGTCTTCATAAATGAACTCATGCAGAAAACGGCATCTCTAGATACAAATGTTACAGAAAATGTTTTTCAAAAATGATATCTTGTTCCATGCTAGGTTCAAGAAAGTTAGCAGTTTGCATACCCTATGTTCAGGAGTTACTGTTTCACTTCCTACACTGTAGGTCATTTGACCCAAGCTCTGACTCTGACGTCAAAGCATGTAACTAGCTGGTTGGTTAATGACAGGAAAGCATGTCTCTCAAGGAACCAATGTCTCTTTCCGCGTGAAATGACATAGTAAGTGTAAGACTACATCCATGAACTTAAAGCATGCAAATAGAATGTTCTTCTATCTTAATGTGGTACCAGTTATTGATTTAAAACTGCACATGAGAAACCTGCTCGGAGAATGGAAGGACAGAACAGGTAAGACGTATGGAATTATTTCATTAACTAGACCAGAACCCCTTTAATGACTGAATGATATTGGAGCTTTAAAGGATCTGTAGACTTCCCTGTTGTCTGCTGTGCAATAGTCTTGTGAAATCAAGGGGCCTTCCACAGTATTTCCTTAAATACTTATGTTATGTTCATGGAGGGAATAATGAGGAAGTGACTGTGCACATTAATGCTGATCAGATTACTATTCTGTTCTTCCCATCTGTGTAAAAAGTGAAAGACCGTCTTCTAGGAAGAAAAAAAATCCCCCCATGCTACCATACCATGATAGAGCTGCGTGAGCTGAATTTGTAGTTCCTTATGAAACCAGACTCCCACTAACTAATAAGACAAATACATAGTTTCCACATTATTTAAGTTGGTGAAATAGATATTTTTCTTTATAGAGCTTGAAAGTTTAGATTAAAGATTGATTTAATCAATTAATAGCTTGAATTGATTTAATTTTTTGATGAATCATATCTGCCTGAAACAGCTGCTATCTTTGTCCAGTTTTTATAAATCAATTTTAATCAAGCATAATTATTTTGCACAATTTTATGGGGTGGACCTATAATTCCATACCATATTTGAATGACATGCAATTTAGCGATTGATCACATGCACAGTTTGACAAATTTGCATTGCATTTCTTTCTTGTAGGAGGCTGTGTGGTCCAGTGGTTAAAGAAAAGGGCTTGTAACCAGGAGGTCCCTGGTTCTAATCCCACCTCAGCCACTGACTCATTGTGTGACCCTGAGCAAGTCACTTAACCTCCTTGTGCTTTGTCTTTTGGGTGAGATGTATTTGTAAGTGACTGCACCTGATGCATAGTTCACACACCCTAGTCTCTGTAAGTCGCCTTGGATAAAGGTGTCTGTTAAATAAACACATAATAATATGTTTTTACATCTTTATTTAACAGAACGTAAGAAAATGTACTAACAAGAGAAGGCTATTTGGCCCATCTATGCTTGTCTGGTTCATAGTAGTTGATTGAACTCAAAATATTGTCTCTTAAAGGACCCCAGTGATTCAATTTAACAACATGACCAGGTAACCCATTCCATGTCCTCACCAATCTCTGTGTAAAGAAGTGTCTCCTTCCCTCTGTCCTAGGTCTATCTCCACTTAATTTCCAGTTGTGTCTTCTGGTCCTTGTTTCTGTACTGCGCTGAAAGTATTGGTTTGGGTAAACTATGTCAACTCTTTTTAAGATTAAGAAGTCTTCAATTAAGTCCCCCCTAATTCCTCTTTGTTCTAGACTAAATAAATGAGGTTTCTTCAGCTTATTAGGTTCATTCCTTTAAGCTCTGGGGTTAGTCTGGTTGTACTTAGTTGGACACTCTCCAGGACCACAATGCCCCTTTTGTTCTATGGTGACCAGAAGTGGGCAAGGGTGGTCTCAATAGTGCATTATACAACCTCATCATAACCTCCTTGGATTTGTACTCTACACTTTCGACTATACACTCAAGCATTCTGTTTGCCTTTTTGATTGCTTCCCCACACTGTCAGTTATTTCTCTTGGTCAGCCTGTTCTAGTTCTCAACCCTCCATTTACTATTTGGATCCTACATTTGGATCCAGTTCTGAATACGGTCTAAATCCGTTTGGATTTCCTGAGTGGCTAAAAGCGTGTAGGCCAATCCCCCACAGCTTTGTGTCGTCTGCGAATCTTACAAGCTTGCTAATTATCCCCTGATCTAAGTCATTGATGTAGATAAGAAACATCAGGGCTCCAGTCACAGATCTCTGTGGCACCCCACTGAGCACAAGGCCCCAGCTAGAGGTTTCTCCTCTTAAAAGTACTCTCTGCTTCCTATGTTGTAATCAAGTATGTGTCTACTTGAATGTGCTTCCTTCTAATCCAACTGATTTCAATTTTAGGATGAGTCTTTATGAAATATGTTTTGTTTAAATGTTTATTATTCATGTGATCATGCAGCAGCTTGATGCGAAGACCACATTATGACTCAAACAGCATGTTCCGAACAGCACAGGCCAAACTGAACTCATGTGATGTGTGAGCCCTCAATGTTTGGGTTTTTTGCATGCTACATTATTTCAGTAAACCATAAATGATACTGATCATGTGTATTCTGTTTAGTAAGCATGAGAATTTCTAGCAGGTGTGGTCAGGAATATAGAATAAAGAAAAAAAAAATCAAAACAAATGTTGTGAAATAGTGATGGTGATCAACAACTCGCCACTGGAATGAAACTCATGTGAGGGAGAAGAGGACGTCAGCCAACCAATCCACTAATAATTACTAGTAAGTGCAAAACTCAACCCCCTCAAGAGTTATACAATAACCACACAGTTGCAAAATAGACACTTGACTCATTTATTTAAAGAGTTGTCGGTTGTGACTATTTGGTGATATTGTGACGTTCTGAAAGTTCTAGTCAAAATTTAAATGAAAAAAAAAATACACTGAACACTCAATAGTGCTAAAATTTTAAATACTATAAGAAACTTAGCAAATATATATACACACACTAACACACACACACACCGGTATTAACAAAAGCAACAGCAAGAACTAAATGCAAACTGCTGCACAACAAAGTTTGATCGTTTATGTGATCAACAGTAAGAGGAGGATTGATACATAATTCCTACATAAGAAAATCTGTAATAATGCTTTAATTGTTTATCTGGCAATACATGGCCAAAACGATTAGCAGCAGCTAGTCTGTCTTCCCTGCTTAACCTTTTGATTGTTGGTTTACCATATAACTGTATTCCATCAACTGCCATTGTTCTCACCACAATGTACTTGCCAACATATGTCAGTTGGGCTGCTTCAGTAGCATTAGGCGTGAATTGTTTTGCTAATTCTGTGATGGATCTGTGCATCTTAAACCTGTAAGAAACCTGTTGTGGCACACACTGTGTGCCATTGATTAATTTTAAAAGAAATTGATTATTTCCTTCAAAGGAAAATGCAGAAGTGGCCCTAAAGGACCCCATGTAATCACAGTTGAAACAATGTGATTTAATTGGTGAATATTAAAAAAAAGAAATTCCCTTCCATAAGAAATACCCTTATGGAAGGGAGTTTTCAACTCCAAACCTCTCGCTTCCATATGCGTAGATGATGTCCCCAAATTTATCCAGCTTCTTTTCAACTGTTCCACTTAACCTTTCCAATGCAAAACAGAGATCCGTGTTTACTGTGTCCCACACAGTTTTCTCACAAGCTCTTGACCATTTAACTCCAGGCTTGTGCCCGTTGAGGTTCTTTTCTCTCTTACGCTGGTTCGTCTGACCGGGTTCACAAGGATCATTAGGTTCATCACTAGTTGTATCCATGCAAGTCCTCCTCTCATCTACGACAGGGGTGCTGATGTCCTGTGAACTGTGGTTTGCTTCCTGTCGCTGGATTTCATTCGACTGACTTGACTGACTTCGTAAGAAGTACTGATCAATGCGAGGCCCTTGTCCCTTCTCCCTCAAGCATTTAATTCTCCCTTGATGAATCTTCAAACCCCTGACTGTTGTCGCCTTGCTCCAGCCGCAGACACAAACCTGGAGTTCCATGTCTTTGCTAACTGCAGATCTTGAGCTAATCCTTTGTGAAGTACTCTCCATATCCGTTTCCTTTCCTAAGTCGTTAACCGTGTTGTCTAACATTGAGTCATCTTCCACCCCCGCTCTCGCAGACTCTAGGGGTATTTATCTCTTTAGTTTCTTAGAAGCCTTGAGCAGGTGTCTCCAGCATCCTGTTCCCCTTGAAAAGATAGAGCTGGATACTGCCAACAAGGGTAGCTAACCCCTGCCAGCCCAAATGGGGTCTCTTTCATCCTGTCAGCTGTCTCTCCAGGCTGTCACAAGGTCTTCCCCTTGTTGCCACCTGCACTATTCACAGGAGTCACTGGTCCAGATCGTCATGATTTCCATTACATGAGAGTAGATGTTAATTAACACTGGAGTTAACAACTTTCGAAAATTCTGCCCATAATGTTTTAGTAATTCTGAATTTTAAATAAACACAAATAAATAGCTTTGCAAACAGTAAACTAGATAATATTAAGTTTAAAGCAGAATTCAAGAATACACAAACAAACTAAACTGGGTGGGTTTTAGGGCCTGTGGCAGTGACTGCATCCCACTACAGAGTTTTTATGGTTTGTTTGCGTGTTATAAATAAAGTTTGGTAATATTTTTGTATAATTTGTCAGGGATGGGGTTAAAAACCCATAGCTGGAAAAGCATGTGGAATGTGGTCAGACTCAACTTGAATAATTTAGTGCCAATTTGAGTCTGACCACCTGGATACAGGAGGAGCTGAGAGCAACTCCTTTGTTCTCCAGCAAGGACGGGTTTGTTTTATCAAACAGAGAGGCTGCCGAATCCGTTGTCCCAAAGGAACATGGGCAAATACAATAAGAAGAATTAAAAGAATTATATAGTTAGTTCTATAAAATCTATTTTAGGTAGGATAGTGTTACTGGAGCAGGATCTCCCTCTTTATGGGGAGTCATGCACAGGGCCAAACACAGTTACCTTTTGTTTTATCTATATTTTTATGTTTAGCATTTTTTACACTACTTTGCTGAAACAGCAACACCACCAGAGTCCTACCATTGCTGGAAGCTTGGTGGTGGTCTAGGGTACTGTGCCTACATTTTTGTGTAATATTAAATAATACCTGTATTGTATGTCTGTTTGCAACCTCAATCCTGCTCTCTCAGTATTTTAAACACTCCCACATCTCAAACAGCTCAAAGATGGATCTACTGGGCAAAAGGATGAGGGATGGGAGCTGACCCAAGAATAATCTCCCAAACCAGGCAAGAGAGTCTTAAAATCAATTTCCCTACACAGTTCATTTCACTGCTCTTTGTATTGTTTAGTTCAATGTTCCCATGTCAAACTGGGAAGTAAACTTGGGTAACAGTGATTAAATATGCCCTCCCCGATAAAACGCATTACAAAACCAAAACTGACTGTTTCAGCAATGTGTCAGAACAGATGGTTTTGAAAAGACCTGCATCAGTGGAGAAACAGGGCTCTGTGCACGTGAGGGCAAGCTAGTCAAAACCGACCACTGTTACCACATGAGCACGGATGTTACTTCATCCATCTCCACAAATCGGAGAGACAGAAAACTGATCACATGTTAAAAAACTTAAACAGATTTACTACTACTACTACTACTACTACTACTACTAATAATAATAATAATAATAATAATAATAATAATAATAATAATAATAATAATAATGCAGCGCTTCCTCATTATTTCACAATTTGGTAAATTTACGTTTAGGTCATGTGAACAGTTATTTGTTCTATGCTGTACTTTACTGTATAAGGTCCCTTTTCATACATTTTTCACTGTTTTCAATATTTCATTTTTTTTATGTCAGTTAGAGAAATAAAGACGGAGCATTGAACTGATTGTTGGACATTTCATTTAGACAATTTTCTATTCAGCGATACCAAGATATGTAATAAACATGGGATCTGAGTGATGCCGTAGTCTTTCTGCATTCCTAGAAAACAATCTTGGGGAGCCACTGCGCTTGTGAGATGGCCTTCTCATTAAAATCTTTTGTATATTTTTTAAGAGTAGATGATTATCTATTCAGGAATAAGTGACAATTATTTGTGTATTATTCCATATATTTCACAAGACTCAGTAGCAAAAAACTATATACTCCAGTACAAGCAATATGACTTCTTTATTTTATTGTACAGTTGACTAGTATTGGTAAGAGTAATTGGGAAACAAATACTAACACCACAATGTTTACTTATGCTTGTACTCAAACACAATGTCCTCTTTCTGAGTTCATATAGAAACAGTGGTGACTCATTTAGACCACAGTGGAGATATAAAAATATACCTCAAGAGATTGCATCTATCAAGTCAAACAGCAACTCATAAATATGTTGTAATACTGAAATAAGTTGTTAGTTAATAATGATGATTAGAAGCAATGGAGAATGATACATAATAGGCTATTAAAAAGGTAACAAGACATCTAAATAGCGGTTTGTTCAAAGATGAAAATGCTGAAGACTTGAATGCCAATTTGTGATGTTAATGTGATCATTTAAAAAATAAAAAGCTGGCAGATTGATGTTCTTTTACCCAAATGCTGATGTGTTTGAAAGTTATCAAGAACACTGAGATGAAATATGTAGATACACATCTCAAACTTATATTATTATTTATTTCTTAGCAGACACCCTTATCCAGGGCGACTTAAAAATTGTTGCAAGATATCACATTATATTTACATACAATTACATTATTTTTTTTACACATTATTTTTACATACAATTACCCATTTATACAGTTGGGTTTTTACTGGAGCAAGCTAGGTAAAGTATCTTGCTCAAGAGTACAGCAGCAGTGTCCCCAACCTGGGATTGAACTCAAGACCCTCCGATCAAGAGTCCAGAGCCCTAATCACTACTCCACACTGCTGCCACACACTGCTGCACACTTCACACGTATCTCACACTTCACACATTGAGAACATAATCCTGGGGATGTAGGAGGTGTCTGTCTGTCTGTTCACCTTTCCATCTGTATGTCACACATACATTTTTGCATATATCATTTCATTGCTAAATCTTATTGTATACTATTCTGTAATACTGCTGATGTATGATGTCATGGCGTGACAGAGAGCAAATGAATCCAAGTCAACAATCTCCCTCCCGACCTGTGAGGCCACGGTATAACAGGAACAGTGTGTCCTGCACTAGATGGTTTGACAGTGAGAAGTCGGCCATTGTGTCTGTTTGTCCAGAGCACTGCATCACCACTGCACCTGCACACTGCAAACCACTTTGCCACACATGGTCATCAACTTTTTCATCATACTGATGGCTAATTTTGAATTTACAGCCGTGGCGGGAGATATATGTTACTGACATGCTTGTCATAATTAGCAAGAATATTCTTTAGGCTGGCTCATTAGAGCATTTTTGTCCCAGCACAGCAATCTGCAACAGACACCAGTGTCCAGCACGTTTCAGCGGAGGACACAAAACTGTCAACAGATACTAAGTGAAGGAATTTGATGGCAAGAATCACCCAGCAGGTGTCTGTACTATATTAGTAAATACACAGGGAGTGCAATGAACTCAGTGTGATAAACTATGAGGGCCCAAAACAGATGCTTTATAGCCAGTAGATGGCAGAAATGCAAATACCTTACATTTTCCTCCCTTCCTAAATTTCTGCAGAGGGTAAATTCTAGTAGTAACGGTAACAGTTTCCAAAGTGAAATGATTCCAATTTTCCAAAGAAGTTAATGCAGAAGTGAGGGCAAGCCTCACATGGGATGGATGTGTCACACTGTTCTGTACAGTAAGGAGGCGGCTGTGGGAAGCTGGACTCCAGAGGGTAAAGTTGAATGAGGAGGACAGGATGAAACTGGCTCTCATGAGAAATGCTGTGCAAACCGGAATGGGACAATGCAGTGAGGAGTGATTCTCAGAATACTGCTTGTGTTTGTCTGATGAAACTGAGTAACAAGAAGTACAACAACATTCTGGCTCAATTCAGCAGGTCAGAATAGCAGTTCTAGCATGTTAATAATTACTATGTCATACGTACAGCGTTACTGTAATCTGATTACATTTTTCAGTAACTTGTAACTGTAATGGTTCCTTTTTCAGACAGGTAGCAGAATATGGTAAAGGATTACATGTTATGTGAAAAATAACATACTTTCTGTTATATTTAAAAAAAGGACTATGGCTAATGCATAACCTGGAAATTGGAAAGTGTTTCAGCAGTGCAAGGTAAACCCTACATGTCACATGATCACGCTTTTAATATCATCTTGCTAGAAAATGGCTTTCAACTAACTTTTCACTGTTACAGATTAATTTTTAAAAGTTACTCAACACTGTGTACCTTGTAATGTTTCAAAAGGGAAATACACAGGCATTAGGTTTGATTTCTTAATTCCAGAAAGTTATGCACACTGTGGTACGGTTAAAGAACAGGTGGATCCAACATGTGGGTGGTGACAAAAGTCCAAGCTGTCAAACTCTACTTGATTTCTAAATACAAGAGACAGCAGGAGATGGGCGGAGCTAAGGGACTCAAGCACTAATAGTTCCCAAAGTGATGACACAGATTCCACAGTGGTGGAAATGGAACCTGCAGAAGTAAGGAACTGCAGACTGCTTACTAAACCAACACGGTATTTCCTCAGGTTTCTTTAGTTTGGACGTACTGTGGGCACCTGTTTGTGAAGCAGTTATTTTGTATATTGTCTTACACTTTTTCTAAGCAGGGTTTAATGGAAACACAGTATAATGTGACATTTTGATACTGATTTATTTTCTTAAACCAGGTATGTATATTATTATTATTATTATTATTATTATTATTATTATTATTATTATTATTATTATTATTATTGGTAGCACTTTATATTAAGTGTCTCTAATTACTATGTATTTACTTGCAGTTACTTAGTAAATACATGTGTACTTACACATAATTACAATGTTATTATGCATAGTTACAATGTACTTAAATCTTTTTGCATGATATAAACCTAACCCTATCACTAATTGTAACCCTAACTGCATAACTCTAACCCCTAGACCCTTTTCTCTGCATAATAACATTGTAATTATGTGTAAGTACACATGTATTTACAAAGTATCTGCTATGTAAATATTCCGTAATTGTAGACAAAATGTAAAGTGCTACCTTTATTATTATTATTATTATTATTATTATTATTATTATTATTATTATTATTATTAGATTGTGAACATTTATTTACCTGTAGACTGCAGGGTTCATCAGTCTCATAACATTCTCCTTTGAGCAAAAAAATACTTAATTGAAAAAAACGTGCTGCTGCTGCATTATTTCCTATTTAAAAAGCATTACTTTTTTAGTTTGTTTGGAGTTAAAGTATAGAGGTTTTGCAGCATTAAACTATTCTACATTGCTGCTAAACTTGCCAACATTAATATTAAACTGTAATCAAATACTCAAAATAGACTTTAAAAGGATTTTGAAATACCTAATAGATTAAAGCTGTGTTAATAGAATCCTGCTGTATATTTAAAGCAAAAGTCCTGTGTGCATTAAGTGTGCAAGGAGATAAGTTTACAGTGTGGTTAAAATCCACATGTCCTTTAGTTCCAGATATTATGTGTCAAGTGCTTTGCAGGTCTTGGACTTGAACAGAATGAATCATTCTATGTCAGACAGTGCTGTCAATGGGAATCTTTGTGACATTTGTTAATCCAAACTGTACTGTAAACTGTTATCACATTATAGCAGGATTAGGAATCCGAAAGTAAATGGCATTCCTCTTGGCATGTAATACAATTTAGAATTTGTATTGTTTAGAACAGTGATTGTGCCAAATAATAAATAGTCAGGTCTTTCCTCCAATATAAATAGTTCCTCCAGTATAAATATATAACATGGTACTTACAGTTTGCAGTTTACCATGGTATATATTGTAGAAGCTTTCATTTGGGAATCCTCATTAGTTGTTCTCGTTACTTTGTTTTACAGACTCATGCAAAAAAGGTTGCCCAACCATGACTGAGAAAGGAAGGGTTGCATATTTCGAATTAAAATTACTCAATCATAGGTTCTAAAATGTAACTTTTAGGGAACTAGGCAAAGTAGACAAACATTTCAGTTAGTGCCTTCATCAGTATGAAATCAAATATATAACAAAATAATTCACCTGGAATATAGCTTTTTGATTTAACACTAAACTGTGCTATTTTTTTCCAGTTCAAATGTATTAATTGCTTGATCTACTTGAGCATAAATGACACAATTAAAATTAGTAAATAATTTGAATTTTATTTATTTATTTATTTTTATCAAATGTGCTATTTTTAAATCTCATGATGATTGGTTCCAAAGAAAAAAAGAACCAGCTTGCCTTTTCCTTGTGATAAAAACATTTAAGCAAAGATTGACCAATGATATATCAGGTCTTATAAGAAAGAAACACAGAAAATTACCACATACTGAATGAACCATTAAAAAAAAACAAATACACAAGAAACTGGTTGCTGCCTCCTTGCTCTGCTTTCTTCACAAAGAAACTGTAAAAGGAACAGTATTAAAAACGAATCTTGCATTGCTGTTTGTAATCCCAAAAAATAGCCTGTTTTCCATTTGTAATTTGTAATTGCAAAATGTTCTGATCTACACAATATTTATATTTATATTTTTAAATTTTTTAAACATTGTATTTCTTGCATTTCATGTTAGTTTAAGGCATTATGTGAGTTCAATATGATTCTTTGATGTTTCTGCTTAGATCACTATTTGACAGACTTACTAACTATACCAGAAAAAAAAAAAATCTGAAATGATTCCTCATGACTTATGGTGTGGACATGAGATTCTTTGCACAGTGCAATCAATGAGACTTGAGCAATCTGTTTTATGCTGGCCTCATTAGTAAGCATGGCAAATAGCATAACTTTTCATACCATACTTGTCATATGGAATTCTTTCTCATTCAATGAAGTTTCAAACAAGAAAAATGTTTTCAATAAAGAATTAGGCCCTACTCATAAAACAAGGACTGTTTTTAAGAACTGATTTTAAGACTTAGGCCTGAATTAAATCACAATTCACAGTGTCACCACTGCTATACCTATTAATGTCTGATTTAATCTAGTCCTTAGATTAAGTAATGCTTTGAAATATAAACATGATATTCTCAACCCTTTCACCAACTGTTGAGAAAAGCAAAAAATCAACAGTCCTAAACAAACTATTCCTTTACATGGTAGAACAGAACTTTATTGTAATCTTTGTGTTCCATGCTTAGGTGTGGAGTCCCCTGACCCTCACCTCTCACCATGTGTACGGGAAGGTGTGCTCACTGCCTCGGGATCTCTCTCCTCCCTTTGGCTTTGGCCTGCACCCTAGCCAACGCTTTCCTTCTCTTCCCAAACTTCGAGTACCGCTACCTCATAGAGGGGAACGTCAGCAGGCATGCATGGGTTATGAGTGGACTATGGGGTGGGGGATTCATGGTAAGAGAAATACCCAAATTACATTACAATATATTAAGCTGTTTCATTAGCCAAGATAATACTAATTAACCCATGCATATTAGATGTCATGCACTTCCATTCACAATGTCATTTTGCAATTTTAAAAGAAACATATTTCATAACAAACAGTTAGCTTCATCTAAAGAAACACAATTTTACCATACTAGGCTACAGGACAAGCGTGTATTTCTTACTTTCATTTCTGTTATCCCTGCTCCTTGGTCATTTCACTTTTTCAACTCAATGCGATTTGTCTGTCATTAACTGACCAGCTGCTTCCCTCCATTAACTGATAAACTTTGCAGCCATATATATACAGTGCCTTGCAAAAGTATTCAGACCCCTGACCAATTCTCTCATATTACTGAATTACAAATGGTACATTGAAATTTTGTTCTGTTTGATATTTTATTTTAAAACACTGAAACTCAAAATCAATTATTGTAAGGTGACATTGGTTTTATGTTGGAAAATATTTTTAAGAAAAATAAAAAACTGAAATATCTTGCTTGCATAAGTATTCAACCCCTGTGCTGTGGAAGCTCCCAGTTTACACCGATGAAAGAAACTGCCCTAACGAGGACACAATTACCTTACCATTGGCCTCCACCTGTAAACCATTAAAGTTGCTGTCACATTTTCTGGATAAAAACCCCACTGTTGAAGGATCATTGGTCAGGCTGTGAATCTGAAGGAAAATGAAGACCAAAGAGCATTCTACAGAAGTTAGAGATAAATTAATACAAATACATAGATTAGGGAAAGGGTACAAAATAATATCCAAGTGTTTGGATATCCCAGTGAGCACAGTTGGATTAATAATCAGGAAGTGGAAGCTGTATCACACCACCCAGGCACTGCCAAGAAAAGGCTGTCCCTCAAAACTCAGCGCTCAAACATGAAGGAGACTTGTGAGAGAAGCCACAGAGAGGCCAACAATCACTTTGAAGGAGCTACAGAGTTCAGTGGCTGGGAGTGGAGTAATGGTGCACCAGTCAACCATATCAAGAGCTCTGCATAACACTGGCCTGTATGGGAGGGTGGCAAGAAAGAAGCCGTTACTCAAAAAGTACCATCTGAAAGCACGTCTGGAGTTTGCAAGAAAGCATGAGAGTGACCCAGCTGCGATGTGGGAAAAGGTTTTGTGGTCAGATGAGACCAAGATGGAGCTTTTTGGCCAAAACTCAAAGCGCTATGTGTGGCTCAAACCTAACACTGCCCATGCCTCAAGACACACCATCCCTACAGTGAAGTATGGTGGTGGCAGCATCATGCTGTGGGGATGCTTCTCATCAGCAGGGACTCGGCATCTTGTTAAAATTGAAGGAAGAATGGATGGAGCAATATACAGGGAAATACTGCAAGAGAACCTGCTTCAGTCCGCTAAAAAACTGAAGCTTGGGAGGAAATTCACCTTTCAGCAGGACAATGATCCCAAGCACAAGGCCAAAGCAACATTGGAGTGGCTCAAGAACAAAAAGGTGAATGTCCTACAGTGGCCCAGTCAAAGTCCTGATCTCAATCCCATTGAGAATCTGTGGCACTATTTGAAAATTGTGGTCCACAAGCGTCGTCCAACCAACCTGAACAACCTGGAGCAAATCTGCCAAGAAGAATGGGCCAAAATCACTCCAACACTGTGTGCAAAGCTGGTGCATACTTACCCCAAAAGACTTAAAGCTGTTATTGCAGCGAAAGGTGGCTCTACCAAATATTAATGTGTGGGGGTTGAATACTTATGCAAGCAAGATATTTCAGTTTTTTATTTTTCTTAAAAATATTTCCCAACATAAAACCAACGTCACCTTACAATAATTGATTTTGAGTTTCAGTGTTTTAAAATAAAATATCAAACAGATCGAAATTTCAATGTACCATTTGTAATTCAGTAATATGAGAGAATTGGTCAGGGGTCTGAATACTTTTGCAAGGCACTGTATATACTGTTGTATAGTAACTGGATTTATAGTTGGAATTGTTATTGAGTTGTTTTATTTGATTGAGTATGGACTATTTAGGTCTCTCTTTGTATTAGTGCTTGCACTATTGAGATGTACCTGTGCTGGCTTGGCAGGCACAAAGTGATTAAACTAAACTAAATCTGTGTGCTATACCTGGATAATTGGATAATTCTCTGTTGTGTCCTTCACAAGATTAACTTCTGACCAACCTAATTTCCATCTGTCCAGACCACTCCTAAAAGACTGACAGTGAATTCCCACTAGGTACATTTACAGTACCAAGCATTGGAATAGTGACCTCTAGTGGATTTCTTTTAAATAAATGAATACATGAATCCAGATTTGAATGTGTATTAAGCACATCTTTTTTGTTTTTTAGGTTTTTATTGCTGCCAAATCGTTTATGTCCGCCAGTTCCAAAACAGGATGCTGTGAATTCAGGACTAAAGTAAGAATTTATAATGCTTAATTAATAACATTGGCCTTTTTGTTAAGTTTTACAATAAAATACAATTATTTACAACTATATGTAGTTTATAAGTTAGAAAAGATATGACACAAACATTCAGCTAAATATGGTTTTGCATATACTTCCTTTGTTTCACCTTCAAGTGCAACTGACATTCCTGTTTGTTTATGTCGTCCCTTGTTGATATTTGCCTGGTATTACGCCTCTCTGTGCCTCAGCGTACTGTTACTCCTGGCAGCTGTAGGATGTCCTTTTCTATGAAAATCTCAATGGGACCAAACACAATACTTCTTAAGATTGCATTTACTACACACATCCTACAGTTCATCCCAAGCACTACCCCATAAGTGGCATTGATGCTTCATGCTGTTCCCTTGCTTGTCAGCCCGTCACCTCAATCCACAATGCTGCTTTACAAGGGTATAACATAAGCAAAGTTAATTTAGTTAATAACACTTTACATAAAGTGTCTCTAATTACTGTGCATTTCCATAGTAGTTACTTACTAAATGCAGGCGTACGTAACATATAATTACAATGTTATTATATATAGTTAAAATGTACTTCATGTGTAAATCTTTTTGCACTATATATGTAAGTACACAATTGTTTCAGAAAGCTGATAAGGTGAGGGTTAGGGCTACGGTTAGGGTTACAGATTATACTGTGCAAAAAAAAAAAAGATTATTATTAAAAATTTAGCAAATGCTTTTCTCCAAAGCGACTTACAGACACTAAGGGGTGAACTATGCATCACAACTGCTGCTGCAGAGTCACTTCCAATAAGACCTTGTTTGTTTTACGTCTCATCTGAAGGACGGAGCACAAGGAGGTTAAGTGACTTGTTCAGGGTCACACACACAGTGAGTCAGTGGTTGAGCCGGGATTGAACCTCCTGGTAACAAAGCTCTATCTTTAACCACTGGAACACCAAGCCTATTTATTTAAACATTAGGTGCATTGTATCTATGCATAATAGCATTGTAATTGTGTGTAAGTAACTACTATGTAAATACATAGTAATTAGAGACACAATGTAAAGTGTTACCATTTAGTGTCGCTCGCTTGCTACCCCAGATGCTGTGCTCAACCCTGTATTCCGCTGTGGCACTGACTGGCTCCACCCTGTGCTTCATGATCTGCTGCACCGGGCTGGTAAAGGGGCCTCTCTGTGCGTACAAAGTGACCTTCAGCAACAGAAGCCAAGGACTGGAGTGGGGCTACCCTCTCGAGCAGTTCAGCACAAGGTACTGGAGCGCCAGAAAAACAAAACTTACTGTTTGAAAAGGATGAATTCATAGTTCAGCTGTGTTGCAAGGTAGAGGAACTATCTTATAAACACCACCCACAAAGATGAATCATTGTTGTGGTGCAACCAGAATTTCTTGTTCCTAATGCCCAGAAAATGAAATGGTCAAAGTTAGTCAGTGGATACTACAATGTTAATGCTGTTGTGTAATATGTACACAAACACAAATGCAGAAATATACATTGTTTCTTTTTTTAATGTAATAAATGTTTTTTTCTGCATAGACATGAAACAGTAATATATTTATTTTAATAGAGATATTTTAGCAATAGGCTTCATAACCCTCTAACTACGGTAAACAGGGAAGCCATTTTCAATCTTGAGGGGGACCCTTATAAATGTTACCCATTATAAAAGCACAGCTAAGCGTAATAAAGCATAGTGGAAGCATGGTCAGCATTGGAAAGCCCAGAGAAGTATGGCAAAGCATATTAAAAAGCACATAAAAACCTTTGTAAAAGATGGTAAATGCATAGTATAACCATAGGAAAAGCATGGTGAAAAAATTACCGTGCAAATGTACTGTGGTAAACTTTTATAACAGTCTGAAAAAGGTCAGGAGTTGAACATCCCCATTTGCCCAAGATCGGTGCTGTCCAATCTGTGTGCTAAATGTATCCCTTGCGGTTTCTTTGTTCAGGGAGGTGAACTATCTCTACAATCGCACCTCGTGGTTCACTGTCTGCGTGGAGCCTCACAACGTGGTGCTCTGGAATGTGGTTCTCTTCTGCATCCTCCTGGTGCTCAGTGGAGCCGAGACCCTTCTCTGTGTCGTACAGATTCTCAACGGCATCGCTGGCTGTGTATTTGGTCCTGGTGTAAGAAACAACAAGGTAGGTTCCCTTCAGTGTCCTAGGCATGTAGTGCAAAAAGATTTACACATGAAGAGCATACTGCTAATCTATGGTAGCACACTGTTTATTTGTAAATCCATCATGTTGCTATTGCTGGTAATGCTGTGGAGTGCTAAGGTTTAATTCTTGGTATATTAAACACAACATTGTAATAGAAATCAGCAGCTTTAAAATTGGAGGAAACATTATTTACCTCTGACACACCATGAGAATTGTTCATAATAGTTTATATATGTATTTACTTATTCATTAATCTTATAGTTACCATACTGTTTTAAAGTGCAGGATCCTTCATTACTTTCAATACACAATCATAATATGAATTCTGAGGTAAAACTAAGATACGCCACCTTGCTTAGCAGATTCAGGACGGTTTCATTTAGGGATAAATATGCTTCCTATTCCATACATTGTAATTGTTATACAAAGGAATACACCGTGAACGTTCATGGAGTACTGAGTTTATTACACTCACAACAATGGACGCTCTCTCTCTATGGTTATATTGTGCCAATACCTGCATGAAAAAGTAACTGATCTGTATTCCTGTATTTTAGGTTGGACCGGTTTGAAGCAAGGAACCTGAAGCAAGAGAATGCGGTAGCCTGCAGGTCAAGTTTGAGTTTTTGAAAACCATAACAGATGCTATAAACTGGAAAGTCTCAATCTGGATTACTGTATGGAACTATGGCTTCAGTCACAACATGCTGTAATTGGAAGACATTTTCCTGAGTTCCCTGCTGTGGCAACAATCTGATCTGAACGTTCATCTTTCTTGGGTGGGGGAAGCGTGAGGGAAGCTGATTGTCCTGGAGGGAGAAAAAAAGCCTGAGATGTCTTAGAACAAAAACTTACGAACAAGAGGCCATCCATCTAAGATCATCTGGTTCCTAGTAGCTGACTGATCTCAGATCTCAAGTTGGGTCTTAAAGAATCCAAGTGATTCTGCCTCAACAACACGACTGGGTAACCTATTCCATTCCCTCCCATTCTCTGTGTGAAGATGTGCCCCCTTCCCTTCAATTAATTTCCAACTGTGCCCTTTGGTTCTGGTTTCTGTACTGCGCTTAAAGTATTGGTTAAGATTAACCCTCATAAAGACACGTCGGAAAACTGACTTTCCTGGTAACCTGGGGTCCAACTGAACCCCAGCAATAAAACAACATATAACTAACAACTGCAGTAAGTGAATGAATGAAAATGTGCATATGAACACTTTATTTTGCTTTTCCTTTACTTCTAGCCATTGTTTGGTATAATGTGTTGTTTATGCTATGCAAAATGGATAAGACGCCCAATGCACACAGCTGTCTCTTAGCAAGTGAAGGCACCACTGTATTTCCTCCTCTTTCATTTGGTATATTGACTGAGTTCCTAGCTCTTTCCATTCTTGAGTTACAGGCACTTGAACACACCTCCCGATTTGCTGCACGTCACAGCAATGGAGCACTGAATGAGGGGGTGGTAGAAAGTACACATACGGGCATGCCTGACATCAATGGAAACCGCAAAGCCTGCACTTTTAAATGACGTTGAAACCACAATGTTATCTGTTGAAGCGACCGAGTAATAGGCAACAAACGAAACTTAGGAGCTTAGGGGCTTAGGGGACACTTCTGTAAACGGCAGCTCCACATACGCCGGTCTGAGTAGGCACTCAGGCCCTTGTAAATGAGCCATGGCTCAGACCAGCTGTCTGAGTCCCTGGGAAAGGTGCTGAGGTAGATACCCAGTTGGACATGGGCTTCTGGGCTGCTGGGGTGGGAGTAAATCACCCAGGTTGGGGGCAGAAAGTTTGTCTCAGGAACGTGCGGTGTTCCGTTCTGAGATGGACGACACCCATGGACAGCACTCAATGCAAGGCTGTTGAATGAACGGAGGGGATAGAGTTGGTTCTCTGGACCATTTGAGGGATTTACTGTTTAGGTGTCACCACACTCAAGAATGGGGGCCAGAAATCCAACAAGACTCCCGTGACACCTGTGGGGTTGCTCCAGCTGCCCCTCCAGAAACACAGCCCCATCATCTTTGCCTGAGGGCCTGTACCTTGTAGCCTGGAGGACTCCTGGAATTGCAGTACAGTGCATTGGTGCTGTCTTCCTCATCAACAGAGACAAGCTGACACTCCACCGTCTCCAGGCTGGGCACAAACTCCCAGAATCGCCAGCTCTTGCCGTGGCTGTCGCTGTAGAAGGTGAAGGAGTGGGGGGTAGTGGTACAGATTTTGCCGAAGCAGTCTTTGCAGTCGATGTGGTAGGCATATGCTGGAATTAGGAGACCAGATTTCAGTTGGATCCTATGACCTGTGCCCAGTGCAAATATAGCCCATTCTGTGTGGAATGAAAAAAATGGTCAAGGAGGTAGAGGTGTGTATCACGTCAAGGAAAACCAAAGGAACTTGTCTGCTAGAATTGATAAACAGCCAGCCCCAGTGGAACGGGGGTAGAACATTTGGTGCTTGCTCAAAACCCACAACAGCTTTTATGTCCACCTTGAATGAAGAACAAATGGCAGCCGTAGTTCATTGGTCCTGTGTGGCCCGATGGGTGGGGATTTTTTGGTAGCTATGTTTTGTGACCTCTATTAGAATGTGTTGTGCCAAGAGGATTATGAAAGCAAAGGTTTAATTGGGAATTTAATTTTCCCAGTTAAAGTCATATTTTCTGAGTAATTACCTTTAATTGATTTGAAGTTTTCAGACATCGATTAAATAGATTTAAATGTGTTCATTACTCAACAAAACACAGTGCTCTCCCTCGGTTTTTACATTTTTACACAATTATTGAGTATCAATCGATAACAATCTGATTATTTAATATAGAACCTGTCGTGATCAAACTAACTAAAACTCATTTATATTTTCAAAGCAATTATTTGTCTTACCTTTCTTCCGTCCTTTTGATATGAAATGTATATATTTTTACATTCCTTAGTTTCCTTAGAAATATGTCATCTCTGCAGGGAATTGTGGGATTGTTGCCCTGAGCAAGGTGTTATCTCTGATTAAACTCGAGTTAGGGTTAACGAAAGGTCATGTTTATGTGACGAATCAGTTGCATTTGCTAGTTTTCCAATATATTTTCATCGCTAGTTTACAGTCTCGGTTTGGCAGTACCGCAGTAGGAATGTCAGCGCCCCGGATGAGAGGAAAATTAGTTTCCAATCGGCTTTTGAAACATTCAATGCGGAAGTGAATTGCCATTGTTGATACTCAGTTGGAAAAGTGAAGGAAGGACAGATTTTCTTGTTTTGAAATCAACACATTAATAAATAGGTGTGTTTTCATTTATTTAATACCTACCTACAAATTCTTCTTTAAGGTAATATGACCATCAGCACAGCCCTATAAATGAAAGCTGAGTTTACTGAGACCGTGTTATAATCATTTTGTATTTATTTACTTTGTATCAATTCACTATTTAAAAACACATGTAATAATACACTAATACAAACTGTTCAGTAGTACGTTGGCCCACACATATTATAGTCTTTCATGCTTCATTTAATTGACGTAAAATTTCAAGTTGACACCACTTACTGTGCAACACATTGTCCAGGGCCAACTTTCTTCTAAGTTACCAGTGATATCTGGTGTTCCTCAGGGGTCTGTTTTGGGCCCATTACTGTTAAATTTGTATATTAATTATTTTCAGAAAATAACAGTATTATTATGTTTGTAGATGACACTATGTTATATAAAATAATTATAAATCCAGTAACAGATTCAATAGCCCTTCAACCTGATATCAATCTAGTTTATGATTGGTTTAGAATGAATTACCTGAAACTCAACAGTTCCAAAATGTTTGTTGTTTTACATCTTTACAAGAGTTTGGTAAGACCTATTTTAGAGTGTAACTGTTTTGTGTGGAATCCATTCCAAAATACAATGTGAAGCTGGAGTCTGTGTGAAAATGTGCTTGTAGAGTTGTAGTGAATGAATGGAATTTGGATTCTGCTTATGATAACCTTCTTAAGTCACTCCTCTCTTAAACCTCTCAGTTCCAGAAAGACCTATTTTATTCTTGCTCACTTTTACAAGGTTTTGCATTCATTGTGTTCAACCTGTGTGACAATCTGTGTAAGTAAAAGACCTGGGTTGAGAGTTCTGCACAGAGTTGCTCTTCTCGAGCAAAATAAACTGAGCCAAAGGAAACCCGAAATGTATAGAGTAATTTTTCATTTGGCTCGAGCACAACGTTTCGAGAAAAATCAGAACACACATGGAAACTCCCCCAATGTGAAATACCTATATCCAATCAGCTCCACTCCCCTGACAGCTGTCATGGCAAATTTCGCCCCCCTGCCAAATTTGTACCCCCCTGAGTCATGTGACATATTAGCGCACGAGTCACGTGACGATTAGGTTTCGTGATGCGAGAGGATAGGGTAAAACATTGGCATTTTACTTACTGAAAGTTTGCTTTTTTATTGGCATTTATTCGTATTATATTTATTTTTTGTATCAATGTTTTTTTTGTATCATAAATGGTTGTATTTTATTTGATTGCTCTTGTTTTACTTACTGAAAATTACGTTTGCGTGTTTTTTTTACATTTATTCGTATTATTATTATATTTATTTTTTAATATTTCAATGTTTTTTGTATCATAAATAGTTGTATTTTATTTGATTGCTCTTCACGTGATTACATAAGAGCTTTTACAGTAAATATAAAGTACATTAAATATTGTTTAATTACACACACACACACACACACACACACACACACACACACACATATATATATATATATATATATATATACACACATATACTAATAAATAAATAATAATAATAATAATAATAATAATAATAATAATAATAATAATAATAATAAAGTTGAACAGCTTAAATGATCACAACTAACGCAAACGTTATATTACAATTGTAACTTTTCAAATAAAAAAAATGTTTATAACAATCAATAAGTTAGAAGTATAGTCTGGTAATAATATCTACATGTTTGTGGGTAGTCATGTTGATGTTTATAGTCTTGCTGTACTTATCACAATCAGGGAGTTGTCATGATTACACATACAGTTGCAGACAAAATTATTGACACCCTTAACTAAAGATCATTCAAGACGCTTTTTTTTTTTTAATTATTGTGAAATGTGGTTACCATTAAGGTCGCGTATAAGCCTTTTGTGTTTAGATGACTTTGTATAGTTATTTCATACACTGCTATACCAGATGTTTCTTTAAATCCTTGGCTGTTAATGGTGGATTTTTGCGAGCAGCTCAAACAATTCTTTATGCTATAGTGGTACTTTTCCTGGGACGTCCATTTCTTTCCATCCTTTCAGTTGAATTAGTCTTCAAATACTTCCTGATTATTGTGGATTTTTGTATTACGATTTTTTCCCCACAACGCTCTTTATCGATTCCCCTGCTACTGTAGTAGTTACTGTAACAAGTGCTTTTCTCACATCTGGATCCAACTCCTTTGTTTTGACCATGCTGTGCTGAGTGCACAAACTACTTTGCTTCAGTTTCTGTGTGTGTTTTACAGCTAATGTTTTTTTTTTTTTTTTTTTTTTTTTTTTTTATAATATTGCTAAATTGATAAGTAGTGGTTTCTAATTGATGAATAGTGTTAATAGTGACTAGCTCAATTAAGACTAACCTTAACTTACAGACTTTAATTGAAAATGTGCCAATAAGTTTGTGATCAACAAATATTGTTATTTACACCAATAAGGCAGTATGATTAATATAGGTTATACAGTAGCTTCAGTGTATATTGTGAGAAATATTTAGGGAATGTCAAAAATTAAAGGAATGAACAGGTCAAAAGATTTAATCTTTAGCATTATTCATGCATGGTCTTGCACTAAATCTGCAAACACATTTCTCTTAGTTTAACCATATAACTTGTCATTAAAAAATGAAGTAATACACCCTCATTGTATGTGTTGCCACTTCCTACACTGTTTGTCAGATCATTGGCATCATCCAGGAATGGAGCCTGTCATTTCTCAAAGCAGGTCTGCAGATTGGTTGTTGTTCCTTTGTTATCAGTAATACTGTATATGCATTTGTTAAATATGTATGAAGCCAAATTATATCATATGCTATAAAATAAGAATGTTTCTTCCATAACTTCAAACACTCAAAAGTACAAATTTGGAACTAGAAGCAATATGATTGTTAACCACTACATACTGTCCCTGACTTTAGTGTGTATAGTTCAGGCTCTTAACTAATGAAGCATACAGGATGTCAGATTTGTGTAAATGCTAGAGTAGAAGTCAATGTAGATCCGAGTTGTCCAGTCTTAGTGCTGGGGAACCCTTAACAGAGCACTGCATGGCGAGCAGAAATCTGCACTCAATCATTTTAGTGAGTTGTGTATCAGGTGTAGTTGTCCAAACCAGAAAGACATTCACAAAAAAGGCACATGTTGAAAAATGTAGCAAACTTTATTTTCTGTATTCTTCACAATAAAACAAGTACATGATCAGATTGCATATTTTCCATTGTAACGTGCTATCCAGGACTTAATGCGTAAGCATTAGTGAAAAAAAAAAAACACTATACTGCAGGTCAGCTTTGGTAAAAAGCCCCCTCACCACGTCAAGGTCCTGACCTATGGAGTGGGGTGTTAGGAGCAGGTTTAACAGAACTTTAAAATGCCTTCTCACATAATACACAAAAAAAGAAGGGCTTTAAAGAGGCTGCCTGTCTAAAAACGACATCACCAATTTATAGTGATATCAGTAAATCATATGGACATTTCATACTCTTAACTTTTATAGTATGTAATTGTCTAATATCAGTAAATAGGAATGGAAATGGAATTTGAAATTGAAGCATTAATGTCTGAAAGATGTACACGTAAAATGTGAAGTTGTTTATTACTTCAGAATTACATCTACTGTACTTTTATATCATGTTACACCCACCTTATTTGGCACAATTTCACTTCAATACAGTGAATCAGCCCCTCCCCAGCTGGTTCAATGTAACTACATTAAACAAGGTGGGTGTTAGAACTGACATCCAGTTTACTTTTGATATCTCTGCCCTGGAAATACTCAAGTCATGCAGTAATTCAGTAGCTCAGAAACTAAGACTACCATACCAATTAAAAATGAAAGTGCAAAAGCATCTGCAATATTTCTCCAAATAAAAAGGTATCAATACAGAATCAGGGTCTGCTGAAAAAAATAAATTCTTCAAAATAAGTAGTTTGTGCGCTCATGAAAAATAAACACTGAAGACAATGAGTCTTATTAACAATACACATGTAAATAGCTGTAAATTATGGTAATGTTGCTTGACAGGCATTACCACATTGGAGTGTTAGTATAATATGTACAAAAAAACATATACAGTAAAAAACAAAATAAACCTGTTACGCCTTTACTTACCATACTTACCCATGTGTGTAACTCTGCAAATGGAGCACATATACTCCTCCATACTTATGAGGTCATCTAGCTGTAGATCTTGGCACTGGCCATGGAACCATTCACCACACCTCCCGCATTCCACCATCAGCTCCAGTGCAATCCTGTATGGTCTCCACATCACAGAAATGTACCTCTGGGAGGGGGGTTCTCTCACAGCTCGGGAAAGAAGTAAGAGATCCATCTACAAAACAAGAAAAAAGATGATCACGCATTTGCTTTTAATCATAACATAACTTACCTGTATCTCCACCCATGCAGAGTGTGAGGCTGTTTGCGATGGTAAACAGTCCACAGTCACTACATCCCTGCTGCTGCTGTACATGTGGCCACCCGATCCAAACTGTCTTTCCACTGTACTGCAGCATTGATATGACCTGGGAACGGAAATCATGGTTATTATTAATTCACAAAGAGTCAAACACATTTAAAGTACTTTCCTCACAGCCTATGTTACTTACCGTGACCCAGTGATTGCAAGACACATTGAGAATCTGTACAAATCCCTGAGACGATGAGCTGAAGGAAGTCAGCTGTGTCAGGCTGGTGACAGCATACAAACCTCCCACCTGTGGGTACAGTCTACGTAGCAGAGCCTGGCTGTGCTCCATCACCTCATCACCCCTCCACGTGTGCTGTCCAACACAATAAAACAAATGACTCCTAATTCTGCCACCCCCCTTCATTGAGAATGGCAGTCTTCTCTTCATCGGTCACAACCCTATAGAGACACTCTCCAGTCTTCTCAGGGACACACAGGTACTTACCTGACAGATAAAACAAATGGAAAGATAATACTACAGTAAATACTTCAATGAGTGGAGGTTTTTAAATGAATGTTTTTAAAAAGAATGAGCTAAAACCTATTCAAAAAAATCAGAACCACTGACAATACTGACATGTGGAAAACTGTCTCTGCCCTTTATAATGGTCATTTCTTAGACTCTTAAGTCACATAATTTATATATATTTATATATTCTTCTTTAATACAAATTCTGTTTTCTGGTACCCACATTTCTGCTATTAGTTATATATAGAGAGATGTTTTAATCTTTTAAAATTTGCCATGACAAGGGCACGTCAGAATGCTGGCGATTCACGTGCACAGCCGCACAGTGCTTCAGCAACACATAACACAGAGAGACAAAGGATCTGCCTGTAGGCCGTTGTTACAATACTATATCAGTCAACACAACCTGATCTCTGAAAAAAAAAAAAGTAGAACGATAAAGGTTTAATTACAGTACACTTTCAATTTACAGAACATTTATATTTGGTCTCTATCAATTATGATTTTGGGACACTGCAACTTTAAGACTTCAAGCGCTGTTTTGGGGACGTCATCAATCTGCGCTGCCTGAAATCCCTGCTAAAGCTTCAGAAACTTCAACGGAGAGCAGTATGTGCTAAGGGTAGGGGTACAGAGTAATAACAATACATTCATGGTTTATTTTCACATACTTCTAATATTAACAGAAAGCAGTTATTTTATTTCCTATTTGTTTAATCAAAAGCTCTTGAATGAATTCGGGGTCAATGAACAGCATCACCAACAATATGTATTGATTAGTATTATTACAAGTAGAGTAACTTCACGGTAACTTGTTGTCATGTATTGTTATATAGTGTGTGTGGTTAAAGAAACTATATTGTAGTTGAATTATACGCTTTGGATTATTTTACGAGTTAACACGCCGGACGTACCAACACTCAATCATTTGGAATGTAACTTGTTATATTTAATATTAATAATAATAATAATAATAATAATAATAATAATAATAATAATAATGACAATAATAATAATACATATACAGCAATAATAATAAAAAAAGGCCCCAGATTTGACCGTGCTGTTCAATACGTGTTAAAAAAGGTGTAACAACTGTAGGTAAACAAGGTGAATAGCCTCAGTTTAAAAGACCCATTGCTTCTCTAAATCAACGTGTGAACTTGGGATGGGCCTTCCTTCTGGGTATCAGGGTCATACTCGTGACTTAATTATTTTATGCTTGTGCAGTCATTAAAAAATCCTGTGAATGTACAACAGCTCACCGGGACTTCATTTTTACAGACTGTATGTCACTATAAATTGGTAATGTCTGTATGTTTGTGTGGTCGAGGAAAGGTTATATTACTACAGAATTTGATGACCATTTTCATTGACGCCATTTATAACAAGCAGCCATTCATCACCCTCCCTGCGCATGCACAGGTTACAGTGTCCTGCCTTTTAATATTTGAAACGTTATACTGCATGCCCGTAGCATTTTGTATAGCAATTTAAAGAGATGCCAAGAGTTGACTATCCCAGAATGAGACTTCCTGCCCCATAGAGTGAGATTTCCAGCAGGTGTGCTATGTTGTTGCTTAAGGCAGGGCCTCTCATCCCAACGGGCCAGGTTTTTAATCTAGCCATAGTTTATTTTAAAATGTACCCTGCATAATGTTGCATATGAAACACATAAATGTCTTAATTCATAGTAAAATCTAGGACATGTAAGAGTTATATGTGCAATGCAAACACGTGTAGATTTTTATATAAACAATTAGTTGCTGGTTGGATCAAAAACCTGGATAGTTGGAGATCCTTGAGGACCGGAGTTGATAACTCCTGGTTGAAGACACATAGTCCGTGGACAGAATAAGGAAAATACTCAAGAATAAACTGTTTTGATATAAATCAAGCAAAAAAGAAAACAGTTTTATCAATCCAACAATATGTTTATTTTATGTGTCACCTTGTCATAGAGATCACCCATTCAAAACACTTTACAGTACAAAGTCAAATTATTTGGCATATTACGTTTACAGCACAAGTGCTACAAATAAGCAATCAGATTTTAAAATAAATAAACGAAAAATCATATAATGAAATAAACCATAACCAAAACAATAAATTAAATGAATGTACAAATCAATAAATCAATTAAATTGAAGCTAACAAACCATAGATAAAGGACTCAGATTCCACATATTTTAAGTTTCTATTATTTTCACATGAATGTAGGCAAAGAGCTTAATGTGTATGAGTTTGGTACTCGACTTAGCCCCTATTGAACATAAGACCACATTACCAAACCACTACATAATTTTACACAATTGGTCGGCTGTGCTTGAAAGGGGGTGTTGAGGTCAGCATTGAGGCACACTCACATAGCTACAAGGGACATTTCTGAAGGTGCTAGCCAGCAAATTGATGACTAGGCAGTGCCTTCAATTCACAAAAATCACCTGATCCAATCTGTTTGTTGTTTTGTAGACCACTGATCCTGGGAGCATGGTGTGGAAGTGGTGCGATGGGCACTCCTTGCCGGTGCTTTGTGTGGGTGCTGGCGCTGATGGACTTTTGGCTTCAGGAGCAGAAGGTGGAGAGCTGACAGTGTGGAGTGACGAAGGGACTCCTATTGGTCAGCTAAAACTGGAGGGAGGTGATGATGTAACCTGTGCCACCTTCTCTCCATCTTCCCCGAACAAACTGTACGTCTCTCACGGGGAAGCAATCAGCATCTTGGACGCCAGGGCTTTGAAGGAACCTGTGGACCGTTTCCGCGTCAGCGAGGATGAAATTAACTGCTTGTCTGTGAATGAAACGGACAGCCTGATTGCAGCTGCAGATGACTCTGGGTCAATAAAGATCCTGGATCTTAGCAGCAGGAAGGTCGCCCGTTCACTGCGCAAACACACAAACATTTGTTCATCTGTGGCGTTCCGCCCCCAGCGACCTCAATGTCTGGTATCATGTGGGCTGGATATGCAGGTAAATGGATTTCCACTGAGGTTAATGTAGTCATATATTGACAAGGAAGATGAGTGCCAAACATACTAAGTTCAGTTATTATAAGATTACAATTTAAAAATGCCCATGTTTTGCTAACCCAGAATACAGTGGTTTTTGTTTACTATCGTTTACTTTTGTTGTACAAATCAACACTAATAAGGTAAAAAAATATATATATATATTTTCTAATTACTATATGCATAAACTGATGTAATCAATTTAATATGCATAATAGTTTTTAAAGCGTTACTGGCAATGTTACACAGTAATCCACAGCTCCTCATGTATTACTGCAGTTTTTTTTTTTACCCTTTCATAACATCGATGAATCGATGCATGGGCTTTTTTGGAGAACAACATATCGATAGTGAAAAATTAGACACCGCTCCAGCCTTAATGGTTAAAGGCTGTTTAAAGATACAAAAATGAACATTGTCCTTTGTATAGTTATGTAACCTTTGTACAGTAATATGGCCTTATAATCTGTTCTCATTACTTGTATATTGAATTATAAACTGTCTGTGCTTCAAGAAAGATGTTGTCTTGATGCAGGTGATGCTCTGGAACCTGCAGAAAGCCCGTCCTCTCTGGGTTCTAAACCTCCAGAAGCTGGGTGAAGAGGAACAGCAGCAGTGTGCGGGCCAGCTTTTCAACCCTCCTCTCGCGCATGCCATCACCGTGGCGACATGTGGCAACAGCTTTGCCTGCGGTTCTGAAGACGGGAGCATCCATGTGTTCAAAGTGGCGGGAACAAGGTTTGAGAGACAGGCAGGGTTCAAGGGTCACAGCCAGGGGGTGTCGCAGGTCCACTTTGTCAACTTCCTGTCCCATCCCCACTGGCTGGTGTCTGGAGGGAATGATGGGAAGGTCTTGCTGTGGGACGCCAGTGCAGGAAGTGCAACGGTGAGCAAAGAACAGGCCAAAGGAGGCCACAGGAGAAAGGCAAAGTCTGTAAAAAGCCAGAGTGCCAGTAAGGAAGGTGCTGACCACAACACAGAACTAGAAGTCATCGCTTTTTCACCAAAGCTGAGCATTAACCACGAGGAGAAAGTGAACTGGATTTGTCCGGCACAGCTGAAGGGGGAGGGTTGGATTATAGTGGCAGATCAAAGTAGCTCGTTGTCTGTTTATCCTATAACAGGCCTGTAGGATCGATACGTTTCTCCCCGTTGCTCCTTCAATATGAACCTTGCTGTGCTCCAGGGCCTCATATGGTCTACCAAACAACATTGATGGATAAAAACTAATTTTAAGTATGTACCATAAACCTTGTATTATCATGATATAAATTGTAAGCAGGGTAAAACCATTGGAAATCAGCACTGTGAGTTTACTAGTGGACTCGATGTTGTGCAAAACAAGTATTTTGATATTCTGATAAGTAATTGAAATAATATAGAAGCCAAAGTGAGTTTGAGTTTAACAGCAGGGCCATTTTCAGTGTTTTATTGTGTACTGCAATCCCATAACTGAAATAAACACAATCGCATTGCTTTTTAAAATCTGGAAAGAGTACAGTATTTTTCTCCTGTTGGTGGAACATTAACGCTTGTGCCCCTTTCAGTAGTGTAACTGTTCAGAGTTAGAAACTCACGCTCGCCCAAGGCGAATTAAATCTGATGAGGACTAGTTGATGTCTGTGTCTCGGTAGTCCTCTGGGCAAGTACGTAAAACAAATGTACACATATACTCTCACGTTCAGTCTTGCGTTGTCGGAGGACAACGCAGCTCTGGGCAGCTTACAGGCAAGCCCGCAGGCGCCCAGCCAGACTACAGGGGTCGCTGGTGCGCGGTGAGCTGAGGACACCCTGGCCGACCTAACCCTCCCTCCCCCCGGACGACGCTCAGCCAATTGAGCGCTGCCCCCTGGGAGCTCCCGTCCACGGTCGGCTGTGGAATAGCCTGGACTCGAACTGGTGACGTCCAGGCTATAGAGCGCATCCTGCACTCTAGCGAGTGCTTTTACTGGATGCACCACTCGGGAGCCAGGATGCAAAGTTTATCGTTTGAATTTACTGAAACACGTTGCATCTTTTGAAGTAAGTGTTAAGTCATTTTACAAAAATGTGTAGATTTATACTGGGTTACGACCCTGACTGAAGATGTCATAAGATGTCACTAACAAGGTAAAACAATAGGTCATGTTTAAATAAACATTTTAAAACTAATAAACAAACAATTACCATAATGAACATTATCATAGTATGTTGCTTAAAACTTAACACAATATATTCATAATAAAGTTGAGTTCTAATCTATAAAAAGTAACACGTTTAAAGCTTGGGACTCGCTGTCTGTAGCTTGGTGTTGTTTACATTATCGTCAGCATATTTTAAGTGATTGGAAGCTGAAATTAAAACACACTTTTTAATCACTGATAATAGGTGCACAGGAGGTGATTCTGTGAGCGCTCCGAGGCTCAAGCAACAATGGAGGAAAATAAGATCCCGCAGAGTGCAAATCATCTGTTCTGTCAATATGTAGTGTGGGTGCTTCACAAGCAGAACTGTTATAGCAGTGTTTTAAAAATATAAAATCAATTTATACAAAGTCTCCCAGCTTTCTTGAAAAGATCTGCGTTTCCCTCGTTTTTCTTTTGTATTTGTTATACTCTCATTAGTATCTAAGTAGATACAGCGTCCGTCAGTTCTGGCAGATTCTACTGTACTTGCTGAAGCGGTTTTCTCCCACTGCTAATTAAAAAAAATATATATAAAAAATTAGCCACCTAGCTAACAATTTCATCCCGAGGGCTACAGTGAAATGTACCTTTAAATTGGGACTTTAGTGAAGACTGCATGTGTATGTGAGTACATTAATTATTGTAGATGATAATTAATAGCCAGCCAGCATTTTTGTAAATAGTAACACATGTAATGTACAATAAAATAAACATTTTACTCGTGTCATCAATGTCAGTTTCAGGCGGAGGTGAGAATTTTCCTCTGTCATCCTGTCTGGTGCTGTCAGTGTCAGTTTCTCAGCACACAGTACAGATAGTCGCTCAGTAACGAGGTGCAAACAGATGATTGATTGATATGTATGAGCATTTACTACAAAGGTGCTTTGTTAAAAAAAAAATGTAAATCTAAATTTATAACGGTGTTTATTTTTTAGCAAAATAAAATCTAAGCCTATTTTTAGGGACCCCAACTTTTTGTTGTTTATTCCAACTTAGGCACTTCACATAAAGACTACTAATTTTAATCAGGACTACCAGGTTTCAAAAGGTGCTAGTCCTTTGGACTAGTAGCACAATATTGTTAGTTTCTAACCCTGCTGTTGATGTAGAATGTGTTGCATTGTATTTTGTTTTATTCTTTTTTTCAATGTACTGAGAACTTGTTTATGTCATACTTATATTTTAACATGTGCATACTGTGAATATGGGCAGTGGTGAGTACGTTTGAATTTACAGCCATGGTGAGATATGTATGTCACTAACATGCTTGTTTCCCCAGTTTCTCTGGCACTGCGGAAAACGTCTGCTAGTCAAATGGTTAAGCATAACAAGTTTGGACTAATAAAGTGAGGATGATGTTTGAACACACTGCAGTCACATAGCTCAGGTCTGCAACTGACGTGCAGGAATTCTTTTTCTGCCCCAACACTTGGAGCTGTCAGCTCGGGGTCAAGGTCAGCCTCAGTGATGTATATCAAGCAGGGTTCATATCGGTGCTCGACAACCTTGAAAAACTTCAGGTATTTTTATTTTTTTTTATTTTTTTATTTTTTAAACCTCATCACTGCAACTTACTTACCGGTTAGGATGACTAAAGATCAACAGAAAACCTTCTTTAACCACTGTCTCTTCTCCTGGTCCAGCCTGGGAAGTCTGCCTGGTCTTATCGCGTGTCTGACCAGTAGGGGTTGCTGAAAAAATCAACAAAAGTTCCTGCTGAAAAGCCTTTGTGATATTACTTTCTGTCTCAATTCAATTGCTGTTGTGCCACATGTTACAATGACAGGGTTAGCAGTAGGTTTTTCAACTATATGTGGTTGTAGCTTGGGGGACTAAATAGCTAAGAAAGATGGTCAAATAGGGTTAGGATTTCACCCTCTGCAAATATCTTTTCTTTCGAATATGGCTTCGTAATTGCTGTAAAATGTGTGAATTAAGATGTCACCTCGTCGTGACTCTAAATGCTTCCCAATAATGACATGCCTTTGTCACACAAGTGATACTTTTATGTCTGCTGAAGGCTCTAGACTTCCATGCTTACTGCAATAACATTGTTTTTGAATAGTGCCGAGAAAGATTATCTCATCGTTCAAGATCATAGTTCCACTTGTGCCAGCATTTCATTGTAGTGAGCTTTAGCTAAAAATATAAGAAGCTCCCACAGCAAAATGTTTGAATTTATTGGAAAGTTTTATAACAGAAACAACTGCACAACTAAGACATTATAAGCTGAAAGAATACAATAGGCATTTCTGTTTAACAGTGTAAGTCATGAAATTATTCTTAGTTCAGTGCTGTTTGTCTGGTGTTGAGTTTTGACAAATTGCTTGCCCTATATTTCAGAACAGGTCTACAAAAAAAAAAAAATGTTATGGTCATGCATAACAAAATAAGTGTCAAACTGTTACAACCAACTTACTTGGAGAAGGTCTTAACAGTGTCCCCGTTAGAAGTAATGGAAGTCCTGAATTTTCATGATGTGCGTTCACATCTCCTGTGCTAACTGCAGCCCATGAGGAGTTCAGAGTCAATTCTGTGTGATACAGGAACAATGTTGAATATGTATGTTTAGTAAAGTTTTCAACAATGTGCTGTCCTGGTGGGAAAAAATAAATAATAATAATTGGATATTCTCAACTGTACTGTACACTAATAAATAATAAAGGAACTCTCAAAACGGTCTGGAGATGAAGTCCTGCACCGTGGTAGTACAATCATAGCAGTGAATGACATGGGAATGCCAAAGGCACAGCATGATATTCTGGATTGAGACCATAATACCTTGTGTGCAGCAGGGATCCAGTTGAAATACATGGCCCTGACAAATATTGTGCATAGACTAAAAAGTCTCTGTGAAATAAGATAATAAATTGTTAAACCAGAAGTGTAAAACAGCTGATTCTAATATCTAAAAAAAAAAAAAAAATAGGAAGGGTGATGCTCAGGAAACATTTTCATGCCATACATTTTGGAATTAAGTAATCATCTTTAAAATTGGGTAAACACACACTTGTCTCTTTTTTTATTGTTTATTCAGTTGATGCAACTGATTTCCGACCACTTAAGAGGGTGAGTTTTGTCCTTACTCTAGCTAATTCCAATCGGAATGCAGTCACATGCAAGGCATTATGGGTAACTGCAAAAAGTTGGTTGTTCTTGTGCTGAAGCCTTTCAGCGGATGTAACTGTATGCTTCATGATTGCTGTTGTCATTATCTGACCCAGAATAGAGGAATTGGCTGTTTGAAAATGTCAGGATACAAAAAAATGGATCAGATGAAGATGCATCTATAATAAGATTGAATGGTCTGCCCTATAAAGACTTTAAAACAAAATGTGGTTGTACACTACATGCAGGACTATTTTTGGAGTTTACAGTACTGCTGCAGGGATCCAGCCATTCCAAGTGTAACTTGACCCTCCTTACAGGCTAGATGTTGATCCATCAACCTGTCCAGAACCGAATACAAAGCAAGAATTGCAGGACTATTGCACTTACAGTAAACCTACTGAAGCACCCTTGTAAATGAACTGTTATTGACATGTTACCTGTCCTTTTAAAACTTTTTGCTTTCTCGTGTTTGATATGTAACTTGCTACATTGTCCTACTTCCTCACTAAAGTGTCTTTGTTTTGTTAAATTGCATATGCTGGTATTATCATGAGAAAAACCAGAACCACTGATGCCATGGGATACTTTTAGAGCTAAAAATCCATTGAATTGAGCATGCTATCTTTGCTTTATAGAGTTTTATTATTGTTTTATTTTCTGTATTTTGATATGAGCGTGACTGTAACTTGGCCTGGAACCTCTGCTGGTATTAGATTTGATAGTATTTGTAACAAGTGAATATCAATTAATATACAAAAACAGCTTGTTTTTATTTTTAACTACAACAGGGACGCCAGTGTACACGTCAGACTGTAAGCAGTTATTCTCTTCATGGCGAGTATCTTTCTGGTGGTAAAGTGAGGGAGATTGCAATGCATTTTTGTACCTTTGCTTGGTTGGATACATTGGTAGATGGCGGACAGCTGTGGTAAAGGAGAGGAAATAGCTTTGGTTTTGTCACATGAAATCACACCTCCGTACACTAACTTATACAAGGAAGCAAAACTTTAAACATCTACAAACAATGCTATCTTTCAACCAAAATCTGGCATTGCCACTGGAAAATACGTTTTGTGTTGAAATCTCATGCAACTTCGTTCCAGTGTCAATTGAGTAATTCTATTTTACCTTGCTGTGTAAGGTTTATTGTCAATAGAAAATGTTTTAATTTTAAAAAATCTGTCACTTACGAAATCTTGGGATTTTGTTCCTAACAGAGCTCTTTTGTGCAGACCCCCCCCCCCCCTCTCCTGGGGGGCTTTGAAAGGTACTTTCCCTAGGGTATGCTTCTGGGAAGGAAAGGGCCTGGCTCCAGTCGACAGCTCTCTGTACAAATCAGAAAATGTTTCAAAAGGTCACAGGGTTTTTCTCCTTGTCTGGTACAGACTGTCTCTTTATCCAAAGTAAAAACATGAATATACAGACTTGCGTCATCTTTAACAGACTATGTATTTGATTGCTACTCAAGTTGACCTGCACAAAATTTTTGCATCGTTGTTCTGATTGATTGCTTGTGGTTATATGGCTTTTATTTTTTGGGGGGGGGGGGTGCTTGCGAAGTTAGTTCTGATGAAAGGGGGGTAGCTACAGTCAGGCAAGGTGCCAACACGTGTCATGACACCTTCCCCATGTAGCCCTGCACTCCTGAATCCTGACCTGAGCACCCCCTTGTTATGCTTAACCATTCAGACTCAGTGAAGACTAACAATTGTACCCAATTGTGTGGTAGAATGAAACATTCAGATTAGTTATTCTTCCTTTTCTTGCAGATACTGTACTTTCTAAACCCTGATATTCAGTGAAGTTATGGCTGTAGGCACTAATCGCTGTTACTCCTCCGAGTTTCTCCTCACAATAGCTTTTTGCTGGTACGTTTTCATTAATCTGTTTGCACAATTTCAATTGCTAATATCTTACAAACTATTTGAGGTGCATATTTACCATGTTCGGGCAAAATCTAACACTACCATTTACTTTGACATGTGACCTTAGATGGCTTGACATCTAAACAATTGTCAGTAAATTAGATTTATATTTTAGACCATAGGGCACAGTAACTTTAGACTAAGGGATACGGGGCAGATCATTAATTATCACTGGTCCCGTCTCCTGAGGGGAAGCATATCAGGTGTTTAACTGATATGAGTGGAAGCAGACACATTACTCAATAAACTTCATGGCTTGCTAAACCACTGACTCAACCCCTTCCCTTGCACTATGAAGAGAAAATACACATGCCAAAGGGAAATATATTTAGTTATTTTAAACATGATAGATCTACAGTTAATAATATTTTATATATGGTCATAGCGGCAGGAGTTTAAATAACGAATATGCTTAAAAGATTATATGGTTCTCTAATGTAGACCATTGCACAATAATTGGGATACTGTGTTTATTTTTTTAATTCTTCCCATTCTCTGAAATTGTCAATTTTGTTTTTCAGAATAATAAAAAAAAAAAACAATGATACACTTAGTTTGGCAAGTAACTGCTCCAATGAGAGACTTGTTTCCATTGTTCGAGTCAATCACTGTTATCTCTGCAGCCATACTGTACCACCTAGAAGATCTTGTCAGACCTAAAGCTAAGCAAGGTTGGGCCTGGCCAGTGCCTGGATGGGGGCTCTCCTTGGCAAATCAGGTTCCTCCCTGGTGATGTTGGTGGTAAGTAGGGACAGAAGTGCGGGGGGCCCTTTCCCAAAAACAGTGACATTCAGCTGCTTCGGGTCCACCTTGACGTGTGTTTCCCCAAACCCCTTGGAAATGGTTAGTATTGCAGTGTCGCTGGGTAGATTTAGCTTTCTAGAATGTCTAAATGATTTACACTTATTTGAAAGTGGGATGTGACGGAAGATGCTAATGTGTATTCTAAATGTAATTTGTAACTTCACAACAGTGTCAGAATATAAGTTTACTCAACTATGTTCATAAGTATTACCTTCTGAACCTCCATGTACATCTCGTTCTTGTGACCCCCCCCCCCCCCCCCAAAAAAAAAAACACACATTGGTAAACTCAAGTAGAAGTTCAAGAATGTTTGGAGACATCTGTTTGAGATTTTTGGTCCTATAATTCAAAGTATATGACTTTTAACAACACTGCAGTATGCAAATGTTTTGCTTCTGTTGCATTCACAGTGTTGTTTGGGTAAAGGTAGCCTTTTTTGTGTCATGTCTATCCCTGACAGATTTCATCAATGTTTCCTTGTCACTTCACAGCTATGTGCGAGACAGTAATGCGATGTTGCATTTCCTGTGTGAAGTACCGGTAAGCCCATCAGAATTTTTGGCAGATAGGTATTTATTACATTTGGTTATTTCCCCCTCCTACTATCCCGGTTCGCTGCAATGAACCTAAACTAGGAACCAATCCAACATCCGTCACCTCAGAGTTGTTTATTGAGGCATTGCAAAATTTTGGAAAATACAAACTAGCTTTGTGTGAATTTCTGTTATAAAATATACGGTCATGTTTTATTTGCATTGCAATTGCAGACTCCCCAGCAGACACGCAAGCTAGTACAGTGAACAACACAGCAGCTTCTTACATATAGGTAAACTAAACACAAACTTTAAACCGGTCCAGAAACTGTTTTAACGTATTGTGTGGTTATGTAGGCTGTACAAAAGGTTTTTACTTTCCTTTATTTTCTGTGTAGTCTACATGTAAATGTGTCCTTATCATTCATTCGGTGGGGTGTATTCAATTGATCCGCCAGCATTTAATTCTAAATTAGGACCAAACATGTACTTGTATTTACTTTGAAAGACTGAAATGCATTTAAGAGACTCACAAAGCCTGTTAGAGATGTTGCTTTTGTCCCCTTCTTTTAATGATTTAAACAACGGCTGTATTTAGATCCAACACATGTTTTTTGATCAAATTAATAGTCCTCAGTATTTGTTTAAACACTAATTATGTTAAAGTTCTGAATCTGAAACCTATGGCTCAGCACTTTTTAAAACCAGCTTAAGAAGACAGAACAGATCAGGGGCAATTTTTTCTGATAGAAGAGGTTATCAGTTGATAAGGAATTTTAGTACAGACAGGCTTTATTTGGCAGGGCGACATCTGTTTCACATCAAAACCTGCAAGGATAAAGAGTTTGCACGCAGCCACTCTTCATATTCATAGAAAAAGGAGCGGTGGACCATACATGTTTAACACGTAGAGCTATCAATCTCATAAACAAAGCGGATCACTATGACCTACACACCAACTGCACAGTATATGAAATGTGTAAGTGACATGTATGTATATATGGATAGACACTTCCATATGCTCCTAGATTCTGAAACTCTTAATAACTTGTGGTAAACAGTGCCAGTACCAAGTTTTAGTACGTTTGGATAAACAGATCTTTAGCTATGTGAAAAAATGTAAATGTGACTTAGATGTATGCACGTGGTATGCACAGTTGGACTGGCGCTCCACTTATCCAGATCCTGATGCTTAAACACAATCTGGACCCTAAAGTCCTCAATAACTATAGGCTAATCTCCAACCTACCATTCTTAGATAAGGTTCTAGAGAGAGTTGTTGCAATTAAATTACAAAATGTTTTAACTCTTAATGCTATTTTCGAAAAGTTTCAGTCTGGTTTTCGTGCTGCACATAGAACTAGACGGCCAGTCAGAGTTGTTAATGATTTGCTGATAAGCTCTGACTCGGGCTTTCCATCAGTATTAATTCTTCTTGATCTAAGTGCTGCTTTTGATACTGTAGACCATTCCATCCTACTGAATTGTCTTGAAAGCACAGTAGGACTGTCTGACCTTGTCCTATCCTGGGTCAAATCTTATCTTTCTGATAGGTTTCAGTTAATCTCTATTGTATTGGGGAGGTAAAATCTGCATTATCGGAAGTTGTCTGTGGTGTTCCACAGGGCACCATTCTAGGTCCCTTGCTGTTTTCATTATATACCGTTAGGTGACATTATCCGCAGTCACGGAGTGAACTTCCATTGCTATGCTGATGATACCCAGCCATATTTGTCCCCAAAGCCAGGAATTTCTTCTGCCTGGGTGTTATTAGCTACTTGCCTTACAGACATCAAGCGTTGGATGTCACAGAATTTTCTAATGTTGAATTCAGATAAAACAGAGGTTATGCTACTGGGATCACAGAACCAACTAAAAGGAAATGTGGGATTACATGAGCTCGACCCTTGCAGTCTGTCATCAAAACTTATTACCATTTGAGAAATATAGCCAAACTTAAATCAATTATTTCCGTATCTGATGCCGAGAGACTAATGCATGCCTTTGTTTTTATCTAGAATTGATTATTGTAATGCACTTTTTTCTGGTGTCCCAAATCGTGTGGTATCCCGCTTGCAGCTTGTTCAGAATACCGACGCTAGAATTCTGACTAAACCAGGAAAAGTGAACATATTACCCCTGTTTTGCCTCTTTACACTGGCTCCCTGTGCAGTATAGAATTGATTTTAAGATTTTGCTGTTGTAGTTTGCAGTTGTATGTGTGACATGCTATATAAATGTATTGTGGTTTGTTCTTTTTTCTGCTATAAATAAATATACCAATGTAATAATGACAAGTTTCCATCTTCTACTGGGTCTGACTTTTAAAGCAATTTCAAGTCAGAGTAATCCTTTTCCATCAGCAACAGTTTGAGATTGAATTGATTTCAGTTGGGACTGTCACCTTGATTTAGGATTGTAAAGCTAAGATTGTCAGATAAATATTAGAGGTCGGTGAATTCATTTATAAATAGCAATTATACAAAAATGTGATTTTTACCTTTTGTGTAATGAAGCCATCTGTTTTAGAACTTTAGGTGCACAGGCAATCGGAATAAAAACCTGTTCATGTAAGACAACTAGAATCCAACAACTAAGGAAATGTGCCTATTGTAAGTTATTTTTTTTTCCCTAGGTTGACCATGTCTCTTAGTGATCATTCACTGGGACAGTTCAGTTTTTTTTTTTTTTAACTCAAATCCAAAGCATTCAGTTGTCTTTTACCTGTCTCTCTTCTTTCAGGGTTACAGGACTACAAATACCAGAATGCAGTGTGAACCCAAATATGGTGGGATTTTACAGTGGAACATGGAAAGTATTTTTTTTGTGACAGTACAGTAGAACCTCCGAGTTACGAGCACCTTGGGAATTAAAGTCTTTAAAACTGTACTATAAATGGGTAAAGGCTAAATTGACGTTATCATTGAAATTGGAACTGTAACAAAAAAACAATGGGTTAACATAGTGCTTGTTTTTATTTTATTTTAAACAAAATGCATTGACGCAGCTTGCTCAGTCATGCAGCCTCCATGACCAGCATGCCACTTATAGCAGCGCCTATCTGATTGCATGGCATGCATGGTTGAGTGATAGTTCCGGTTGAAAGTGGGGTGTTCGGTAGACCGGTCAGTTCATTTGTTGTTTGTAACTCTGGGGTTCTACTGCAGTAGTAAAACCGAGGAAAATATGCAAGGCTTTTCGTGTGTAAAAAAATAAACTTGTATACTCACACAAAGTTGAAATGTGCTGGTAATTGATAGAAATCTGGAATGGAAAAGTAATATCTTAAACAATATACAGCCTAAACACACGTGATTATACTCACCCCATCCACTTAACCCACTGGTGTGTGCCAGTTTAATTTCTTGTACCTTTTCGCTCTTGCCAATAATGGCTAACTTGTGATAGGGATCCAGTTTGAAGTAGACTTTGATTAGTTACAAAAGTTGCCCAGTTTGAGAGGTCAATCATTGTATCAACTAAGTTAATTACAGAGGGAGTGAAAAGTGTGTGGTTGAGAAGACACTCGACTTTGAAATAATTAATGATCAAAACACTATAGTTAACTATAGAATACTATGGTATTGCATATTGTATACCATAGTAAAGTACAGTAAGTTTGGCCGCTACCTAAGAAATAATGTATTGGAGGTATGCATACTCTACCGTACAACTGCAGGATAGGCATGTGGATTAATACCATCGTGTGGTTGTTGGGTAATAATTACATGGCAAAAGGACAAACTGTGTAAACATTATGTTCTATTACGGGAACATGCAATCAAGCAAATATTTATAGTATTGTCATGTGCACATACAGCTCTGGCCAAAAGTTTTGCATCACCTAGAAGATAATTAAAAAAAATAAATAAAAAAAAAACTCCTCAGCTACACCTTAACAAAGAAGTCAGAAACTAATTTATGGGTCATGTTATACTAAATAATACAAAATAGCAAGTTGCTTGAAGGTAACATGTGATAATTAATACATGGTTAAAAGTAGGAACTGTGGTAGAAAAGCACTGGACTAGACCTGGGCTGCACAGCTGATACAGTAACTGTAGCTCTCTGGGCTTCTTTTTAGAGCTGATGTATCCCTTTCAAGTATATTGATGGGATTAAAAAGTCTGCAAGGACACCTCATTGGTAGAAGCAAGATTAACGTGCTTTAAAAACTGTCTCTTGTGCAGTCTGGTTGAACTCTCTCTCTCTCTCTCTCTCTCTCTCTCTCTCTCTCTCTCTCTCTCTCTCTGTTCTTCTGAAAAGTCTGCCTTTTATTTTATTATTTTATTTTTGTATGGCTCTTTAAGCACTCGCTGGTCATCCTTTGGGCTCTTTAGTCAAAACGCTCTTTACTTGATATGTTTACCAATGTAGAAACACAGTAACGTGTAATAAAGCTCAGTGAACGCATGGTAAAGCATATTGTATGTAAGCATTGTAAAGCCCTGAGAGATGGGGAAACAGCACATTTACCGTGCTGTTTCCCCTTTACATCTATAAAACGATCGGAAATTTGGCATCGTAACAAATACTTTAGCCAGTCACACCACGTGATTTTGCAGAATAGTTACGCAAAATGTTGCCTGGCAAGGGACCTGAAATGGTTAGCTGCGATAAAACAGTACCCTGATAGACACTTAACGTGGAGCCTGGGCATTTTTTTTTAATGTTTTATTTAACAGGGACAGTGTACAATTTTTATCATTCATGACAAGTCACAAGATGTATTGTACCCAGACTTAGCTATAAGCTATTTCACATCGGGATTCCCTGGGCTCATAAGAAACCAATAATAATAATAATAATATTAGTTTATTTAGCAGACGCCTTTATCCAAGGCGACTTACAGAGACTCGGGTGTGTGAACTATGCATCAGCAGCAGAGTCACTTACAATTACGTCTCACCCAAAAGACAGAGCACAAGGAGATTAAGTGACTTGCTCAGGATCACACAATGAGTCAGTGGCTGAGCCGGGATTTGAACCGGGGACTTTCTAGTTACAAGTCCTTTTTTTAACCACTGGACCACACAGCCTCATAATAATGAATTATAATAATAATTCATATACAACCAACACATACAAACAGCACATTACAATAAATACAACAGCATTAACAGATTAGTTCATGGAAACCAAAATCCCATATACTGTTTTATAATTATAAATATAGCAGCTACCAAGTACCAATACATACTGTTGTCAACATAAAAATATAACTAAAATTAATTCCCTTAATAAATACCCACCCAACCCTTATAATATATTAAAATCGTTATCTTAGAGATATTAAAACTAATAATTGTCATTACAATGCTATAAACATTACCACTGTAGTAAAAAAATAGAAATAGAAATTACATACAAAAATACCAACAGACAGTCATGAATCAATCACACAGTATCCCCTCCCTTTTACTTGCAGAACCCCGTTGATCTCTGACGGTATTTGGTAAGTCTGGACAAGGTCCTGGGTAAACAATAAGAGTTTTTTTTTAAATTTTTTTTGCGAACTCAGCTAGCCCCGCTCCCTATAAAAAGCAGGGTCCCAACAGCACTGTATGCACAAACTCGAGGAGAAGTTTGTGAGGCAAGTTCAGCACCTACTCTTTCAGAGACATCAACTACCCTGCAGCTCTCCGCAGAACGCAGAACCATCATGAACCCTCTCTTCCAGGCGCTACTGCTATTGGGACTAACAGGTAACCAATATCTGTTTTCACAGTTTGCTTTTATATATTGTTTTCCCATAACCTAATCATTTAATCATAAAACGACCAAAAATAAAGATTTTTTTTTTAAAATCTAATCGACTAGCATTACGTTTCTGTGTTCAAAGTTTCTAAAGTTCACAGCAGAATACGTTAAGATTCAATAGTTGAGTAAATGTGTAAATATGCTTGTCGCAAAATTATAATAATAATAATAATAATAATAATAATAATAATAATAATAATAATAATAATAATAATAATAATAATCATATTTATCCAAGTGAAGCTGTTACATTCAATAATCTAATACATTACATTTGAAGCTGGTACTTACTAGGCTGCTGATTATCGTACATGTTAAATGATGAATATGAAATAAAATAACTTGATAATTTGTGCGTGGCATTTTACAATAGAAAGTTTAAACTAGCTGTCTAAACAGGGTACCCACTGTTAATCAGAAAACACAAGTAGTTCAGAAAACCTGGTCCTCACAAAGCTCATTGTTATTATAAGTATTATCCACAACCCCACTCTTTATAGAACATACATTATTGCGCGGCTGTTCGTAGTATTTGGGTTCATAACTGTTTACTAATCTTTGATCGACTATTATTCCATCAATATGCGTTATTATAAATGCACATATTATATGCTTTTAATAGTCTTGCTAAACACATTTTAAATTTCTCAGTTGTGGCAATATTTGTTTCGAGGGAACGTTGGTAAATACAATAAATATGATTTTCGAACTGAATGCTAGACTAGAGTGGAAGAAACTTGTACATGCTACCAGAAGTTGTTTAGAAAATAAAGATTCATTTAAAGTATATGCCACTTTTTACTTAACAAATAATTGTATTATTTTTATTTATTTTTTACTTATGGTATAAGCTAAATGATTGATTATTATGTATATTTCAGTTTTTCTGTTTTTAATACTTTTAAATTGACCAAATGGAGGTGCTATCCTGTGCTGCAACCTTTACAATGAATGTCTGGTTAATAAAATGTGTTCAGTCAAATGATGTCATTTGGTTAAAAAAATGTTTAGGCACTTGGTCAAATTCCTTGTTTGCCATGACTGCAATATTTCTATTGTAGAATTATTAACTATTGTGTAATGTTTTCCTGCAGCTTATTCGTTTGCAGCACCAGCTGCCGATTCTGTCAGATGGTGCAACAAGTCCCCACAGGAGCAGAGGAAATGTGAAGCCCTGAAGACAGCTACGGGCCACTTTACCTGTCTGGAGAAAAGCGATACAATGCAGTGCATTGAAGCAATAAAGGTAAGTGTGACTTTCAGTATTAACATAATGACTGGAGGTGTGGGTCAGAGCATGTCTGATTATAACAAATCATTGTTAGGACAGTTTTTTCTTTCTTCATGTTGTTTTAAATAGCTTACAACTGAAGCTCATTCTTCCTGGTCTGGAACTTGGTGCCAGCAACCAACATTTGGATCTTAATCTAAAGAGTGGTGTATCTAAAACTGTTTAAGAATTAAAATAGGACTAAAATCTGGGTGAACCTCCTGTCAATAACGCCAGAGACCCAAACAAGTGTAAAATATGTAATATGTAGGAGCACATGTTCTTCTTTTTTTTTTTTTAGGCTGGGATGGCAGATGCAATAACACTGGATGGTGGGGATATTTATGAAGCTAGCCTTGCAAATCATGACCTTCACCCAATCATTGCTGAGGACTATGGTGAAAGTATGATAATCTGATTTTACAGACTGCAAATATCACAGTGATATTCTCTAAGGGATAGCCAAAACAAAAATAATACACCACACTGTAAAATATTGCATTATATTATACCAGAGATGCCTAACAACACTCCACTCTGTTCACTCACGTCCTTGGTTAGGCCATCTGGTGGCTTTATTGGCTGTGGATAGTCACATGACTGGCACTGCTGAGGAGTGCTTTGGGCAACTGATTGATAGATAGATAGGTCCATACAGTTCTCAACAGGGGATTACAATGTGTTGTAGCTAACACAATTATTTCATACATCTTTCCTGTTGTGCACTTTCATTTACTATATAGTCTCAAATGTGTAGTTTTGAAAGACAAAAAACGATGTTATAGCATTTGGGATTACATTTGGTGAATGAAAGTTCCTTCCAGGTCTGTTACTGCTTCACTTCCTGTCATTTCACCCCAGCTGTGTTTTCGGGGTAAAAGCTGATAACTGGCTGCAAAGCATGTCTGTCATTGGAGGAAGCAGTTGGTTGGTTACTGACTTGGAAGAAGGTCCTGAAAGGGTTGGGATGATTTCACTTAGGAAGTGCAAGACAACATGAAAGCATGCACTGCAAACAGAGAACTCTAACCTAGTATCAGATATCATGTTTTAAAGTGAATGTTTTTCAATAAAATTAATAAAATTGAAGAGATGTAAAATGTATTGAAGTATTTTGTCAGCTACAATCACTTTATATGGTCTACTTTAGACCAAAGCAAATCTGAAATTCTAATGGCTGACATTTTTTTGTCCCCATAGCTAGTTCTGATACTTGCTACTATGCCGTGGCTGTTGTCAAGAAGGGCAGTGGCTTTTCTTTCAGTGAGCTAAAAGGAAAGAAGTCCTGTCACACTGGACTGGGCAAGTCTGCAGGCTGGAACATCCCAATTGGGACTCTGGTGTCTGAGGGGATCCTAAAGTGGGAAGGGCCAGAGAAAGAACAAATTGAAAGTGGTAAGGGCAATACAACTTCATCCACTTCAGTAGTTTTCCACATACTTTCGAAGTCTAACACTGTACTAGTATTATGGCTTCTGGTAGACTTTTGCAATATCATTTTATAGTTTATTTGACTACACAATGTTAAATAAAATATCATATAGTTTGTATATGGGTGTAATATATATATATATATATATATATATATATATATATATATATATATATAAATGTTAGGCTTGATATATCTATATATATATATAAATGTTAGGCTTGATATATATATATATATATATATATATATATATATATATATATATATATATATATATATAAAGACCAACATTTTTACACAGGTACAAAATGCATGATTCACGTACAGTAGTTTGGATTGATAGTTAGGTTTGGATTGATGATTCACTTTTTATTACACTGATTTTAAAAACAGCTCTGTGAATAGGACCCAAATTAAAATGGTTTTCTCCCTCACAGCCGTCTCCAGGTTCTTTTCTGCAAGCTGTGTACCAGGAGCAGCCAAGGACGTGTACCCAAAGCTGTGTGAGCTGTGTGCCAACTGTGCCCGTTCACACATGGAACCTTACTACGATTATGAAGGGGCTTTCAAGTAAGTTCTCCTTCATTACTAATCTCATATTAAATAATGTTTTGTATTCAAGGTGCTGAAATGACACCGTTTGAATCAGAACAGATATTTACTGGCCTCTTACCAGGCTCCCAGCAGGTATCTCAAATCCCAGGCAAGTTTCAGAGCAAATACTGTTTCAGAATGCAGACCACAAACATACTTTGCAGCGAGGAGATTTTTAATGAATCTGTTTTAATTTGGACCAGATTAAACAGCTCCTCAACCAGCACCAAGTCTCCCAGACCAGCACAATCAGCTGCAAACCAGTAAACCACCAGCTTTGATCATTGCTGAAATGTCCCTCAGGGGAACCACTTTCCCCACTACTGGTTTGCTTTTTTGTTTGTTTTAACTTCATTTTTCCATTTGAGGTGAAGCCCATTTACTGTACGCTAAATATTTTTCATGGTAGTACTCGGTGACCACTCTCCATTCACTTCCTGTGTTACAAATAAAGGGCCCCCATCTGATCCTGCCTCCGTTCTTTTGTGTAGTATAAAGTGTAAAGGCCTATAACCTGTAACGCAGGAAGTAAATTTATTGTGTCAGGAAAAATCTGAACAGCAAAACAATTATTTATCTTCTTTTTCATGACAGCTATTATTATGTATTTACAACTGTGTAACCCAGGCTTTTTTGGGCAGTGTTAAAGCTAAAGTTCCTTATTAAATTAGCATTAGGAAAGTAATCAGGTCCAAAGCCATGTTTTATAACAGCACTGGAGATGGAAATCCCATATGTTTGTCCACAGGGCTGGCATTTCACCTGTATGTGCAGTGAGTGTATTGGCACATAACCCTGCTAGCCAGTCCTGTAGGATCTTACACCCTCTTACATTCCCTTCTAAAGTGTATCCTCTTTTGCGGAGAATGCTTGTGTCTTGTACCAATTGTGCTAAATCATGTTGTTGTTTTTTTGTGATGGGCTGAATCACAGAACTCATTTCACCAGCCCAGGCCCAGAACCCAGAAAAAACAATTTCACAATGATTTCTGTTCTGTTAATTCATGATGCTCTCATTTCCTCTACTTTGTTCAGATGCCTGAAGGATGGCAAAGGTGATGTTGCCTTTGTCAAACACCTTACAGTCAAAGGTAAGCATAAAATCGCCCCTCAGTAAAACCCACAAAACTTGTCTTTAAAATGCATTAGTGCAGTTACAGTGTTCGGCTACCAGGTTATACAAAAACCACTTGAGTGCCAAAACAGTATGAAACCTGGCAGGTAGAAACAGTGGACCATGTTTAACAAACAATTATTAACACACGTTTGAAGTAGAAGAAATTCTACCAATTAAAGCAGCCTTTGATCTAAATAACAAACCAAGTAACATCCTTGATAAATATTACTGATTTTGTTTTTTGCACTTTATAGTGTTAGCAATTATTTATTTGGGTGTTTCAGTACTAGCGCTAAAATTAAAGTTAAATCCTATGTATCTATCATTTCATGTAAAAGGTAAAACTTTGTCATAAGCCTTGTAAATAAATAGAATAAAAGTCAAGTAAAACCCACAATATTGCTTTTTATTAAACACAGTCTTTTCTTCCTTTTAGATGCTGACCCAAGTGTTTATGAGTTGCTGTGTAAAGATGGCTCTAGAAAAGAACTTAGTGATTACCTGTCCTGCAGTCTGGCCAGAGTCCCTGGGCATGCTGTTGTTACCAGGAGCGATAAAAACTTGGCGCATAAAATTTGGCAGTACCTTGAAGCTGCAAAGGTATTGTTCCTCCACATACAAACAGTGCTTGACTCAGAGAAACAGACACTATTGTCAAGAGTTGCATAAATTATATAATGCTACAGATCTGTTGTCTTGCCCATCGTGAAAAAGTCCCTTTTTCAAAGGAACACTTTCTGTTTTCTGTTGCCCATTCTCAGAGCACATTCCCCAACCTCTTCAAGTCTTCTGATTATGGAGGCAAGAACCTGATGTTCAAAGATTCTACAAAGAGGTTGGTGCTTGCCCCTGACAACATGAATGCCTATCTGTACCTGGGAGCGGAGTACATGCACATAATTCAAGCCCTCAAGAAAAGTAAGTAGAGATCTTAGCAGAGACACAATCCCCAGACACGCTTTAACCAGACTGCACTAAGACTGAGCTTCAGTATGTCTATGCTCATTAAACATGTCACCATAGCATCAATTCTGCTGATTTTTGTCTGTAATTATACTGTGTCGTTGTAGTCTTTTCAAACCCACCAAAAGCCTTGCATACTTCATTGTCGAAATCTTTTTTTTTTTTTCGTTCAGAGGAACCCACCAGCACCCCCACAGATCCAGTGAAATGGTGTGTGGTTGGCAAGAAAGAAAGAGAAAAGTGTGACGCATGGTCCATCAACACATGCACTGTGGCTGAGTGTGATAAAGGAAAAATTAAGTGCATATCTGGGGTGTCTGCTGATGACTGTATTGAAAAGATCATGGTAAATACTGCCTACATCTTATCATGCCAGTAAGCAAGTCAATATTTATAGGAGGGTAATCACATGGGACACAGAATGAGGCAATAGACAAGTCTAATTATGCAACTATGAACTGTGGTAGTTCTATTAAAGGTAGTACATATTTCAGTCATCACCCGTAAAATTCCCATCTTATAGACCCGTTTAAAAGGAAAGGCCTCCTTATCTTATTATGGTGTACATTCTTTAGCACAAGAATTTTGTTTTAGTTGTCGTTTGACGTTTTGGATGTAGGCAATTTTACTCTACTTTTTAAGGATACTAATAGCTTTGTGTTTACAGCAGTGGCTGGAGTTGAATTTCAATTTGTCTCTCGCAGAAAAAGGAAGCTGATGCTGTCACCATGGATGGAGGCTACGTCTACACAGCCGGGAAATGCGGCCTTGTGCCCGTCATGGCAGAGAACTACGATGCAGGCAAGGACCAGTGCCACTACAACCGCTTAGGGCTCTGTTTTAAAATGAATGCAGTGGTTCTCAATTTGTCTGTAAATAAATACATCTATACCAACAGTATAAAACCTGCTGCAAAGAAATGTGTTGCTCTTCAAAATTGGGACCTTAGTGTCACAGCTGTGCTGCCCTATGACTTTTTATTTATTTATTTATTTTATTCCAGTTCAAAACAAAATAATCATAATTATAAAAGCATAGTGACACTTGTATCCTTGTATATGGACTCTTTTAAAAAGGTATTTTAACTGGTATTCCATGGTGAATGCATAGCTTATAGTACAAATTCACCAAGGTATCTTCATTATGTGAAAACATTGCACTTCCACAGGAACCCAATCATAGACTGTTAGTCTTAGTTCTGATTGAATAATGTTATGCACAGTACTAATGAGCCAGAGATGAACATAGGGGATTACTATATGCTTAGGAGGCTATGGAAGGGTAAACAGCAAAAAGCGAATCTTAACTTTTCTCTCAATCCACAGCTGCATGCTTATCGTCATCACCAGCAAAAGGTAAAACTAGCTTTTTTTTTCTTTTTTTATGTATCTTGTTTCAGATCTATTATAATGTAAACAGTACAAACCAGATTCATGCTCACTACTGTATAGGAATCAAAGAGAGGGAATTACAGTAGAACCTGTTCATCAGTCAACCTACATGCCTAACCTAGGATGCCATGCATGTTTTCTGTAAACATGCAAACTGTCTGCAGTTAACTGATCGGGAAGGGTTAATTGGCAAAATATACAATGTATTAAGAATTGCAAAATAAATGTAAACAGCACAGTTTTCTGTTGATAATGTGAAAAAGAAACTTAAGCATGTAAGGAAAAGTCATTTTTACGTAAGAACAAAAACAAAACTATTTTGATCCATTTCTGTCAAAACATAGCTCTAAATTTAACTTATACAAAAACAAATATCCGTACATAAAAATATTGTTTTTGCGTCATCATTTCTTAACAGACCATGCAGCTGCCATTACTTTTGACACCTAACTCTAGTATCTACATTTATGAATTCTTAAATGAATTCTTAAATACAACCTGTTTGTGTGTTCTTCGTCTTCTCAACAGTCCTGGCACCTAAGCACCTCTTGTTTTTGTTTAGGTTCCTACTATGCTGTGGCAGTTGTGAAGAAAGACTCGCCACTCACCTGGGCCACCCTAAAAGGTGTAAAATCCTGCCACACAGGTTTAGGACGGACTGCAGGGTGGAACATTCCAATGGGAATTCTCAAGAAAACCGTTATCAATGACTGTGACTTCTGTAAGTACCGTCTGTACTTCTTAATGAGTTGTCCCTGCAAAATACTTACATGTTACCTGCTGTTCACTTCCTTTCGCTGTATACCTAGATCTCATATGTCGACTGTGAAAGCTCATTGCAAACATGCTTTTATTCTGCATTCTAAATACACTAGGTTATAGAAAGCTGTTAATTTGCATGCCATCATTTCTAATAGCCAGTTAGTAAAAGCAGTACTCTAGCACTGTATACTGAATTGTCACTTTTTCTTTAAACAGCTAAATTCTTCAGCCAGAGCTGCGTTCCCGGAGCAAACAAAACCTCCAGCTTGTGCTCCCTGTGCGCTGGAGATAAAAGGGTTACTATTGGAGGTGACGATTCCAAATGCTTAGAAAATGACTCTGAGTCATACTATGGATATGCTGGGGCACTCAGGTAGGTTTACACCATATACTTCTCACTAGAGTGCAAAAAGATTAGCCCCGGAGTGCAGTGGTCTCCAAAGAATCCAAAGCATTTGGGGCGGGACGTTGTTTGAAATTAGTGATTTGTTTCAAGTACTGTACTGGTCATAATCTGTACTATAATAAAAATGCCTAGGCTCTCGTGTTTTTTTTATTTTTTTCTGATTTAAACTGAAATCAGTAATTACCATTTAAAGATAAATACTGCAGATGTTTTACATATTTATTGTGATATAATGTTGTATACTGGATTCATCAGCAGGCATTTCATCAGCATCAAGGGTTTAAAATCCATCTTGCCTCATATTAGTACCAAACATATTAGCACAGGTCCCTGTTTTTATGCTGTTGAAGGTTTTTTGGTTCTTTTGCTTGTATTGTGTGCTTTAATTTAGAATATGCAGATATCTCAAAATGTAGATAAAGTTGTTGCAACTTCCTGGTACCTAGTCCCTTTATGTGTTGTAGTAATGCAGTTTATTTATAGTGTTATATTTGAAATATTTACATATCTTAAAATAACTTTAAAAGTGTCCCACAATCATGTTCAATTTTAGTAGGATAATTAAAATACCACTGTAGACCTGGCACTGTTAATTCAAATACAACTTTTAACTAAACTCAAGATTATTTATAATGCAGACATTCAGCATGGCTTTAAACTTAGTGTCAACCCCTTTTGTTTCTTTGTATAGGTGTCTGATCGAAGGTGGAGATGTTGCCTTTGTTAAACACACAACTGTGTTTGACAATACTGAAGGTACTGTAACAATACTGCACATCAATTCAATCTTTGATGTATTCATTCTGCAATTGAATACCTAATATGGGGACCAGTCACAAGAAATAGTCATATCTCCGCTATAACAATACTGCAGAATGTAGCATTTACACACCCAGTTTGGAATTCGGTTTGGAATTCATTTTTTTTCAGTGGCTCATGTAGTAAAGGATTTACCATGTGTAGCGCAGGGTGTGTCATGCAATCGAGCTAACTGGTTTGAATCCTGGTTGCACCGACTTGCCAGTCTGGGTTGTGGGCCCACTGGAAACACTGGCCATGGTGTTCCTGAGGGTCAGGGAGGAAAATTGACTGGGGATACAGGAGAAAATGAGGAGCTACACAATGTCATTTATATAGCACCTTCCGAAACCAAAGCAACCAAGTATCATTACCCCACCTACAGCACTGTTTTTTTAAGTTAATTTCATAACACAGATTTCAATGAGTGCTATCCCATCACTCCATTTTAGGCTCATTAAATATTAAATTGCCAACTATGCCGATCCTCACATAGATACTGCATACATATGAATGCTGGGTTTTTATTGATCAGAATTTTAAACTAATTAAACCTTTTTCCAATCTTTTTTTAGGAGGAAATATTCCTAAATGGGCCATGGACTATAAGCCCTCTGACTTCAAGCTGCTGTGTTACAATGGTGCAACAGATACTGCTCCCCCCAGCGACTATATGAAATGCAACCTTGCTCAAGTCCCAGCACATGCAGTCATGACTCGTCCTGAAAGCAGAGATGTGGTCGTCAGATTACTGAAGGAGCAACAGGTTTGTAAAGCCCATTAAAATCAAGACATTAAAATACTGATAACTAAAAATTTTAAAGCGACATCATGAATCATCCCCATTTTTGTTTTATGCTTGCTTTTATACACTTACTTTGGCGGCATGCAGATATTTCAGACACAACACTGTCTATTAAAAGTTGGTGCTGCTTCCTGGTATCTAATCACACCCAGTACTGTAGGTCAATTACACTCCAATGATCTAGCTGCAATCAGATACCAGTGCAATGCAATTGCAATTTTATAAAAATCTGTATATTCCAGTGTAACCTTACATCAAAGATCAATGCCATTCAAACATGTAAAGGTCGATATACACTGTTGACTGTTTTCACACTGTAATTTATTGTTTGAAAAAATGACATGATTCATTGATACTGTACACCTTGATACATCTCTTATCAAGAGATTCTCATAACTCCCTTCTATTTGTACCTACAGAGAGAGTTTGGTTCTTCTCAAACTGATGCAGATACGTTTAAGCTGTTCAAGTCGGAAACCAAGGACCTTCTTTTCAAGGACTCCACTAAGTGTCTGGCAGAGGTCGCTCCAAGAACAACTGCCGAAGGCTTTCTTGGAAAGGAATATTATGACTCTGTAACAGGACTTGCAGCATGCATGGCATCAGGTAAGTAACACCTGAGCAATGTTAGTCTAAAGACATCCAGGATGTTGTAGTAAAAAGCTGCAGTCTTTAATGATGAAGGGTTTAAATACTGTAGAACCATTTAAGTATATGTATTTATTTGGGGTTAAAAATATTTTTCATGAAGGCACAGACGGGCACTAAATGAGCCAAGAAACCACAGTAAACATATGCACTGTAACTTGACCTATACCAAGACATACAGTAGTAGACTGTTTTAAAGTACTGAGCTAAAGAAAGCATTCTAAATAGCATTAACAAAAGCGGTCTATTTTAATCCTGATGCCCTTATTAATATTAATAAATATAATTAAAAAATACAATGCAAAACTTGCCAAACAAAAGAAACTGCGTGTGCACGCATGTGTGGGTGTGTCTTAAGAAAATCACACCAAATTATAATTGGTGCAATAGCTTTCTAATGTTTTTCTAATGCTTTAGAATTAAAGTACTGTAAGGAAATTAAGGATCTAGTCAAATGTATCAAAGATGTCAGCAAACACCTTGTCATGAAGTAAAAAGGGAGATTCTACAAAATGTGTTCTTTTTATTGCAGAACTCCAGCAAGCATGCACATTCCACAAGTGCCAGCAAGCTTAAAAAAAAAAAAAAACATCTGAGAACTTCTTCAGGACCTGTGCTGTTGAATTCTATTCATGTAATCGTCTATCTAGACTAACAAAGGTGGAGGGGGGATGGGCATAGATCATGAGTCTTCCAAATGTTGTCAAAAGAAAATAAATAAAATACTTTTCAGACTGGATACTGCACCTTTTTGTTTTATTTTCCGCCCAATGATTTTGATGGTGTTCATCAGGTTCAGATATCATATAAAAGTAGGGAATTGAATGTTGTTCAATCAGTCAAGTAGTTTCCAAGATTCCAAGATACTTCCAAGAGAACAGTATGTGAAATAACTATGTTGTAATAAAGACCCATTTTCTTGTTTAATGGTACATACTGTGAAATTAAGAATATAAATGTACAATAGGAGTTCAAACCCAAGCAAGAAATTGATCCCCCACAGTCAACATTGTCAGGTCTCACGTTCATTTGGGAAATATTTGTATTTGCTGTACCCTCCCCCTGGCAAAAAGCACTAGCATTTTCACTGCCATACTCAACACATCTGTAGCGGCTAAATGTGCATGTAGTTTTCTGACTTTTATTTAAGGTTGCATATATATAGTATGAATTTAGGCACTTGTTACACTGCTATCCAACAACTGACACGGCTCGCTCCAGCCATCAAGGTATGTACTACTGCTCGACCCAATAGAAAACTATAGAACAGTAACGGAACAGCGAAACAAACATACGCACTGACGACAGCTTGCGAGCGTGCAGCACCACAGACTCATCGGAGAGGTGCTCCAGCATGTTGCAATGCGGGATGAAATAGTTTGGGCACATCTTGTTTACTAGGCAGTGTTGGAGGTCGTCTATAAGTCCGAGTAAGAAATGAGCCGAGTAGTCTTCCTGGGAGAGGTAATGGGTTGGAAGCCTGTCATAAGCCCAGAGCATCATGCTCCTAAGGTGGTAAGGGCTAATGGCTTTGGGTCTGGATAACAGTTTAATGATGATGGCCTTGCAGGCTTGATAGGCTTGCATTAGACTACCTGAGATGCACTTTTTTAGCTGCACCTCACTCCTTGCAAAGGACAGCCTCCATTCATTCTCCTTCAGACCTTTAAAAGAGCAAGCAGGCACCAGATAAAACCCTCTGATCACTTCCTCCTGTTATCTTGCCATCCCAGAAATGGTTTTCCATCAGCCAGCTCTGGGCCACTGCTGGCCAGCCTTTGAAAGGCACAACTGGTACAATGTCACAGAGCATGTGGCTGCTGCCCACCCCCAGAATAACAGATATTACTGTCCCATTCTTCTCCACCTTGGGCATCTCCCGCTGAGGCTTCTTCTGAATCGCCACCAAGACCACGCTGATGGACTCATAAAACCAATCCGCCACACTGGTGGGCGAGAAGAAATAGTTGGAGGCGCCGTTGATGTGATCAACGATAGTGCAGCAGTCTTTGCATTTGTTAATGGTCCCTTCGTCAAAAAGCCTGAGGCTCAGCCAGGAGTGGCACAGGGCAAAGTGCTGCATGTCCAAGGTGACCGGCTGATTGCGGTCATGGAGTTTCAGTGCCGGGACCAGCAGCGTGGAATCCATGTCATAGTTGGTGCCTCTGGCGTAGACATTGAGCTCATCCAGATCCATGTCCACCACCCCCTCCTGAACTCCTCCAGAAAGGAGCAGGTACTCATTAGCAACAGGAAGCTTCTGAACCAGGAGCTTGTCTAGGTTAAAATAAAGTACAGCTTATCAATACTTAAACAGACTGATCCAATTGCCCTATTTCTGTTGCATTTAGTATTTTTAGTTCTGAATACTGGTAAAATGTTTCTGCTGGCATGAAATATCATTTAATCTAGTTGTCCATCTTCATTCAAACTGAATTTTAACAAGAGTTTGGTGCAGCCTGGTGGCAACATACTGCAATTATAATACTTTTTTTTTTTTTTTTTAAATGAGCGATATTTTTAAAAGGGTTGGTGTCAATAAGGCCTGGAATATTAATGAAAAATGAAGTCAGAATATCGCAAAATGAAAAGCAGAAGTACTAGATTTAAATAAATTACACTTTATTGCATAAAAAACAAAAAACAGCAGTTAAGAAATTTCTGAGCAAAAAAAGACCTCTATCCATAGTAATAAAATATCCAATCCTAACTTACAAGCTTTTCTCTTGAAGGAGTTAGATACTGGATCTCTTTGAGTAAGGCAACCGTACAAGTCAAACCTGCTAATAACACAAGCTCAAGGGATCATATAAAATGGGTCTTCATGGAAATGATCATAACATCTTTGATTAATCTTTGTGGACAGCTCTGCAAGCTATCCCTCTTCCCCATTTACCACCAGCAGTTACTGAATGAGCTTTATTGATTTTAACAGAAGTAAAAATAAAAAATAAATTATTTTTCAGAACAGATCATCAGCTTAACTGTCTTTGTTTTAAACAGGTTTGTTTTTTGCTAAGACTAATACCTTCTACGACAGCCACAGCTGTCCTTGCTCACATTCTCTACCCACTGATAAAGGCAGAGTTGAGATCCATTGAAAGGACTGGGTTCAGTTTTCATAGAGATTTGACACACGTAACATGCCAAACGGGTCAGACAGTGAATAAAACATATAAGTGTGGAGGATGTACCTCCTTGTAAAAGGTATTGGCATACATTAAACTAGTAATAATTTCCTATTTACACAATGTAATGTCAAATGGCATTTCACTGTCTTGTATTCAACACCTTGAAGTTACATGCTGCCGGGTTTAAGGGAGGCTGCACTGCACATCTTCTAAAAACACATACATTTCATTTATAGTCTACCCTGTTCACATTTGGCACGGGTCAAATGTCTTATGTTGCAACTTGTCCATACACAACAATGCATTATGTCTACTGTTGCACATGCTCAAAAATAAATTCATGTTGTGTTGTTTTAAAGGCAAAGAAAACCCCAAATGCAAATCAAATTAAGAATAAGCCTCAAAACAAATCCAGACAAACAGCTCATTCACCAGACAAATACAAGTTAACACTGATGATTTTATTGGTTGTTTCTTTTGGTATATACAGTTCTAAAAGATAAATAATAAAGGTTTATTTATCTGTTTACTGTAATAGTTTTGCTGAGTAGTTGCAGGACAAGATAGAAAAAAAAGCAAGAGAGAATAAAATATCCTTTGCCCATCCATAAAATATGTTCAGCAGGACACTTATCATCTGAAGCCATACTTATTGTGGCTTGGGGTGTACAATGTTAAGCCATTATTTTCTATTGCTGCTTTGTGATGTCAAGAGCATGCATTCGGATAGAGGGAGACCAATAGCCAGCTCTATCTGTAACCCTGTTGATGTGAGGCGCACCATGTAGTCAGCTCATGAAATCCTAGCCAGGCACTTCTCAAGCTGCTCAATGTCAGCCTCTCCATCCTCTGCCTTGTACCCTTTGGCACTGCACTCCACAAACTCCACCTTCATGGGTAGCTGAGAGAATTCAAAATCTTTGCCCTTCTTGCCCAGGTACACAGTGCCTCCAGCAGTAGAACCGTCCTGAGTGCTCAGAGCTGCTGAGCGGGTCACTCGCAGGGTGTTGCTGTGAAGCCAAAGAACACAATGAATAACAACACAAGCTCATGTAAGTCATTCACAAATGCAAGAACAATATGTCTACTATGTCTCTGAGAGAATAAAGCTTTCCTCACCATCTTTCTTGTAGAAACACTGTATAAAACTAGTCACAACTGTTTCAAGCTCCACTGGGGAAGTATGATGAATTTGCCAGACCTCATACATAGCAGTTAGGTAGGCTATTGTTTAATTATTTACATGTGTGTTTTCCAGGCTGAGTTTGTATCTTCTTGTTCCTCATTGACATTTTCTCTGTCCTCAGTTGATCATGGTATGCAGTACATCTTTCAGGCTGTTTTTCTTTCTGTCATTTCGTTTGCCTTTTTTGTTTTTCTTTAAGGGTTTGTGTTAGTAGGTACCTCGCTCGAAAGTAGATCTTACACCACTTTCATCTGATATAAAAGTTGTAGTATAACAGTGATAATGGTACTGCTGTGGCGTGTTCCATGGTAATAATGGGACTCCTGCATTCAAATAATGCCCTTGACCTCTAAGGCTTTTTGACTCAAGAGTTCCATTATTACCATGTAACACACCACAGCAATACCATTATCCATTAAATATATTATAATATAACAAGTTAGGCCAATGCAAGCAACACAGCATACATTAGTTAAAATAAGAGACTACACCTCAATGTCATTTAAGAACCTAAATTGAGATTAAATTTAATACTCACAGTTCCTTTTCCAATTGCTGTTGAATAACTTTAGCAGACTTTGCCATTGTGATATCTGAAAGATAAGACAGGGTAATTTAACTTTGTGTGCACCTTTGCTTGGGTATTTTATTTTTATATGTAATCACATGTAATGTATTTTGTTATTTCTCTAGATTCTTAGCATTTCTGGTGTTGATTTGATCATATTATACCATCATGGTAAGCCACACTAGAATTTTTTAGAGCATTGTACAGCACTGAGGAATCACCCTGGTCTGCATTCAACCAACTTTTCATGTGACTAGCACGAAATACTACAAAAGAAGCTGTTCCAATCCAGGTGGGCACCCAGGTACATTTTGCTATAAAAATCCATCTGTGTCCCGGTGGGGTACAACTTTGTCAAACCAACCCCTAAGCATCATTCAAGTGTGTTACCTTGTTTGTTGCAGGTGACCATCAGAGCTGGGGCATTCTTCACAATTTCAGCATCGGTGAGGAGGGAGTACAGGAACTCGGCCACGTCTCGCAGTTCCTTCTGAAACACAGCGCTGTCCACGACAAACACAACAGCCCTGCGGAGCAATACAATCTAATCAGCTATACTGAAATGAGAACAGTTTCCAAAGTCAGACAGAGGGGAAATTAAACATAAAACTGATATGTTCATCACAAGCTTATCCTAATTGGAGCCTTTTTATTCCCTGCAGCGGAGATGCTCTTAGGTACAGCAAATCTGCACAGTTTGTAAATGGGAAGGTGGTAAGTTCTACTCTTGGTCTAATAAATCGCTTAGCTGGTTGTGCTAACTGTTACAGAGCCGCAACTTTGTGGCATAAACCCATAGCCAAATCAATTGCCATCTACTTTGCCAACCCCACTAACACATCACCTGGCAGCAGACTTGAACCTCTCCACAAACTGAGGCCGCAGACTCTCATGACCAGGAAGATCAATCAGTGTAAAACCACGACCCTGAAAGCAATGAAAAAAAGCAAGGAAAGTGTTTTAGCAAATGTCTGTATACTAAGTGGATACATATGTATGTTTTGATAAACAAATATCAAGATTTGGACAGGCATCCTGTCTTAAATGTACTTATGCTATATAATGGTGTAGAAGTCAGCACACTGAGATTACAATTTAAACCTATAAACCACTTTCCAGCCCACTTCTATATTTATAAGTTATTATTCTTGTGTTGTTGTCGCAGGAAATGTTTTTGATTAAAGCACAACTACCTTTGTTTGACTTGTCACCTTTTCACTTTTAACATTGTATATGGCAGAGCTGTCAGTAATGGAGGTCTGGGTCTTCTTAAATTTTCCCGACAGTAACTGGAAAAAGAAATAATGATCAAAACATAATCAACAACTCTGTTTGCAGGGCTAACTTTCTCATTTGGCTAACGCAACACAAAGGATGAAATTCACCAAGTGATTTACTCCAAAGTGTAATTATAAGGGAAAAAAGTAAAGTTACAAAACTTAAAAAAAAAAAAAATTCAGAACCTTAATTCAGTGACTATAAACAGGTATTATTCTGTTTATTTCTAGTTTTGTATCATTAAAGGGTGTTTTTCTCTTTTCAACAAAACAGTAAATGGTATACTTGTGTAGAATACTGGTATCTTATAATAAGGCATTTTAATCACAAGATTAGTGAATTAAAAAAAAACAAAAGCAAAAAACTTGTAAGACTATAACCTAGAAACGGAGAAAAAAACAACAACAGTCCTATAGTATTAGTACTATAAATACATGCTGCCTGATAATAAATGATGTATGCATTTCTCAAGAGAACCCCATGGGGGAAGCAAAGAAACATACTCTGCTGAAGATGAGAGTTTTTCCAGAATCACAGAGTCCAACCAACAGCACTGCACTCCTGGTGGTTTTTCTACCCCAAACAATCTTCATGAAAACTGCAACAATAAATAAATATCAAATTCAGCAACAGCTGGCCTGCACAGATATCAGCAACCTTTGAAGTACGGGGGACTAGTCACGCACTGCAAAGAATATGCCATACTGCTGTGGAATAGTTCAAATGCCATTTGATAAGGTTATAGGTGTGATGTACGTTTTCCATAGCAATATTACAAACTTGCATGCTAACTTCATACATTGTTGTAGAAAGCTACCATAAGAAGTGATTCTGTGGGATCTAACTCGGTGCTTCTCAACCTGTGTGTCTACTGAGTGTCATTCCAATTGAGCTATCAATTACTTAACTAGACCCTTAATTGAACTGATACTTTGTTTAATCAGATCTTTTTAATTGTTTTAGCTGTTAAACAGTTGCAGATTTTTTTCCATCCTGATTCTTTGTCTAACTTCAGTACATTCAAACGGGCCAGAGCGAAATACAACAGCTGTTTGTTTGTTTTTTTGTTTTTTTTTTAACCTAATTGCATTTCCTTTGATTACAAAATGCAGTATTTCGGACGTAGATATAGAATAAATAGATACTCATAATTAACAAACACTATACAATACTTTATTATGTTTAAAACATAATAAAGACTACTGAGAAACAAAAATCACAACGGGTTATTCTAATCGAATACCCAAATGTATGTATTTTATTATAATAATTAAACTAATGTGTGTTATTCACATCCCCTTCCATATCGTACGTATTAATACAATTGATTTCTGTGTAAGGTTCACAATCTGTATTATTCACGGGAGGATTTGAAATCCCCAAAACAGATTTATTCCACTTGTCGTATACAATAGCCTCATTTTATTTACGTAACGTTAGTTTGCTTAAGCTAGCGTCAATGTTTCAGAAACGTTGTTGTATTTGATCGGTACCGACGCGACCTGGGTGCACTTAACTATGCAGCCCAGGATTTACCTCAGGCCTATGCTTGCCTGTCAATGACTTTTTTCCGTTTATTTACTTACTTATGGAGATTATGACCACCACCAGTGCGACGAGCACCGCGAGAACAGCGGGGTCCTGTGCCTGTAATTCTTTCTGAATAGAATCCAGGAAAGGCTGAAATACAGCTGCTTCCATTTTCTGTCTTTCTCTTAATACTCGAGTCTTTCCGCCTGGAGTTTACGTGGACTGTCTCACTACAGGAAGGACACGTGGATTTCAGACAAGGCGCATGCGCAAGGCCATTCTGTACTCTGCACCGGCAAGGATGTGATTGTAATAGACACAGACATAATTTAGTTAAACTATTTGTTATACAAGGCCAGTGGTCAATATATATATATATATATATATATATATATATATATATATATATATATATATAGATACACTGCTGTGCAAAAGTCTTAGACACATTCAGGAGTAAACTATCTATCTATCTATCTATCTATCTATCTATCTATCTATCTATATATATATATATATATATATATATATATATATATATATATATATATATATATATATATATTATCGATGTTATGAGCATCAACAATGTACTCAAAGCCTCCACTAGTGTTTTCTACTATTATAACAGCTTTGACTGTTATTAATACAGCTTAGTTTGGGTGAGAAGAAACCAAGCTTCTCATTAAACAATCTTTAATTCACATTGATCAGAATCTTCAAGGAAAAGTTCTGCTTTAATTTTGAAAAACAGATGCAAGAGTCAGCTTACCAGAAAACAGACAATCCCCTGACACTTCTTTGATCAGGTCACAGGTCTGGTAGCCATGGAAACGAAGAAGCACAGCCAAGAGAATGAATACTCAGCAGTGCAGCTGATTGCATACAATGCGAATCTGAAAAGAGCAAATGAAAAATAATTAGTATTGAACAAACAGGACAGAAAGGCTGTTAAAACGCAGTGACAATGTCTCTCAGTAAGTTTGTGACAAGACTATTCTACTATCTACCTATAATATCCTGGGCTCATCTAGAACACAGCACTAGCTGAATTATTTCAGAGATAGTAGCGTTTATTTGGTCTGAACTCACCTGACAAATAAAAATCCCACATTTATATGAAGGGTCATCGCTCAATAAAATCTTAAGGAATTCAGTCTGATGTTGTGGGGCAAACATGGTATCGAGAAAAACACCAGAGATGGTTCAAAGTTAAGTTTCAAGTTTCACCCATAGATACACCAACAACCAATACATCAATAACCAATCGCCAATAAGTTAATTTACCTTAGGATTACAAATCAGGTTATCCTGCTATAACAAAGCCTAGTCCAGTTTGGAGAAAATGTATTGGCCTGAAGACATGCAGTTCTGTAGCTCTCCAGAATGGGGCACTGTAACATCTCAAATGGCCTTCATACTTGGCTATTGGGCCTTATTGTTAGGGGTACACCTGAATACATAGGGCTGTGTTTATCAAGGTCTTTACAACACAATGCAAATGAACCCTGAAAATAAATTCATACTGTTAATCTTACAAGACAAGAAAAAACATGTCCTTAAATTAAACTCTTATATTAGAGAGTCATTTGGTATGTGATTTTTGTTCACTGAAAGATGACATACTTAAATACACAGCACCAATGTAACCCAATTATTGTATACATTGACAGGGAATGGAGTGAAATGTGTAAAAAGTAACTTTTTTTTTTTTAATATAATTGAAAGTAAATGGCTGGTGTTGCAGGATTGATGCTTGTATTGACCAATTATTGCATTCCCATAAATATCCAGCAGAGGGCAACACGCTAAAGTACAATCACCCTGTGCTAAATCCATGATAAAGAATCTGTACTGAAACGGTTTCATCTGGAATTCCTTTAAAGGGGTTAATAGCCAAGGCTCCGTTGGACAAATGCAGTTTCCATGGTTTCACATTTGTATTTCTCAACCCTACACTGTAAAAACAACAATCAAACAACACCCAAAACAGTAATGCGAGTTAAAATACACGCCAAAAATATTTACCAGTTTCCAGTAAAAATAAAACAAAAACAGGCTGTTACATTTTACGTGAATTTTATATAACTTTAAGATTTGTAAGGTGAAAAATGTGCTCAGGTTTGCTGTTTTTAAATTTCTGTATTTTTTTCATTTTATGCATTTAGTGAAAACATAGTGAGGTACATGCATGTCCTACAGAAACTATAGAACTCAATTCATTATAAATACCTTGATATTTCAAAATGAAGTCCATTCATCACTAATAGGATTGCATTATACCAGCGAGGTGCAATATGTTTTGCCCAGCCAAACAGAACCATATTGATATAGCTCAGATGAGATTTGCCTGCAGCGTTATGGACATGTGGTGTTCATTAGAAGCACCCTACATTGTACTGTATTTAAGGGGAGCCATACAATTCTCATTAACTCTGATTCTTGGAACCAACATGGATACTTGATAATGAGAAATTATATGAACCCCTTACTATACCCTTTGGTTTCAGTGTCTTGAAATGTTTGTCTTATGTTTTGCATTCCAATAATTCTGCTTTCTGCAATACTGTTGCCTGCCTGGCATTGCGCTAATGTATGTTATTGATGTAATATTTAAAAGCGCAGGCTAGCTAGATTGGCCCATCCAGACATTCATTAAAAGGTGTTTCATTATGGCTGTTATAAACGCAGTCCTTAATAAAAAGCAATACTGATATCGATGTTTCGGCATTGTGCCTGCAATTGAAAAAACATAGTTCCACTATGCCTATGGGGTGTTAATTACTGTACAATATACTGGGCAATATGTTACGTTCTGTACTGTTACTGCGGTCTGCTGATCACTGCATTCCAGACCAAATGAATGCTTTAACAGGTTGGCTGGCTTGTTGTTATTCAGCACCGCGGACGGCTGCTTATTGATCTCGTTGGATTCCCCCACACTCAACTCGTGCTATTTCTAATTCACTGCCCATTCTGCTCGCAAGAGAGGGATGCAAAAGCAGGTAAGAATAAGACTGTTCCCGGCTTTCAACTCACTTAAACAAGGGGAAATTAAGATAGGTATGTTTATTCATGGTATGTATAATTGTCTCTTGTTAGGAATAAAAATACGCAATGTAAGGGAAATTGAAAGGTATATAGCGTGACACAAATTCCAATATATTAATAAATTTATCTTTCTGCCTTTTTATAACAAGTAAAAAAAAAACACGAGCATGCATGGTACAATAAAAAAAAAATACAATTAAAATATTTTTAAAAGTAAGAACTATTTCAGTGTATTGTTAAGGTAACCTATATAAACGAAACCTCAATGTATTGATTTTATAAGATGTCGATTATATAATTGAGATGAAGCGTTTGAAATACGTATTTGTTTTATTCTAGTAAATCACAAAGTATGTTGGTTATCGTCCTGCAATACGCTCAGTGTTCATAGTGGTGTAGCTTTAAAATGTATCCACTCTTCAGAATGGTATAGTCTTATTTTGAATGCAGAGGGGAAGATAAGAAGGGTGAGACATCTCTATAGTAACCGATTCAGTGTTACATATATGCCCTATGAAGAAGTGCATTCTTTCCAAATATCAGCAAAGGTAAGTCAACGTGATTTAATCTGATATTTCTGTTTAGGGTATGAATGTGTATTAATGCGTTCACTCATAGTGACGAGAATATAGTGTTTATGATTTTGCTGGTGATTGTAGCAAGAATATCTGAAGCGAGTTCCACCGTAAATAACACAGGCATAACTAAAATATCGATTTCATCTCTGTAGAAACGTATTGTTTATTTGGTGTGGGCTATGAGCCGCATTTCATTTGCATGCAGCATAAGGACCACTTCAGTTAGATGTCAAAAAACCCTTTTACAGGTTCATACCCTACTAAATATGTACAGGTTAATACCCTACTAAAAATCCTTATATTTAAAAGCGTGTTGTTTACCACGAGAGATATGGTGCATTTTTCTTTTTTTTGGACATTTGAATGAAGTCGCTAGATTTGTATTCACATTCCATTTCTCACACAAGTGTCACATTATAATATATCAGCAGGTCACTCATTTTTATAATGAAAGATGTGCGGTGAATTTTGATTAGGTTAGTCTGTGCGTTGAGAACTACCCATGGTGCTGAAATAGCATAAACTACGCGGCTTGACGTTGCGTTTGTTAATGTAATCTATCCAACCATCAAACGATTATATATAGATCCTCGATATACTATCACTAGTGATTTATAATACATTATTAAGGTTATCAAGCATTACTAGATGTATTTGTAGAAATATATTCAGACGGGTAGTTATTTCTAAATCAGTAATTGGTAAGAGGGATACAAAATAGCTTTTTAAAGTTATTAACAGATTAATGTCTTGGACATAGCATAACTCTATCATAATGCCGCTATATAGATGATTTATTGTTCACCATGTAAATTATCGTTTTCGGACCAAATACGAATTAAAACAATAATGACAAAAATATTTAAAGACTTGATTGTAGGTCATATTTATTAAGTAATCATTACATAGAAATGCAATCTACCATTTTGCGTTAGTATATTCATAATTCCCACTGCATTTGTGTATTGACACATGCTTATCTTTTCAATTCAAAATGCTTGATCTATACGTTGTTATTACCCCTGTATAAATGTTAATATGGACTATACAGTGTACTGCATATGCAAATTCTACTCAACACTTGCAGTTTTCAATTAAACCAAGTGTGTTTGTTTCTAGCATTCCAAATAAGAAAGGTGAATTGGAAACTACAGCTGTTGAAAAGATATATAAATGGCCACATTTCCCAAGTGGCATAATTTCAACATGAATTAGATCAACTTGCATTGACAAGACTGGAGGTTGTCAGCCTAGCTACATCCACCTAGCTACTGTTAACTTCATTACATCCATGCTATCTATAGTAATAGTATAAATGCTGTAAAACTATGATGCTGTTATTGCTCAAGTAGACAATTTATTCTATGCCCAATCCTGAAACACATGCTTGCATTCGTACATTTTTTTTCCCAGATACATTTTATAGTTGCTGCTTACAATTCAGTACAAAGCACATTTCATCCACAAAGCATCTCAATCCACTACAACAGACAGCTAAAATATATTCTAAATTAGACTAACAACATGCTGAGCCAAGATCAGATCTTTCAAAGCTACAGTACATATTTATCATTATGTTGAAAAACAGGCAGATACAACAACAGCAACAACAACAATAACAAGAAGTGGGTGTAAGGGTATCCTACAACATATATCCATTAAAAAACACAACAGTGCAAATTTAGCACAGTGGTAAATGTTTTGTAAATATGGTCCATTATATTTCAAATCATACGCTGTATTTTTTAATTGTCCACAGTGTATTTCTAAAACTGCACAGTAATACTGCTTCAGATAGTTTAAACACAACACCTGAGTCAAAATAGTACATTGCATTTCAATAGATATTCAGCCAATCAGAGTTTCACGCTGCGTAGTAACAATTAATCCAAATATTAGAGTCCCGAGTAGGAAAAATTCTGTGGGGGATTTAGGGGGAGCCATGCACGGTTCGAATCCCGTTTGTGTCAAGATTCACATCTTAGCTGGGTTCCCACATGGAGCAATGTCTAGGAATTGTTCGACTCCTTCGGCAACCCTTGCTAGTCAATTAGGCTATATGTAGCAGGTAATCCTCAATTGAGTCGATAGCTGCAAAATCTCTGCTCTTATGTCCCCCTGTGCATTTAAGTTACACAGTGTGGAAGTCTTTGACTAAAGCCCCTTTCACACTGGCACTTCTACCCGGGTCCCGACCTTGGTTCTGGCTACCTGGGTCAGAATCCTGCGTAATGTGAAACCACGTACCTGTGTTGGACCCAGTTTGACCCGGGTCACTGCAACCCACCTCATATTTTTGTTGATTGAGACACGCCATGAAAGCGTCCGTAAAAAGCTGCTTCCAGGGGGCGTTGCAGCATTCATAGAATATAGCGTTACACATCCCCACGTGTTGCCACAACTGTTTAAATAACCTACTTATAATTTTTCTTTTGATTGTTAACATCCTGACTAGTTTTTACACTTATAGTTTCAAAGCTAATTTTAAAATGTCCACTATTTCAAAAGATTAAATATCTCATGTGTTGATGGGGGGGGGGGGGGGGACGGGGGGACACGACACTTCTTCATACAGAAAGTGGTGAAGGTCTTGTTTTTGAGGCAGAATCAATTGGATCATTTAAGACCCAACTTGGCAAAGTTTTGAGATCAGTCAGCTAGTAGGAACCTGATGAGTTTAGATGGGCTGAATGGCCTCCTCTCATTCATTCATTTTCTTATGTTCTTATGTTTGTTTCTAGTTTTGTAAGTTTAAACTGTGTTTCTCTCCTATACTAATTTACTCTTTGAGTAAAAGGCTTTAAAAAAGCCACCCTCATTCTCTCTCTCTCTATTTTTTTAAACTTATATGCTTACTAACTATTCCAGCAAAAAATAACTGAAATAAGGATCATACCAAACAGAATTCACAGGATATTAAACAAGTAAAAAAGGGGGGTTAAATATCCCTTTAACCAACTCCTGAATTACCTAATGTAATTTTAAAGAAAACATAAAAAGCCAATTGCATAATAAGAAAATGGATAAATGAGTTGTTTTTTGTTTCCTACAGAAATGAGTGAGATGTCATCATGGATGGAAGAAAGAGTCCCCGAAAAAGCAGTTTGCAGCACACTGACTCCCATACCAACACCATTGTAGATATAGATTTTTGTGGAAATGACAGCCGGATGAGAAGCAGCGCCTCCACACAGCAGTGTTCCTCCCAACACAGCAGCACAAACGGACTCTCTACATTCTTCCTTCACGGCAATGGCAAACGCTATGAAGAATGGGGCAGATGTAGATCAGTTAGGAAAAGCAAAACACATGATTGTGTCATGGGCATGGGTCAGCACAGGGGCCATGGCACCACAAACGACGGGAGGATAACTCCCTCTGTTAGAAGAAGAGGCAGGCTTGTAAGCAGCATTAGCTTTTCCGGATTCAGAATTGCACAAAATGGTCACGGAAGACTCCTGCAAGAGAATGGGAGCACGCCCAACTATGGCAGGCAAATTATTGATTACAGGAACTTTGCCCCTCAAGTGCCCTTTGTGCCATCCATTGCCAAATCCATCCCTAAGAAAAGGATTTCGCTAAGGAAACCCAAAAAGGGTTTCCGAGATCTGTTTAGCATGAAAAGGCACAGACAAGAAAAGACAACGTCTCCAGGGATCTCTGAGAAGGAAGCAACCCTGGAAGGGCCGAGAAGACGTTCAAAACATCGGGAGCGCGTGGCTGGAAATGCTACTCTGCAAGAATTCTCGGATACTGACCCCCTTTCAGACTCTACCTATGACTACTGCAGCACCTTCTGTGAAGATGTTGCTTCCCTGAAGAGTTTTGATTCCCAAATGGGCTGTGGAGAAATATTTGCCGATGAGGAGCACTATGCCCATCTGGAGCTAGAAAGGCAAAAGGACCCTGATAAAGACCAATGTGAACCAAGAAAGCCAAGTCCTGTGGTGGAATCTTTCCAAGGAGGTGTGGAGCAGCTAGCATCTCCAGCTCAGACAGAGGTCATAGACTTTTTAGGCTTGTGGGAAAGTGTGCGTAACACAGGACTGTTAAAGCAGGAGGCTAGCACTGATAGCAGAATGTTGAATACACCTAGTTTGCCTCCTACACCAGCAAGTGAACATCAGATTAATTCCCCTTATGACTTGCAACCTTCCCCTGAGGAGACTGCAAGCGCAGTTATAATAACGCCAAAAAGTGACATTCAGGAATCCATTTCCACAAGCGATGAAGGATATTATGATTCGTTTTCCCTGGGGAAAGAAGAGAACAGCAAGGAATCCTTAACCCCTTGCACATCCATCAGGTTTCCAAGAGATAGCTACAGCGGCGATGCACTCTATGAGCTATTTTATGATGCTGATGAACCTGGAATGAGTCCCATCTTTGATGATGGTACATCTGTGTCAGAGAGTATTTTAGGGCAATCCAGTGACCTACCATTGTCTATGTACAGCTTTCACGTAGGTGCTGAAGAAAACCTGGCCCCTCCATCAGCTCTTGATGTCATCAGCCAAGAGGTCCTTCAGAGCAACTGGAAGGGCAAGGAGTGTCTCCTGAAGCTGTGCGACACAGAAATATCCCTGGCAATGGGAATCATGAACTGGCTCAAGCAGAAAACTGACAAGCTGAGCTCCTCTGAATTAACACACAACGGCTCCGAAGAACAGAAGAGCAACGAATGTCATTCCACCATGGGGGCTTTCCCTGAGACTCCCCAAATTGCAAATAATGAGGCATGGAATGACACCATGGATTCAATGAAAACCGAGGAGAGGTCAATGGTCAGTCAGAAACGGTCACCTGCTCCTGATGTTGTCCCCTGTAGACTTGCTGAGGCCAGTTTAGAGTCTGTCTTGTCTGAGCTGGATATCACAAGGGGGCATGTAGAAACAAAGACCAGATGTATCATTAACAACAGCCTCAACATTTTAGAAGTAGATGGATACCAAGTCCGTTCTTTAAACAGAGAGATGAAGAAGACAGCAAGTTCACCTGGCACAGGAGCAAATGGCGTAATCATTTTTGCTATTGACAAGAAATCATTATGTGAGACCTGCAGAAAATCTGTCAAGCACAACTCGCATGAAATGCATTTATGTGCCTCATGCTTATCTTTGATAGAACATATCAAATGTACAGAACTACTAAACAGCACAAGCAACAATGTTCATGAATCACTGCCTGTTGATCTTGGAGGGACCCATCCTTTGTTGCCTCTGGGGTTTTGTGAGTCCCCTATGAGTCCTGATGAAGAAGCAGGAGATATCAATATTACCCATCTTGTGGAGCAGTGTGTCAGCCAAGTGTCCTCTTTGAAAATCAACAGCAGCAGCTGCAAAGGATCTGAAGGGAGAAACCCATTCTTTCTTTCATTTGGTGAGGACAGCGATGTCAATGAAGAGAAAGACCTAGGATCCGAGAAGAATAAAGATGTGATCCAGAACTTTTTAAAACCTAAGAAAAACTGTTCGAACGATGCAGATAGGAAATTATCACATGCCAACTGGACTGGTCTTCATGATGGAAGTCCAGAGGTCAACATTATTGAAAACACTACGTCATCAAGTGCTAGTATCTTTCAGAGCTCACCGCAGGAGCAAAAGCATTTGGAAATAGGTCTGGTTACAACAAACAACTTTAATGAACTCATTTTGGAGACACACCAGAGCCCTTGTTTGAGCAATTCTGGCTCTGCAAACCTCGGGAGTGAAAATGCAAGCCAACCCCTCCGACCCACTTATCTCCCACTCTCCAATTCTGCTTATTCGGAGTTCACAAGCAACCTGACACTAGCTTTGGACCAGGCGAGGGTGGCGAAACAGTGCGACAAACCAAGAAGGCACAGGAAGTCATTGTTTAGTCGAGATGGACCCTTTGGATATGCTTTGTCCGATGAGAAAAAGGAGGACAGGAAGCGAAGAATGAAGAAATGAGCTACTCCGCAGTAAAGGTATGTGCTGGTTGAAACTGCATATATTTAACTCCTGGGTTCCATTACATTCCAAAATATGGGACTTTCATTTTTCCACCTTAAAAATGCAACAGTAATAAACTGCTTTAAAATATTTTTTTTTTTAAAAAAACAGAAAAAATAAAAGATAATATTTTTTTACAGTGCAATCATTTCAGTATATCACAATGCAACATAACATCACTCTGACTAAATTCTCTTTTCAAAACAAAGGAACATGCCATATTGCTAACCCACCTATCACCATAAAAGAAACACTGTTCAAAAACATACAAGAAAAAAACAAAAAGACACAGCATAAAGTTAGTTCCATAACATAATAACAAACTTAAAATTTAACACTTTATGAAGATGACTACAATTTCACCTTTTCACATTTCTGACCAGTTACGCAAGGTAAAATGCAGTTTGTTTGTTTTCTCTTGAGATTTTTCTTGATAGTGGTGTTGGGTTTATTTTTTGAGGATTTTATATGAACGGGAGGAGGCCATTCGGCTCAGCTAAGCGTGTCTGGTTCCTAATAGGAGATTGATCTCAGAACTTTGTCAAGCTGGGTCTTAAAGGATCCCAGTGATTCTGCCTCAACACATTATTAGGGGCAGCAGTGTGGAGCAGTGGTTAGGGCTCTGGACTCTTGACCGTAGGGTCGTGGATTCAATCCCTGGTTGTGGACACTGTTGCTGTACCCTTGAGCAAGGTACTTTACCTTGATTGCTCCAGTAAAAACCCAACTGTATAAATGGGCAATTGTATGTAAAAATAATGTATAAAAAAATAATGTAATTGTATGTAAAAATGATGTGATATCTTGTAACAATTGTAAGTTGCCCTGGATAAGGGCGTCTGCTAAGAAATTAATAATAATAATAATTATTATTATTATTAGTCATTTAGCAGATGCTTTTATCCAAAGCGACTTACAGAAGCTAGGGGATGAACTATGCATCAACAACTGCAGCTTCAGAGTCACTTACAATAGGACCTCGGTTTTACGTCTCATCTGAAGGACATTGCTACTGCATACTTCCCTTCACTTGAAAAACAGCAGGAACAGCCCTTCAACCCCACAATACCTTCAAGTACCTGACATTTCTTATATGTAAGTAGTGGGGGATATCTGTACTGTCTTTATTTGAAGTTATAGTTGTATTCTCTCATTCATAAGGGTCCTTAACAGCGGCAGTCTGTTTAGAGCCGAAAGGCAAACTTGATTGAAATCAAACAGCAGCACAAAAAACAAAACACATGTTGTAGAACAGCTCTAACTAGAGGATGCATTGATTGAACAGAATATAAAGTCTTCTGAGTGGACATTCACTGTATGAATGAGTCCTGAAAATAACCCTTTTCAGACAGTCAGGAGCTTAGAGGAAAAGATATAAAAAAGTGCAAAGCAAAAAGATAACGGAAAGGGGACAGGCAAATACTGAACACAGGTTTGCATTAAACATGTGTCAGCTATGTAATAAAACTGTGTCTTATGCTACATCAGTAGGTACAATAGGTGTGAGTCCATTTATGTGTTGCACTGCTTGCAACAACAAAAACAATGCTAACCTTGTTTATCCAGACAAAGTGGAATAATAATACAGCAGACTGCCTTTAGATTTTTTCAGAATGTCCAAAATGTTGCAGTAGGCTGGTTACCCATATGTGGTGTAGGGATCCTGCTATTGTGTCACCAAAAAGTGGTTTCTAGAGTTTGCAGGTTTTCAGGCCATTGACAAATCATTTGTCTTTTTTAAATAGCACTTGAAATTGCTAATTTAATTAGAACAATAATAATTGAAAGGTTGGTTATGTGATTCATGGAACAAAAGGCTAACAAATGAATTCATAGTAATTCTTGCCTGGTTTTGTTTGTGCGTCAGATTTACTGTATTTGCTGTTTTGTAATGCATCTCAGAAGCTCTACCTACAGAGGAGCCTCACTTGCAGTGTGCGTGGTCTCTGGTTCGCTGGTGTAACAGGACCTGAGTGTACTATTGCAGTTTAATCATTTGAAATCATTTTCTTTGCACATAAGCAGTTACAATTCAAACTGACTGGAGTTCTGTATCCACGGTTTGTCTGGCTGTACTTGTTGCCTGTTTACTTTCTCAGCCAATGAGAACACTGCATTTCTCTAAACTGTGATTAGATTTAACCATAAGTCCCCCCCAAAAAAGAACAAGACTACATTTAGTGAAGTCTTAACCATAAGTACTGACACAGATTCTGTTTACTTTTACTAAAATTGGGTATGACCTAGCATATTGTATTACTTGTATTGTAACACTTGAAATGTATTTGCTTACGATTGTAAGTCGCCCTGGATAAGGGCGTCTGCTAAGAAATAAATAATAATAATAATAATAATAATTTACATGCACAAGTCCGGGAGATATCTTTTGACTGCTCATTACTTCATTCAGCAATGCTCAACTGCATTCAGAACTGTAGATTGTCCAGGCTATTGACCAATAAGCGATGTTAAAATCAAAAATAAAATGTATTGCGTGCTCTTATGGAAATAACATTGAAATAGTAGATGAGGTCAATATGTTAAAACTTTGACAATAGGTGACATATGTATTTAAAGATGAACTGGCTGTCATCTGTCATAACCGTGGTACATTGAGAGGGCAGAATGTAATACAAGCTGACATCAGCATATTTAGGGAATTTCACAGTTCACTTCAGTGACCAGTATCCGAAGGCAGTTTCTGAATAGCAGCAGATTCATTGTGTGAATGTACAAGGTTAAAGGATCTTGACTAACTGGAGCAAAAGCACTTAAAGTATTTCTTCCTGGCTAACACTTTTCATAATCTCTTCCTGCTAACGGTTAAACCTGTCTCTGCTGTGGGCTCAGGTTTTAAATTTTTTAAATTCTTTTGTTTTCACATATGAATAAGAGACACAACAAAATTCTATTCATATTATAAAACGATTTAATCACTGAAGCTAGGTTTATCTCTTCAGAACCCTGGTAATCTTACCCTGATAACTAAAACATCTTCTAGATCTTACCTCTCACATCACTTCCACACTAATCATGATTCATTTATCCGTGTGTCTGCTTGACTATGGGGTTGGGTTAATCCCCACTGGGATGTCACATCTGGATTTTCTTAGAATATTTAACAGCACTGAGGACAACCTATCATGGTTATCCACAGATTACTAAAAAAAGCGATTTCTGGGTGCTATAAAATACTCCAAAATATAGCTGCAACTTATCCTAATAGGGTATAGGTTAATCACATCAATCTCCTTATACTGTGTGTTTCAAATTTTAATTTATGTTTGGGAGTTTGAAATCACATCAAATCACTCTTGCTTATATAGCGCCAAAGAAAGCATGAAAGAAAGCCGGATTGTTCATGTTCGAGATCTGACTTTATGAATTATTAGCTGGGAAGAAATACCTATTTGAAAGAAACAATGAACATTTTGGCCTATGTTTTTAGCTATACTTTATAATGGCTATGATGCTGCTGGTATCTGTAAATGACTTACTTGCTTAGCTGTCAGGTGGATTTACCACAGCTTCTAGGTGTCATAACATGTATTTTGATTTAATCCAGGCTGTGACATTCCTTTCTGCATTGTTTACCATTGCCTATATGTTCTTTTAATCATGCCTGGTTATGTGTCTTATTCATATTTTCTGGGAGCTTGTAGGACTGTAAATAGTAATACTGTTACTGTACTCAATTGAAAGCTAGTTTTGGACATTTCCTACCTTACACAACCTTGCTCAATGATTTCCCCTTAGAATTTAGTTTTAAGATGATTCTCCAGAATATTTTCCTGTTCACTGGAAATTGCTGTACTATATAAATTGAGTGTGAATGAAAGTCAGTGAAAGTCCAGGAGCTCTGAGCCTCTCCCTGCACCTCTCTTGAGATCAGAAATCGGGGTCCACAAATAGCAGTGAAACTGAGTGATGTATAGAAACGCTCAGGGGACTGCATCTAATTGGAACAATAGTTGTCCTGTGCAGTCCGTATCTGATTTTAATAAAGATTCCCTCAGAAACAAATTGCACTAAAGCCTGCTTAGCGCTTTTAAACATATTTTAAACAAGATTTGGATGCAGCTTGTTAGAATCTTAATTAGGCGTTCAGGACAAAAATGCAGTAATTCATTTTGTGTGAATCAATTCCCATGGGAGGTAAATGCTTTCTTTCTTCTAACAAAAGGCACGATGAAGGCTTTTATTAAAGGCTGACTGCAGTAGCTGAGAATGCATACATTATACATACAATATGTGTGCATTTTATGTGCTGTTTCCATTATTGCCTATGAGAAAAAGTAGTATTACATTTTCATCACAAACTCATTGAAATTCTACAATTTAATGCATAGATTTGCATGTAGTCTTCACCATGCACCCTGGGAGCCACATTTGGTATGTGATATAAATGAATCACTAGAATAAAATATTCACTACCTCCCTCCAAAATGTACTGAAAATGTACAGCTCATGCATCTCATTACAGTGCGGAACAAACATTCTTCTGTGTACCGCATTGTTCATGTAAAAACACATAGGTGGGCATGTGGTAAAGGTCGCCAGTTGAGCAATAACCCTACAGTATGTATCACAATCAGATTGATGAGGGGTTTAAACTGCTGGAAAGACATTTCATTTCACGACATCAGTCTTGATGATGCTCTGTTTGTTGGTTGTTTTGTTTTTTTGGTGAAGGAAAATAAAACTGCCAATGTAATGAAATTAGTGAGATAAAATATATATATATATATATATATATATATATATATATATATATATATATATATATATAAATAAATAATTTATAATGGCATTTTTAAATGGCTGTAGTAAAAATAGTATTAGCTGCAATGAAGTTAAGGGGTCTGTTTACATGTTGGTTTTTAGTTGTTTAACCTAATAGGTTCAGATAGTATCCGCAAGCTGTTTCTCCAAGGTGAATTTTCCTGGCACAGTATGTTGAGCACAGTATGGAGCAGGTGCATTTTAATTGTTTTCAGTTGCAGAGTTCAAGTTACTTATAAAATGTTATAGCTGACTTGAAATCTGCAACTGTTTAAGAGCTGAAAACAAGTAAAAAGGTCTAATTAAGCAAATTATCAGTTCAATTAAGGGTATAGTTAAGTACTTCAGAGTTCAGTTGGAATAAAAACCAGCAGGCACAGAGGGGCCCAGGACCGAGTTTGAGAAGCCCTGGTCTAACTGCTTTATATTTGGCATTTGTTGCTCACAAAAGATAAAAAGCCACTTCTGTATAAAAAATATTACTTTAAAATATCTTAGATCTCATTCACTATGAACAGTATGTAATATAATTTAACTTTACATGATAAAGTAAAAAAGGACGCTGTTTGGACCTTTCATACAGCAGAACATTATCCTCCCCCTAATACACCCTTATTTAATTTGACTGCGCCTGTCACTTCGTTTTAATAAATCAACACCTAGTGCAGTTCTAACTGCAGATGAGGACCAGCATGGAAGAGTGTGTCGCTGTATACTGTAGTGCTTCTTTAGCAGAATCAATAAAATACTTCTGTTTTTTTCTGAAAGCAATTCAGCTTCTCTTCATCCTTTTTCTAAAATCCACCATCCCGCTTAAACATAATTGCTGTGTACAGTTCAGTTCTGTAACAGCAGAAAGCCCACGAGAATTCATAATTGAATGAGGGGGTCAGAGGTTATTACTATCATTGTCTGATTGCGTGATTGCTACCCTGCTATGTGACTGCTGTTGTTTCAAATGCAGTTGTTTTATCCCCGGTTACAGGTCTAGCTGTATAATATTCCTCTACTGCAGTGTGCAGGTGGCTTTGACATCACTGTTGCTTTTCAGACAAATCATGAGTATGAATGGCTGCGTTCCTAAATTCAATGCTGAGAAGCAACAACTCTCAAAATTGTTCCTAAACTCACCGTTGAGAGCTAGTGACGCACAGAGCTGGTGAGCTGCTCAACAGAAAGATAGCGACACCCACAACCGCGATCAAGCTGCTATATAAAAACCATGAATGGGATTTAAATGTAGATACTGATACCGCAATCCGCCTTCAAAACGGTAATTGTTAATATACACACATTTTATAAAATAAAATAAATAATTATATAGTGTTGTGTTATGACAATAGTGACGTTTTTGTTGAGTTGCATTTAGGTACGCTCTGCAGACTGTCTTTGGAACAAACCACAACAGCAAACAGAACTTTTCCCCCCAAATTACTCAAACACCCGTCCACAGGCAGGTTGATTCACCAAACCCTGATAGTGTGAACTGACCTGTAGTCTAAACTACACTGCTATCATAATGAAATGAATGCTGGTGGTGTGTTGTTTTATTTAATCAAAAACTTTAAACTATACAAGGCCTTTTTAGTTTGGTACAGATTATAATAAGTAGATATGTCATCCATTAATAACAACATATCCAATAGAGCTACATTTAGTAACAAAATAAAATAAACTAAATAGCTACAATGTCATTTCAACTAGTGTTTTTCTTTTGAAGCCATTGAATTTATTTAGTACAGTGTTCAGTATTTCTAAAGATCACCATTAGTACTCCAAACAGTTTTTGATCTGAGCAGGATCCGGCTCTACTGTACGGAAGAGCAGACTGACTGCCTCCTTATACACAGAGATTAGGAGACTAGGGGATAAATCGTGATACTTTCTTTACATGATATATCGTATTGTAATAGAGGTATATATCGTTTGTATTGTGATACAAGAACAAAAGCACATCAATACTCATTGCAGTTCATCAAGTGGTTCTTGAATAACAAATAAGTGTGTTGGCATGAATACATACCCTATCTCATTATTATTATTATAATTATTATTATTATTTTGTTAAAAAAGGTCAATCATGACATGATATTTTAATCTTTTTATACATCATAGAAGTAACAATCAGGAAAATCATAGGTATCGTGATAGATATTGTATCGCGACCTGCATATTATGATACTTACTTATTGTGACATTAGTTACAACCCTCCCAAAGATGAGGACATTTTTTTTTCAAACTTCTATTTTTATCATTGGTTTAGTCTGATTTACAAAAAAGAACAAGTCGATACAGATACATAGGTTAAGCAAGTCTGAGTAACAAGTACATAGACACATAACATTAGATGAGGAACAGCTAAATAAAATAGAAGAAAACAAAGATTGAAAAAACACACCAAAAGAAACTACAGCATGGGCTGGTTAATGTAATTAAAGAACAAAAGGGGACATTCATTTTATGGAAAGTCCAAAAAATCTCAACAGCATTAAAGGGATTTTATGCCAGTGCAAGAAGTTCACCTGGCGACCAGTATTCAGTCTCCAGTTTTATAACGCTGAGCTGGACTAAATAGATATTTTAACAACAAGAATGTATTCCTGTCAGTCATGAAAACTTTTAGAAATGCAGGTAAAGACAAGGCCAGAGACCACCCCCCGAATTACAGGCCTGGATTTCAAGCTTGTGCAGGAAACTGAGACATTTTCCCTGGACACCACGGTCGGATTGGTGTGTAAAGTAAATTAAATTAAATTACATTCTGACTATATTACACTGCAGATGGATACATAATACAAGTTTCTGGTTTTGTCTTAATTTAAAATGTGTTTTAATTATTTTAATTATTTTTCTTCCCACAAATGACAGGTAGCTGTGTTATAAGCGATATAAACCACTTTGAGCCATGTGGTTCCAATGATATATACCAGGCATGGTTTAAGTAACCGGTTGACCGGTCCAGCATAGGACGGAGTGGAGTGTCCATTATATTTTTTTCTATTTGCTTCCAAATTTGGTCTTCTTCATTTTGTGTATCAGATAAATTACAAGCCTTTTTTTCCAGCGTTGCAATTTCCAAATATGAGCAAAGCCATTTGTCCCCACTAATTTTGTTGATGTCCTTCCAGTTGATGGCAATGAGATGTTTCACAGTCATGCATCTCACTGATATTAATCGTTTCTCAAATTTGTCCCATGGGTTGTCACTAAAATAGTTCGAAAGACATATCTTTAGGTCTAACGGTATTACACTTCCAGTAATTCTAGACAAAGAATCAATTACCAGAGACCAGTATCTCACCAGTTTAGGACAAGTTGATGATGCTATTTAATTACTCCTTAGAAATTGGACAAGCTGTTCTCTAGATATATGTAAAACTGTATATTGTGGCATATGTAGATACGTCTGCCCTTCCCCAGCAGGGGATCATAAAGGAATTGGTTGAATCATTGATTATTGATTTGTGGTGCTGCCTGCTAAATTCAATTAACTCAAATTCCCAATCTCTGCACTAATTTACAGTACATCTTTGCTCTGATGTTCTGTAAAGCATGCTCCATAAATAGGCCAGCCTGATCTCCACGTGAAATCTGATCCAGTTAAATGATTGCTTTGAGCCCCCCAGGCAAGCTGGTCATTAAAGTAATCTATTAACATTTAAATGAGACATGTAGACATGGGAAGGATCGGAGGAGCTATACCAAGCATTACCTCTGTGCTTAAACACAGCATGCCTTTCCTCCTCTTCATATCAGCACTGTCAGTTGTATTTGTTTCAACTCCACTAGAAGGAATTTAACAACCAAATAAAAGGTCCATTTGGACAATATTGCAACACTCCTTCAATAATATGAATTTCAGCCATGGTGATACCTTTTAGTTAGTCCAATAAAAGGTATCACCTCTCCTTGTCTTTGTCTATCTTTTCTGGACTGATACGGCTATCATTTCACCTAAAACCATACTGTACTTTAGTCTTGCCTTCTCTCCCACCCTCCCAAACAAAACCAAATCCTGGAAAGAAATAAGCTTGACTAAAATTATGTCATTTGAATTGGTCACTGAAAAACCACTCATGCTGACAATTGGAAAAAATCATGCAATTCCCATTAACCTTTTCAGTGACAGGGTGACAGCTAATTCAAGGTGTTGGTTAACCACTGTCACAAATAAATTGACAGAGCGCTATGAGGTCATTCTTGGGCGGCCTGTGAGCGGGTCCCGTGGGGATTGGTTGATTAGTTTACACAATGATGTCGTTGTGAGTTTACAGGTGGAATAATGCAAGACATTACTATGATGATGCGGATCCTCACAGAGGTTCATAATGAATGATGACCCTGTTGTGAAGACAAGAGGGTGCTTAATATAAATCATATCTAATAAAAGAACAAGAACCATAAAGCAATGACTATCTCACCATAAGAATTATTTTAACATTATTTATTTTCTGTTTAAAAAAATAGAAATGGGTATTTTTTAATCATTAAAATATGTTTTAATCATTAAAATATTTTATATACTTATACTAATTATTTACTTGCTGAGAACTGAACTTTTTC